>NC_140229.1:28698254-28735754 GCF_951802725.1 Rutilus rutilus | reverse complement strand
AGCCCAGAGCGGTATTGCGGACCTTCTGCATAGACTCATTGACACACAGAATCAACACACCGTCGATTTAAGAAGTGCGGTGGAATTTTTCGGCGTTTCCCAAGACCGCGTCTTGGAAGAAAACAGACAATTACGTAACACAGTCTTTGCACTTCAGCAAGAACTTTCGGAGGTGAGGAACGATCACTCGTTGCTTATTACTGTATTGTCTTTAATCTCTGAAAGATTAAATATTATGCAGAGACAATCGAGGAATACGTGAGATAATGCTTGACTATTTTTTTTAAATCCATTTCACTGTTATTGTATTAAAATCGTTTGGCTGTTATTGTTTTTATCTAGATGTGTAAGATTTTTTTATGTTTTACTGATAGTTATGATGTATACCATTAACAACATTGTGGTGCATATTTGATGGTACGCTTCTGTTTCACACAATTTTAAAAATAAAAACATATCAAAATGTTTCCTAAAAGACAACGAGCCGAGTCAGAGTGTGATGAAATAGCCCGCTCAAGATCAAGATCTAGACCTGAGAATAACGAGACACTCAATCTTTTAATACGTGAACAGTTAAGAGGTCTAAATACTGCTGATTTGTCTAATACGGAAAGATTGGATAATATTATAATTAACCAGCATGGTTGGATAGAGTCGGTCGTGGATGATGGAGATGAGAGCGCACAGATGGGTGGTGCAGTAGGGGCATCTCAAACCCGGCGTACGGAGTTAAGTCGTGCGCAGATAGATTCTCTGATGGGTAACGGGGGTGTTGTTGGGGATTTCACAATAACACCACGACCACGTTTTAATGGTGTAGAGTTACAAAGATCGTTAGATCTCAGACAAATACAGACCACCGATTTTGTAGAATATAATTCACGCCTCCATAATATTCTAAACGAGGTGGTGGAGTTTTCACAACAGCTAGCTGGTCAAACAGGCTTCATAAACATAGCTCTTGCCGGAGAAAGTCTACCGGGGTCTGTAAATACAGTATTACCACCTGATAACAACCACAATCCTTCATCATTCATAAATCAGATTGAACAAGTTACTCAGAGTAATAGTGACGTGACCAGCGATTCGACCTTAACATTACAAATCTCAATTGTACGTGATAAAGCGGGTGGCGGACGAAGGAAGATTAGTGACCTGGCTATCAGCGAGAGTATTAGTAGGAATAAAATGCATTTATTTAGCCCCATTAATATCGATAATGAAATGTGTTTGAGCTACTGTCTAGCATATTTCCTCAATCCAAAATTCACAGATCAAGAGTTACAGACGCCTGCGATGGAGATTCATACAGGATGCGGTTTTAAGATAGACGAGCAGATAGGGCTCCACAATTTGTCTGTTTTCGAAAATAAATTAGGCATAAAAATTGTAGTTTTTTACAGAGACAGCTCTGGGAAACTCCAGGTGTACAAAAACACAGACGAATTACACCTAAAGACAGCCCATTTATTTCTGCACGAGGGGCATTTTCATCTAATAAGAAATTTAACTGGGTTTATAGGAACTTCGTACGTGTGTGAGTACTGTTTCAGGGGGCATAAAGATAGAAAAACACACGAATGTCAGTTTGTTTGCAAGATATGCATGACATCCGAATGTTGCTCGTACACGAGCAGAACAAGACAGTGTGCAGAATGTCTGAGATTCTGTAAAAACAACTTCTGTTACGAATCACATAAAAAAATCACAAACCCCCGGCGAAAGATCTCAGTGTGAAACTGTGAGATTTTGCTCAAAATGCCATGCCGTTTATAGAACGCCACCTGGTGGTGAAAAAATAAAAACTCACAAATGCTCTCCAGAGCATTGTGCACATTGTTACGAGATTTTGACCAGTGGAGGTGATCATGAATGTTACACTCAGCCTCTAAAACCTGAACCAAAAGACGATAAATACATTTATTATGATTTTGAAACATTCGTTCATGATGGGAGACACATAGCAAACTATGTATGTGGCATGACACAGACAGGTGAGACGTTTGAAGCCGGAGGGATAGATTGTGTGGCACGTCTGATTAAACACTTCAGACGCCCAAAATATGCAGGATATACTTTCATAGCGCATAATTCCTCCGGCTTTGATTCCTACATTCTGTTAGAGTATCTTACCAGCGAAGGAATAAGTCCAAAGATTATTATGCAGGGTTGCAGAATTCTATGCAGAACCCTTGTATGATGTATGATACTGTCTTCAAGCAGCGTTTCATTGACTCATGGCAATTTATTCCCTTCAAGCTTGCAAAAATACCAGCAGCCCTTAACTTAGATGCACATGAGAAGGGATACTTCCCCCACCTTTTCAATAAACCACAAAATGCAGAATATATCGGTCCCTATCCTGCAAAAGAATTTTACGGATATGAGACAATGAGTGAGACCGAGCGTGTCAGATTTAACACATGGTATTCAGGTGTATTGGGTGGTATCTTTAACTTCAAAAAG
Organism: Rutilus rutilus; assembly: GCF_951802725.1. Lineage (NCBI taxonomy): Eukaryota > Metazoa > Chordata > Actinopteri > Cypriniformes > Leuciscidae > Rutilus > Rutilus rutilus. The sequence goes on along the minus strand of NC_140229.1, from coordinate 28,733,288 downwards.
GAACTCGCTTTTTACTGTAGGAATGACGTAATTATTCTACGGGACGCATGCTTGAGATACAGAACCGAATTTATACAATTCACAAACATCGACCCATTCAAGTCAATCACATTACCAGGTGTGTGTATGAAAACTTTCAAAACAAATTTTCTCTCGCGCGACACGTTAGCTCTAACACACAGCCATGCCTATATTAATCAACACAAAACTTTTTCAAACACATCTATCCAGTGGCTTGAGTATTTCAAACTGAGTCAAAACGTGGAGATACAACATGCACTAAACAATGGCGAGCGTGCGGTAGGTCCATATCACCTAGATGGTTATTATGAGGATGATAATGGAACGAAGACAGCCTTGGAGTACTTAGGGTGCTTTTTTCACGGTCATTCTTGTAGATTTAAGGCAGAAGAAATTCAACCTTTATCGAAAGTGACTTTTGGTGATCTCAGAAGACAGTCGGATGCAAAACTAGAAACCCTGCGAAAAGTGTATGGCTTGCGTGTCATTTCTATTTGGGAGTGTGAGTGGGAGGGGTTAAAACAGACAGATCCGGACGTCAAACAGTTTATACAGTCTTACGAAGCACCTGAGAGATTGAGGCCTCGTGATGGATTATATGGCGGAAGAACAAATGCCTACAAATTGTATCACCAAACAGGTGAAAATGAGAGGATCGACTACTTTGACTTTACATCATTGTATCCATATGTACAATCGAGTAAAACGTATCCTATAGGTCATCCTAAAATTATCTTCAAGGATTTTGAACCGATTAGGAATTATTTTGGCTTCATAAAGGCGGAAGTTCTTCCCCCGCGTGGATTGTATCATCCCGTGCTACCTTACAGGTGTGGGGGTAAACTAATGTTTCCTCTATGTAAGACTTGTGCAGAGAATCAGATTCAGGATGGACAATGCTGCCACACAGAGGGTGATAGATGTATTACAGGCACATGGGTGACCCTTGAGCTCCAGAAGGCTGTTCAACACGGCTATCGGATAATAAAAATACACGAGGTCTGGCATTTCCCAGACACGTCCGATACATTATTCACCGAATATGTTAAAACATTCCTCAAACTGAAACAGGAAGCGTCGGGGTATCCGCCCGATGTAGTGACAGAGACAGAAAAACAATCTTACGTAGCTGATTACCTGGATAAAGAAGGGATCCAGTTAGATCCATCTAAAATAATAAAAAATCCAGCAAAAAGATCCATTGCTAAGCTCATCTTGAATACACTTTGGGGTAGGTTTTGTCTGAGATCTCACCTTACACACAGTGAACTCCTGACAAACCCAGAAGAGTTCACTCAGCGTCTCTTTAGCCACGCCCACGTAATACGTCACTTCTCTTTCGTATCTGATTCAGTGGCTTTGATTCAATGGAGTAGTGCGACACAAGACCCATCTCCCACACGTGATGTAAATTGTTTTGTGGGCGCTTTTACGACCTGCTACGGGCGACTCGAGCTGTATAATCTTCTGGATAAATTAGACAAACGTGTGATTTATGCCGATACAGATTCCGTGATTTTTGTATCAAAAACCGGTGATTGGATTCCTGAGACAGGATCTTATCTCGGTCAGCTGACGAGCGAGTTAGATTCTGGCCAGCATATTGTTCAATTCGTTTCATCAGGGCCAAAATCTTATGCATTTAAGACGTCCGATGGTCATTCATATCTCAAAGCTAAAGGCATCACGTTAACAGCAGAGAACGCTGAAATAGTTACACTACAGAGTCTGACCGATCTTGTGCGAGGCTATGTCGAAAGAGGTGTCAGATTACACCTGTCAGCAAAAACAGACACCATCATACGAAACAAGAGTCGGCTCACGCTATCTAACAGATCAGTCGTGAAAAGTTTCAGACTTGTGTATGACAAAAGGGTACTCCAAGGAGATTATACGACATTACCTTACGGATTCTAACAATATTTTTAAAAATGTGTGAAACAGATGTGTTCGACTGTAGAATGAACCATCCTTTTTCGTGTATTATCTCCGGCCCCAGCGGCAGCGGAAAGACTTTTTTTGTGAAAACTCTAATGTATAATTCAGAGAAAATATGCTCTGTCAAGTTTGATAATTTTGTGTACGTGTATACATCCTGGCAGCCAATGTATGATGAAATGTTACATGCTTGTGATATTAAATTCATTGAAGGTATACCAAAGAAATTGGATGACGAATCATTATTTCCTCCTGGTAAAACATCGGTCCTTATCATGGATGATGTGATGCTGCATCAAGCTGCGTCCAACTCTGAGGTCGAAAACGTTTTTACACGACTAGTGCACCATATGAAGATTAGCTGTTTGTTATTAATACAGAATCTGTTTTTCCAGGGTAAATCTAGCAGAACAATAGGCCTTAATACAAATTATTTAATAATATTTAAAAACCCTCGTGACAAACAGCAGATAGGGATTTTGGGTCGACAAATGTATCCAGGTAATACGAGATTTTTTATTGAAGCGTATCACGATGCAACTGAACGTCCTTACAGTTACTTGCTCATAGATTATAAACCACAGACACCTGAAAAATTCCGACTCAGAACGGATTTACTGTCAGACTATCCGGTGGTGTACGTCCAAAAGAAACAATGAGTACAAGGCTTTCCAGAAACCTCTACCTCTTAAAGTTATTATACAAGAGCTCACCCAAACAACGACGCGTTATTCTCCATTCATCTCCCGACAAGTTAATATTAGCTCTATGTGAAGTGGCTCTCAATATTATACATGGGAAAATCCCTTTAACAGCGAAACAGCACGGGACTTTAAAAAGAAGGAAAAAAAAATTTAAAATACGTTGCAAATAAAAAAATCAATATCGTAAGAAAAAGACGTATGATTAATCAAAAAGGGGGGTTTCTGCTTCCCCTTCTTAGTGTGGCACTTCCTTTCATAACCAGTCTAATAACTAGAACCTGAATCTGAAGAGAAAAATGCAACATGCCGAGAAATTGTATCTCGTGCCAAAACATCAGCTGGATAGACTAAGGACTGGACCGACTCGTGAGAATATTCATACGTCCGTGGAGGAAAACTTGGATTCATCTATTAGAGATATACTCCAGAGGCATGATTTGAACACTTACGAAAAATCCAAGCTCTACACTAATGTTTTACAACGATTCTTAAGTGTGGTAAAGCATGGTGATATGGAAAATAACACTCTAACTCTTACATTACCGGAACACGAGGCACCTCCCCCCTCCCACACCTCCGATGTTAGGAATGATGACGTCAGTGATGACCCAATCGTCTCAGAAGTTTTAAACAATATTCCTCAGAGAAGCTTAAAAAAATGTAAAATATATTATGGATAAAATGTCCAAAGCCAAACACGTGTCTTCATGGACAGATGATGGAGAATTTGTTTATAAAGGGAGAATCATTCCCGGATCCCATATATTTGATCTGGTAAAGAGTGTGACATCACCGCAGATGATGCAAGACAACCGACGTCCTGTAGGCTGGTATGAGTTTCTGGATGCATTTGCGGGGTTAAAGATTCCTTATTCGACTGTAACCAATCATAACGGATGATTGAATCGTTTAAAAGAAAAACACACGCGGATGACTTTGGTACTGTACCTACTAAGTCTTTGAAAAAACGCCACACAGACACACATGCACACGACTCTGATGAAAACGTATTTAACTCACCCAGTGTAGATGCGAAACAATGGATGCATTTTTAACAATTATATGTAATGGCATAGCTATGTGTTTTTGTTTGTTTTTACAAAATATTATCACGTGTGAGATTTTGTATCTGTGTACACATATTGTGTTATTGTTTTTGATGTCAAATAAAAGAAAGAAAACGAAATTATTCATCTGTTTACGACTCGTTTATTCATTACATATTCTTTATTTATTCGTTACACAGGTGTTAATAAGACTGGAACATTTTACCAGACTCCACACACTGGATACATTTAAATCTTTTACTAACACAGACCATGGGTTTCAATTTTTTCACAAAAAGAGACACCATAGTATCATTTCTTAATAGATTATCGTTATGGTAAAAATTCATTATATCTTCATACTCAACACCTCGTGAAATATGATACAGGAAAAACACACAATGCTGTCCACAGGTGACTGATGTAAAATCTTGAACTTGTCTGGTAGAATGATGAACTTGTGTAGAATTGTTTTTTAGAAAGTCGAGAATGGACGGAGGAAAAAAATTGGATTCGGGAGGATTCCCAAAACTGTCAAAAAAACATCCGAGCCCGTTTCGATCTATGTATATGGCCAGCCAATGCCGGCCCGGTTCGTCCGATGGATCCGTATTACAAATTAATAGAGCAGGGAGGTCTAACAACGGTTCTTTGGCAAGATGATCGCAAGCAAGTACTCCTAAAAAATTTACATGACACGTAATGTTATCCATAATTTCCGTCAGTTCCACCGTATTCATTTCAATCCCTTTAATAGTGCTCAGCAAGCACCTGTCTCCGATTTGAAATTTCATGAAGAGAGTCGTAGGTGGCGTAAATCAAGATGTTTACTGTGTTTTGTAGAGGCTCTCTAAAACATGCTTCTAACCTTATATTCCCTGATTTAATCAGCGACACATGCTGCGAACACTCTTCATCCGGAGTAAGATTATAGGCACAAACAGGGTGTAGCCATTGAGAAAATCCTCCCTGTCTATAGCGAGAGACTGATTCTTCAGATGTCTACCCGTGGCGGTAACCAGTTGATAATATTCTCTAACAGCATTTCCTAAATTAAATTGCGGAAGAAACGGACGTGTTGAAATATGTAGTCCGTCTGAGGTGAGATTTAAATATTCAAGACCGAAAGGTTTTTTATTGTATGCGCCAGTAAAAGCATCATTATCCGTCATTGCTATTATAATGGATTTCGGCAAAGTGCCTAGGAAGAGATTTTCATGGTTTGAGACGCGCGAACCAGCCGGTATATTAAAGTTCTTAACGCAGACCCTGTCGAAAGGGTACTTTGCTGTGGTCGACAGTAGAGCCTGAGCGTGTCCTAAACGGAGCGAGGGTGAGACAGACACTCTTTTGATAAAGAGAGATGCGGAGATTATTTTTAGTTTATAATCGATCGCGTCCCCAAGCATTAGACAGAACGCGTCTTTTGCTCTAGTTAAGCGAATACGAATATCGACGCCGTTCAATAATAATTTCGGCTGAAAGAATATATCACTATGTATTGGGCCCAGTAGCTCCACAATATTACTTCCGTCTGTAAAGGCAGCTCTTTTTGTTTAACCTGTATTAGCGCCAGCGGGATCTGTTGAATCCATATGCCCAGCTGTGTCTTTGTAAAACAGTCCTGCTGAAAAGTTATTCTCTAGGGTGTCTTTTCCATAATTAATAGGCATCTCCAGAATACACCTGTACGGATAAGTGCTGGATGATTGTGACACCAGCCGATCTCCAAGGGACACATCCACCTGCGAGAAAATCGTCGAAGCCGGGTAATTAATCAGCCCCACCGGAGCACCGTCCGGCACATCATCTCCGTTTGGGAGAGTTATTTTAACGCGAGTATATAATAATGTGTTATTCAGATCAGTGTAATCTTCACCAGTCCCTGCGATAAAAAATTCAATCGGAGAAGCATCATTAATCGCTGACACAGGCGGGATTTCCACATAAGTGTTTTTCTCAATAGCTGTCTGAGTTAAAGGAAGGGTAAAAATATCCAGCTCAGATTTAATACATTCGTCTGACATTGCATGAATCAACAACATGATTTTAGAAGATAGTGTTGCTTTGTCTTTTCAAACTTGTAGATCTTTTGAGACGTTTCGCCCGGCTTCTTCGTCTCCTTTTTGTAACTGGGCGTTTCTTAGTGATGCGTCTTGTCTTCTTTATACCGTGACCACGCCCCCTCCTCATACGGGTCCCAGGGGGCTTCAACCCTCTGCGCATGACCATAAGACCGTGACCGCTCTGTCCCTCAGTATTATCATTATTATTAAATGATTTTGACAAGGCTCTGGGGTAACTACATCACTTACTATATTTTTTGCCGCAGCTTTTATGTGTGGCTTTGCAATACTAAAACCCCTTCTTAGAAACGGAATTGCCATACGATATAACCCTCGAAACAGCCCTCCGATACCTGAGGCAAAACCGGAACCGTACATGACTCCGCTTCCGGCATAGCCCGGCAGGGCGTGTCCTGTCTGGGCCTGATAATATGATATGTAGCGGTGGGGATCTTCTTGGTAGGGATTGAGATAAGCCATTTTTAAAACAAATGTTTTCTCACTGGTCTAAAGTGCAGCTTCGTCACAACTTTGCCGTAGGTGAATCGTACGTCTTTATTCTGATCGTCTCTAATCTCGATCCCGATATCTGATACGACGTTTTTATTAAGACGCACGTAATGAGACTTGTTATGCCTGACACTGACTGCTTTGTTAGTGGTCGGTTCAATATGTATCGTCTCTAATAATGGAACATACGCGTCACCGATTGCTTGATATTCTATTATATCTATGTATACAAATAGAGTGTAAAATCCTCCGCTTATATCAGCCTGATGTGGTGCGTATGTGCGCACGTCTTCGTGATCATCCGAACTGTTTAGATTTTCTATAGGAACACCGGGTTTTAAGCCTAGAATAACGGCTAGCTTTCCGTAAAACGTTAGGGATGCTCTCTGATTTGTTTTGAGGGATATCTTATTCTTTATATTATCGTACCTGAGCTGCACCCGCGGTGGAAGAGTTGCGTTTATTTCCTTGAGTAATACTGAAATATCCTCAAAATACCCGTATTTTATTTTTAGGTCTTTCCGAAAAGTTTGAATATTATCCCCTCGCACTTTGCTATGTTCATCGTCGTTCAAACATTGTTCGCATTCAATAATAAAAGCAGCGTCTTCCTCGTTGAAAGTATGCCAAGTTTTTGGATAGTGAAACTCAACCAGAGCTACTTCCCATAATCCTTTTAAATGTATAGCTCTTGCCAATCTAGTTCTGTAATTAGATATGCGATTCTCGGGGTATACTTGGCCTGATGCATTGCACGGGAGCGTGACGTAGAACCCCTCCTCCTCAGACATGTTTTTTTTGTATAAATGAGAACGCGAGCGACTCTCCTAGGGTTGTAAAGGAGAGTGAAGATCAATCACCTGTTTTTCGCGAATCCAACTATTGAATTTTGCTGGCCATCCAAACCATTTCACCAAAACGTACATGGCTTTTCCGCGTCGCTTTTTATCGAGAATTTTTTCGACCTTAAACGATTTATCATCGCTCACAATAATTTTTTGGAGTTCTTTTTCGTAAAAAAACCCCTGTATTATTTCTCCATCATAGTCCTGTAATTTATACACCGGTACCTCCCTGGGTATACAAGATGCTATTGTAAAATATTCTTCGGTATAGTTCTGCTGTAAGGATGGACTTTTACTAAGACTGAATTCAAGAATCCGCTTTGGATGTAAGTCGCTTTGGATAAAAGCGTCTGCTAAATGACTAAATGTAAATGTAAATGTAAATGTAAGAATCCTAACCTGCAATAAACCAATAAAACTCACTAATCTGAAGAAGAGATCTGTGGGACAGAGCACAACACAACCTCTCCAATCTTGTCTCTTCCCCCCATGCTGGGAGCCTGACTCCTCACACTGTCTTCTTCCCCCCAGGTCTTATTCAGTCATGCAAAACACACACACACACCTACTGTCTCCAGTTGTTTTATGAGAGGTCAAAATAAATACTTTTGGTGCGAGTGGTAAAGAAGTTTCATTCCCGCAGCAGCAGAGCAGTCAGAACAAAGAAAACAATGCCTGTTCTTCTGATGTGGGAGATGCCCCAATAAAGATAATAGATAACCATTTGTGTTTATCCCCCAAACTCAGGCGTGACCACTTGGGCACGAGAAAGGGTCCAGCAAAAGCTGAATAAATATTTGGGTGCTAGATGTTTATTGTTCTTTTGTTCCTCTTGGGTATTTAAAGGGGATTGGCAAACCACTCAAGGAAGCATCTGTAAACAGAACTTCCCACACTGTTGCTGTGTGTCTCTATTGCCAGGTATGCTGACTCTTTGAAACTATTTTTGATATTGCATTTTGAATTATGTTTGTATTTTATGCTGATCAGTTATGTATTGTGTATTCTGCTTAATTCTTTTAATTGATGTTTAACCTTACCTGGCAAAATAAATGTTACATCTTGATTTATTCTGAAGTATTCTGAAATCATTATTTTAGTATATTTAAGGAGGCTGGTGCTACAGCAAAATCTTAGTTAAGGTAGGTCAAACTAAAGGCACATGTATGAACGGAGCAGTAGGCACGTCATCTGGAGACCTTTTGATTTCTGTCTATCACTGGTTTAGCAAGTTGTATGGAAATGGCTAAATTAAACTACACTCTCTAGTCAGTAAGCAGTAGGCGACTGACTTTAGGGGTAGATTAGCAAACCCTACATCCACTGACTAAAATCAGAATTAACAGGTTTGTGTCCGTGAGAAACACGATTTGGCCAACGTGATCTCTAAGCGGCATTCGGGTCCATAATGTATTAATAACTGAAAGTATGGAATGTTAAGAATAGTAAAGATCCAAATTAAATCACAATTCCTCGGTTGATCAGCTATTAAGAGAAAACTTAAAATTGGAGTCAGATTAAATTATTAATGGAGTCAGAATTAAAATTGGAAATCAACTGTTTAATAAATGAAAGTGATTTTTCAGAAGCGCCCGAAAAGACATACACGCTGAATTCCCTTCAAACCAAGACACCGGACGCCGTCATTGGACCGGTGATTGGAGCTTACAAAGTGGTGACCGCCCTCCGTGATCTCCCAGTCTCAGGCGAGTGACGTCTTTCGGCGCGACAATTCAGATCCAAACGGAGCATGAGGTTTGAGCTTCTCCTTCTCTGTCTCCAGCTGGTAGAACGGGTCGGAATACCCAGGATAGACCGGAACCGCAGAAAACCGGTATAAATCTAAGATAACCAGAAAAACATGGCTTATCAGGGAAATGGTAGTTTGAGTGTAGACAAGGATGTAATGGAATCTCTCGCTTTGCAGAGGGAGGGGGAGTAGATTTTGATTGGAATAATGAGCAAATTTTTGCCTGGTACGCTACCGAGGGGCGGAAACTAGAGATTAAATCTCATTTTCGGAAAATTCCGGTCGCGATCGTCTATTTGCTACGACGAAATGATTTGGCAACTATTGCTGAAAACGAACGCGTGATTTCAAACATCAAAGAACTAGAAAAAGCGCGATCAGAGGAGTTGAAAAAACTCAGAGCACAGGTCGAAGCATCTGTGTATGATAAACAAACTTGGGCAAGACAGGGCGACGCGATGGGAACACAAATTAAAAAGCTTGAAAAGAAACTTAAAGTAGATAAACAATACACGTCCGTGCTCGATGAGTGCTGCGGTTCTGCAGGCTTTCCTATAGCTGCAGTTAAAATAGCGGCGATAAATTCAAAAATTGGCGATGATATATAAAGTGATAGCGATGAGGATGATATGGTAGCAGCTCTACCGAGCGGCATCCAAGATCAATCATCCCTGACAGAAACTCGCAGACAAACTCCAAATGCACGCTCTAGTCTGGGAGTGCGCGATCTTTCTCCAGAACCCGCGACTGAAAAGTATTATCCAAATAGACCCGAAGAACCGAAGCCCCGCAGTCCCATAAGAACTCGAAGTAAATCTGGCACTGTTCTCAAAAAAACAGTAAAAGTTGCTGTACTTAAAACAATGACTAACGCAGATGATGAAGTCACTACCATTAGCCGACCTTTAACTTGCGAAGAATGCACAAAACACAAAGAAGTTGTGGGCATGATGCCAAGGAAAGGCCCTTTTCAGCCCTACTGGGACAACTTAATGTTACAGGCCTCAGTGTACAAGTTAGAGCCTAGAGACGTTTGGCAAGTAGCCCTCCTCACTATTCCAGACGAGCTAAAACCAAAAATGTCACGCGAATTGAGATCTGGAGAAATTATAATCAAACAGGAAGATGAGGATGAAAATGAGGTTTACGAAAGATTGAGGGAGACTTTATTAGAGTTAAGGGGACCAACACACGCCGAGTGGAACAGAATTTTAGACATCAAACAGGCCAACAAAGAGCCATTTGAAATTTATGCTGAACGTTTATGGGTGACCTATAAAGAGCACTCAGGGTTAGAAGATGCACGGCGTGATCAGGAAGTTTTACTACAACTCCTGAAAAATAATGCAGGTCCTCATATACAGCAAGCGCTCGTTCATGGAGCCGATCCATCCGAGAATACCTACCGGTCACTGGTGAATTGGGCTTCCAAAATAGAAGCTAGACTCAAGCAAAGCAAAACTCGGTCCGTTTCAACAACACAATGGCTAGCTGAAGGGAAAGGAAACAAAAAATTTGATCTAAAGCCCAAATCTCAACCCTTCTGTTACTTCTGCAGAAAAAATAATCATGTTACACAAGATTGTTTCAGATTAAGGAGGGCCGAAAATAATCAAAAGGTAAACTCTAAAGCTGATGATGACATTCTTAAGCGGTTAGAGAATTTGATCATAAAAAACAACTCCTCAGGGAGCAGCCCAAAACAAACGGAAGAACAACCTAAAAATCCAAATAACCCGTACAGGAACCTCCAAGCAGACATCGCTAACCTGCTAGCAAAATACAACAATCCCCAATAGGGGTGCGTGGCCTCCGTTGCTATAGGAAGTGTTGTCACAAGCGGAAACCGAATCAAAATAAGAGCTAACCTTGGAGGCCGGTTAGTTAACATTCTTATTGATAGCGGAGCTGCTTGTTCTTGCACAAACATTCCGTTACCACTAAGCACGCGAACAATCCAAATTAAAGGTATAGGCGATACTTTGATGACAGCAACTCAAACAAAATCAGTCCAACTCGATCTAGGCATGGTAGTGTTAAACGAACAATTCTGGTATTTACCAGATAACAGCGAAGGAACTGTATTGGGTATGGACATTATGAGAAAACATGGCTTTGTAATTCATTGCTTTGAAAAACAAATTGAAGTACAAACAAACAAAACGGCAAAGAAATGCCTGCCTCAAGGCAGGGCAAACATTATGTCCATATCCAGTACAGATCCAATTCAACTTCTCATCAACAAACATAGCGATGTTTGGGCTAATCATGAACACGACTGCGGCCTTGTGGATTTTGAAGTATGCATTGAGGGAGAGCCCCCTCCCCCACAAAAACAATATCGCATTAAGCCAGAGGCAGAGGTCGCTGTTCATGAGATAGTGAAACAACTTGAGATCAGAGGCATAGTTCGGCGATGCTGTTCAACTACAAATTCTCCGTGTTTACCAGTTCCAAAACCTAATGGTAAATGGCGTATTTGCATTGATTACCAGCGTCTCAATAAAGTTCTGCCTAAAGCAACAGCTATAGTGGCAAATCCAGCTACAATCTTATCACAAGTCTCAACCAATGCTTCGTGGTTCACAGTGCTTGACATCAAAAATGTTTTTTGGTCTATTAAGGTCAAACGAGAAGACCAGTGGAAACTGGCATTTACTGTAAATCAAATGCAATACACCTGGGAAAGAATGCCGCAAGGCCTTCACAACAGCCCCTCCATTTTTCATCGAGCTGTGGCAGATGTGCTCAGTCCCTTATTAGGGACTGGCAAAGTAGTTCACTATGTAGATGACATATTGATAGCCACAGATGAACCACTTGAGAACCACTTGCAGCTGGTTGACGAAGTGTTACAGATGCTAGGTGACGCAGGCTTTAAAATGAACAAAGAAAAAGCCCAAATTGCGCAGAGGGAGGTACACTATTTAGGATACACTCTGACTCAAAGCCACAGAGCTTTAACAGACGACAGGAAAAAATGCATTGCCGAACTGCCTCGACCTTATACTTTAAACTCGTTGCAAAAAGTATTAGGAACGGCAAACTATTTACGAGATTTCATCCCTGATTTTGCAAATACCGCCGCACCGTTGTATTCGCTTTTAAAAGGGAAAACAAAACCAAATGATGTCCTTGAATGGACCGATGAACACGAACAGGCTTTTACAGATTTGAAACAGCGTTTGTGCGCCGCGCCCGCCCTGGGTTTGCCCAACCCATCAAAAGGGTTCCACATTCAAGTAGACGCGCATGAAATTACGCTAAGTGGAGTCTTAGCTCAGGAATATGGAGGAAAACTGCGTCCAATCGCGTACTACTGTTGCCTTTGGCTTGCTCAGTTGGGGATATTCTGGGGATATCTAATTTGATTTTATCAATAAATTCCACTAGAAACAAACCTTGTTGTATTATTTTAATTTAATACTGTGAAGCTGCTTTGATACAATCTGTATTGTGAAAAGCGCTATACAAATATACTTGACTTGACTTACTACAGCTCTGGTCGAACAAGGATTCGACCCATGTACACAGCATGTGCTTGCGGTGCATTGGATGCTAAAAACAACAGAACCCATTGTAGGTTTCCAATCTGTGGTTATACACACAATGCACACGCCTGTACGAATGCTGTTACAGGGCCGAATAAAGGGAGTTTCCTCCCAAAGATTAGCGAGATGGCTAGCAGACATTCAAGCGCACGAAATCACAACAAAAAACACACAAATTTTGCCACATCTGCTCGGGGATGTTGAGGGACACCCGCACACATGCCAGCCCAAACAAGAGGCACAAAGCCTTGTCCATGACGAGCCACTTCCAGGCCAAGTGCATGTGTATATTGATGGGTCTCGATTCTGTCAAAATGGTCATTTCTATACTGGCTGTGCAGTGTGGACCCCTCATCTTCCCGAGACAGATGCTAAACGGCAATTATTGTTTAAACTACCAGCTAACATATCCGCACAAGAAGCTGAACTCATTGCATTGCAAGAAGCAATCAAGGCACACCCTGAACCGCTCTGCGTGCACACTGACAGTCGGTATTCTTTCGGCGTCGTAACTGATTTTATGGCACAATGGCAATTGAGAAAATTCCTCACTTCTGCTGGAACGCCCATAAAACATTTCAACACCATAACTGCGATATGGCAAGCTGTACAAGCGCGAGAAAACTCCATTTCCGTGGTAAAAGTGCGCGCGCACATTAACAAAAATCCAGATGTGCATGAAAGAAACAATAACATTGTTGACCAATTGGCAAAGCTGGCAGCAGTGAAAGGCGACCGTTGGCAAAACGAGACAACCTCTGTTTCTGTAGCAAGTGCTGCACAAGTCACACCCATCGACCTCAAACAGTATCAACAAGATCTGTGGGTCTCTGATGAAGAACTTGTGCCACATTTGAAACATGATCAGATGGTGAACGTAATTGAAGGCATAGTAATCCGAGATGGGAAATTTGTCGTTCCAGAAGCCCTCCAAAAACCAATAATCAAATTATATCATGATTATGCGCATGTATCGGCTACAAAAACAGCACAGTTGATACAAAAACAGTTTTGGTGGCAAGGAATGACAGCTGACATTGAAAGATGGTGCTATGCCTCTCTGGTGTGTGCAACAATTAACCAGGGAAAGCTAGGTCGAACAAACCTACGCAGACCAGAACCACCAAAAGGGCCCTGGGAGTCCTTACAATTGGATTTCATTGGTCCGCTTCCCAGTGCCAAGGGAGGGTATCGCTATTGCCTCGTGATAATTGACAAATTCTCAAAATGGGTTGACGCAATTCCCACTCGCAATAATACAGCAAACACCGTGGCACGTGTGATGGCGAACCAAATCATTCCTCTTTGGGGAGCACCCATTCAAATTGAATCAGATCAAGGGTCTCACTTTACTGGACAAGTCATGAAAAATATGCGCAAAATTCTGAACATCAAGCAAAATTTCACATTTCATACAGGCCGCAAAGCTCTGGTATGGTTGAACGTGCGAACCGCACCATCAAAGAAAATATTGCTAAGCAAATAGCTCAACACCAAAACAGGTGGAGTGATGCTTTACCCACTGTTCTGACTGTGCTGCGAGCAACCCCATCAAAAGCTACAGGCATCAGCCCATATGAGCTTATGACTGGAAGGGTGATGAAGTTACCCATTGATCCAGAAATTTCCCCAGCAGACCTGGGGCCCCTCATGCTCGCAACTCAGCAGACGGTGTTGGTGCAATTGCAAGAAAGGTTGAAGGTGCTGCACGCCCAGGCTGGACTGAAACAACAGCAGTCAGACCTGACAAATGATGCACAATTTAACCCAACCTCTGAAACAACATTTTCAGAAGGAGACATTGTGATGGTACGCGTTTTTGTAAAACAAAACGCATTTTCCCCAAGATGGCACGGGCCCTATGAAATTAAAGCTGTTTGCAACAGTTGCGTGGCCGTGACTATCAGAGGAAAATTAAGATGGTACCACATGTCCCAATGTAAACGGTTCAAAGGTTCATTGAATTAATTGTGATCTTTTTCCTTCATAGGACAGTCGTCGCAATTCCATGGAGGCCAGATGCCAGGACAGTGTCCGGACCCACCTGCATCGAATTGGGACAACGAGTCACACTCGCACACACCTTAGGATGCGGTAGATGGGTATGGAAATATATTAAGGGGCCATCCACATCATACATTCCAGTCACATACAAAGAAATAGTCACATGGCCCCCCGGATTAGCACCGGAACCAAATTGTGCAACAAAAATATGCTGTAAGACAGGTTCTACCCATCTTCCAGACAAAAACTTCACAAGCTACACACGCGCACCACAATTTCACCACAATATTACCGCCTGGTACCAACTTGAAGAATTCCCAGATTCAAATATTGGTAACATGCACACACTATATGAAAATAACAACCATGGCGGAGATCCAAAAAAATGTTATTCCACTAAGGATCTCCAACCATCCACATATAGGTGCACACACACTACAACACATAACAATACACATTTCAAGTTTACTGAACTTCTTTTCAATCTAACAAATAAGGTGTCTAACAATAACTTGAAAACATTTGTTTGGACTGGCCGAAAAGAAGGAACATACTGTGTGGGAAAATGTGAGGCAAACATGGATAATTTCACTAGCCCTCACAATTGTTCATGGACTTTACACCATTGCTTTAACTTAACCACATGCGGTTACAAAAAACCCACACAGTGTCCGAAATTGTATACCACCCCTCCAGGGGGCATAATCAAAGGAAATGTAAATAAGACTTTACTACATGATGTCAATCTTGTGATAACACATGTCACGTATAACATCTCTAATGTGTTATCTGCTTATGTAAAACACTGCAACTTTAATGATAAGACGTATACATGGCTACAGTCACGCATCGATGATTTAATTTCTGATTACAAAAACAGACCTGCAGTTCAAATTCCATCTGCTCGTACCAAACGAGACCTGTTTGGAAATATAGAAGGCCTTTTTGGCTCAGTTAATTCTATATCCAACACTTACAAAATAACAGGTCAATCTCAATATTCAACTTGGTTGGCAAATCAGGTAGCTACTGGGTTTCAACACATCACCAATAGTAACGAAAACATTATCAAAGCGGTCAGATCTGAAGCGCAGGCGCTTCTGACGACCAGTCAATCAATTTTCAATCAGACCCGTACCATCGAGCATGACTTAGCCTGTAGATTGTATGCACAAGATTTGTTTACTGCAGCAAGACAAGAAATTTTAGATCTTCGTCTCCATAAAACACCTAGGCATGTTTTAACCTGTTAAGCTGCAACCCCACTTTTGAAAAATCCCCAGAAATGGCATACCCAAACTGAAACAGATACAGTTCATGAACCCTTTGCATTAAAAGCACAAGTATGATCTCATTTGAAAGCTGACACCTGGCAGTTTATTGTAAATGTAGAATTAATTATTGTCATAATGACAAAAATTTTTATAAATAGCTTCAAAGTTTTGTAAAATTATTAGAAATTAATTTTTATGAAACATCCTCATGAAAATAAAATTGAAGTTGGCACTGAAGCAATCTAGAAATGCACTACAGCTAAAGCCATATGTCTAAACATTCTATGTTTAAAATCTGAAGATAATAAGTCCAAAACTCTGTATTTAGTTAAATGTTTTTCAAGACCATGTCAAATGACTTTATTTTGATTTGACGCTAAAATGCTACTGATGTTTATTGTCATCTTCTAACCATCTATCCAGTATATTGTCTCTATTGTTTTGTGGTGCAGACGATCCCCATTCAGTCTCAGTCTCCCCCTGCACACATTCACACCTCTCCAGCCTGGTTATGGCTCGAAATATGCATTTCTTTTGTCTGCATTATAGCTACTAACGACTGGCTATTCACAGGCTATTCATAGGGTTTCAGTCCCTAATTTCTTTTCTCAAAGTTTACCTCACATTTTAAACTGTATCAAAAGCATTTCTTGAATAAAGACACATTTCAGGTAGCATTCAAAAAATAATAAAAGTATAACTTCTAGGTAGCAGGTGCACCTAGGGCTAGCTAGCATGTTAGCTTAGCACACCATCAATACACGACAATTTATGAGATTAAAACCATGTTTGTGCTCTAAACTTACTTTTTAACGCACGTTGAGTATTTTAAATAATCTTCTGTGATCTAATTTGGCTTCAGATAAAAAAAATCAGACAGAAAATATACTATTGGATAGTGTTCTGCACAATGATAGTCTATATAGATTAGCATTACATTATAAATATAATCTATTATTATGAAAATACCTGGCATGGCTTGAAAAACACAGGTAACTCAAATATCAGTGCAATCATGTTTATTGTCTTCAAAACGTCTGTATCTGCATGTTACAGCGCGATCTCTTGTTAGCTTTGTGTGTATCAGTGACGTCCTGGAATGTCACATGATCATGGCTCTTCTTCATGTTCCATATATGGACTATTATTGTGCATATAGCGCCCTCAGGCTATTGGTATGAATTAAAAAACACAGTATCGGAATACCAAATGCTCATAAAGATTACATCGACGCATTTGGGTATAAATTCAATAAATATTATTCCTGTCTATAGAAATATGATGTAAATCTATGAGAATCTATCAATATTTCTCCAAATCTGCACATTTTTGAGCTAAAGCCCTGAGGGACGTTGTTTTGTGTATCGCTGTCATGACGACAGCACAGAGTTTTTTATGAATGAAAGCGGCTGACGCGCATAATTCATATTAAAGGTATCGACTCATTTTTTCATTTCATAACCCCTGACACAAATTAAGACATAACTGTCACTATGAGTTTCTCAGAATACAATAGTGGTCAAATACTGAAACTTGAGTATTATATCTTTTTAATTATGTATAGTTTGTCAAGGTATAACATTAAATCTGATAGTAATTTTGAATTAAATAAATAAATAACGCTTCAGTGCGCGGGCGCACTGGCAACGGTTAACAGGTTAAATGATCTTATTGAAATTTTAGATCTGCATAGATGGCTTGCATCAGAAAGAATGAAAAATATTAAGTATTCTGAATTGCTTTCAACATTAATGATGTATACTGGAAATGAATGTACTGGCTGTATTGGGTTCTTTGCCACTTTCCCTCTAATTCACCCAGATCAAATTTATCTAAATTCCACTACCATACGCTCTATTGGCGTGGTAGTGAGGGATCAAATTATAAAATGGGATCATCTGACGGGGTATATGACTTTGAAGGGCACTGAAACCTTGTTTACCACTCGCACCTGTTGTCATGAAACATCTAGTTACATTATCTGTACCTGCAACACTCTACAACCCTTTTCTTCAAATAATTCTAAGCTCATTAATGTTCAGTCATTGCATGGTCATTCTGATGCTGTTCAAGTGTCTCACACACAGTGGTGCGTCGTCAGTGAGATGAATTCCTTCTCCTATGGAGGTCTGACCTGCCCTGCGAACCACACGTTCTGTTTGGAAGTGAAAGAGGACTTTTCAATGGGTCAGATAAACATCCTGGGGAAGGTACCGATGGACGTGGACGTTTCTCCCTGGTGGGAGGACACTTTTTATGAACAGAGCACTCAAGCTTTGGTCAAAACAATGGACTTGGTGCAAGAAATCATCTTACAGACTGAGTACCATCTCAACCAAGCTCAAGTGGAAGCGAATCTGGCGAGAAAGACTGCAGAAATCCTGTCCAGCTCCTCTACCCGCTCAGCAAGGTATGCTTATACCTGGTGGGACTGGACGTTCCGTGGATGTGTCCTCGCCAGTGTGATCATCTTCGTATTCACACTCTGCCAGTGCTGCTACTTCAGATGCCTTCTCCGCACAATGCGCACTTCAACGAACGTGGCCATTGCGCTCAATCCATTACAGGTACCAGCCCTACGGAAACTGCAACCATAAGCGGACTTCATCAAATTTTGGCCCCTCAGGGACTGATCTAAATCTGCCCCAAGGGGCCAGGGGCGGAAACTGTAAGGATGGACTTTTACTAAGACTGAATTCAAGAATCCTAACCTGCAATAAAACAATAAAACTCACTAATCTGAAGAAGAGATCTGTGGGACAGAGCACAACACAACCTCTCCAATCTTGTCTCTTCCCCCCATGCTGGGAGCCTGACTCCTCACACTGTCTTCTTCCCCCCAGGTCTTATTCAGTCATGCAAAACACACACACACACACACACACCTACTGTCTCCAGTTGTTTTATGAGAGGTCAAAATAAATACTTTTGGTGCGAGTGGTAAAGAAGTTTCATTCCCGCAGCAGCAGAGCAGTCAGAACAAAGAAAACAATGCCTGTTCTTCTGATGTGGGAGATGCCCCAATAAAGATAATAGATAACCATTTGTGTTTATCCCCCAAACTCAGGCGTGACCACTTGGGCACGAGAAAGGGTCCAGCAAAAGCTGAATAAATATTTGGGTGCTAGATGTTTATTGTTCTTTTGTTCCTCTTGGGTATTTTAGATTAGATTAGATTAGATTAGATTAGATTCAACTTTATTGTCATTACACAAGTACAGGTACAAGGCAACGAAATGCAGTTTAGGTCTAACCAGAAGTGCAATAGCAGCAAGTGCAGGATATACAGTGGTTCCATAAGTGCAGAACATGGATATGTACTGAATAAATATAGAGTTGAATACTATTATAAACAAAAATTTACAGATAGATTGTCCTATGAATATAATATACAGATAACTATTACTGTGAACAGAATTTACAGCTAGATATGTACTGAATAATATACAGATGGCTATTACTATAAACAGAATGTTTACAGATAGATATGTACTGAATATAATATACAGATGGCTATTACTATAAACAGAATGTTTACAGATAGATATGTACTGAATATATATACAGATGGCTGTTACTATAAACAGAATTTTACAGATAGATATGTACTGAATATATATACAGATGGCTGTTACTATAAACAGAATGTGAGCATAATATACAGATGGCTATTACTATAAACAGAATTTTACAAATAGATATATGTATAAGTTAGGCTAATGAGCAGTATAACAATGGATTTAAAGTAGTGCAAATAAAGTTTGGACAGAAGCTATCCGAGTGAAAGTGCAGTGGAAAGTAATTGCATATTACAGTTAAAGTACGGTATTGCAGTGTATATATAAACAGTCGATACTGTAAATAAACAGTCGGCAGTGCAAATTGAGCATATTCCAGTCAAGGTAGTAGTGCAAGATGCATATGTAAACAGTTGTTACTGTAATAACAGTCAGCAGTGCAAATGAACATTATAGTATTGCAAATAACAAAATGGAGGCAGGTGTGAGGAGGGAGAGGAGAGTCAATGAGTATATGAGGGGAGTGGGATCTATGAGGGTTAGAGTTTAATAAAGAGACAGCTCTGGGGAAAAAACTGTTCTTTAGTCTGCTGGTCCTGGTCCGGAGGCACCTGAAACGCCTGCCGGAGGGCAGGAGAGAAAACAGTCTGTGGGCTGGGTGAGAGGAGTCCTTAAGGATGCTGCGAGCTCGATGCAGACAGCGTTTCCTCTGGATGTGCTCGATGGCAGGTAGTGGAGTCCCAGTGATGCGCTGGGCGGTTTTCACCACCCGCTGCAGTGCCTTGCGCTCTGCAACAGAACAGCTCCCATACCACACTGTAGCACAGTTGGTCAGGATGCTCACCAGAAGTTCACCAGGATAGTGGAGGAAAGCTGATTCTTCCTCAGTGTCCTCAGGAAGAAAAGGCGCTGGTGAGCCTTCTTGACCAGGCTGGAGGTGTTGGTTGTCCAGGTCATGTCCGCCGAGATGTGGATCCCCAGGAACTTGAAACTGGAGACACGCTCAACAGCCATTCCATTGATGTGGATGGTGTCGTGTGTGCCTCTTGACACTTTCCTGAAGTCCACGATGAGCTCCTTCGTTTTGGTGGTGTTGAGGAGCTGGTTATTTTCGGTGCACCATGTGGCCAGGTGCTTGATCTCCTCCCTATAGGCAGTCTCATCGTTGTTGCTGATGAGACCAATCACCGTAGTGTCGTCCGCAAACTTGACAATGGAATTAGATCCGTACACAGGCTTGCAGTCGGAGGTGAAGAGGGAGTAGAGGAACGGGCTTAGCACACAGCCCTGTGGTACACCAGTGTTGAGTGTGATGGATGTGGAGCAGTTGGAGCCTGATCGAACATTCTGGGGTCTGTTGGTCAAGAAGTCCAAAATCCAGTTGCACATGGAGGTGTTGATGCCCAGGTCTCCAAGTTTGGCTATTAACTTAGTTGGGATGACAGTGTTGAATGCTGAGCTGAAGTCAACAAACAGCATGCGTGCATAAGTGTTCTTATTGTCCAGATGTGTGAGCACAGAGTGCAGTGCCATGGAGACTGCATCCTCTGTGCTCCTATTGCTACGGTAGGCAAACTGGTGTGAGTCCAATGTGGATGGTAGAGAGTCTTTTAGGTGTGCCAGGACCAGCCGCTCAAAGCACTTCATTACGATGGGTGTGAGTGCTACAGGGCGGTAGTCATTAAGGCACTTCGGGCTGGAGTGTTTTGGCACTGGCACAATGGAAGTGCATTTAAAGCATGTTGGTACAGCTGCTTGGGCAAGAGACAGGTTGAAAATGTCTGTAAAAACCCCAGCGAGCTGCTCCGCACATGCCCTGAGTACGCGTCCAGGGATGTTGTCTGGTCCAGCAGCCTTGTGCGCGCTGATCCTGCTCAGTGCATTGCAGACATCTGTGGAGGAGAGTGTGATCGGTGGGTGGTCAGCTGAGGATTTGAGCTTGGTGGCAGTTTCTCTGTTGTCTCTTTCAAAGCGAGCATAAAAGTCATTTAGCTCGTTCAGGAAGTTGACATCAGTGGCTGCGGGGGTGGAGTGAGAGGGTTTGTAGTCACTGATGGCCTGAATGCCCTGCCACATGCGCCGAGGGTCAGCGTTGGAAAAGTGTCCCTCTATCTTAAGCTTGTAGCAGTGCTTGGCCTCTTTGATGCCCCTTTTCAGATTTGCTCTGGATGTGCTATAGGCTTGTGCATCTCCTGATCTGAAGGCAGTATTGCGTGTCTTCAATAGGAGTCGCCCTTCCCTGTTCATCCATGGCTTCTGATTTGGGTATGTGGTGATCTGCTTCTGGGTTGTAACACTGTCAATGGTGGTATTAATATAATCCAGTACAGAGGAGGTGTAGCAGTCAATGTCCGTGTGAGAGCCACTGGTGGCTTGAGAAGCAAACATACTCCAGTCTGTGTGTAGAAACCTTTCCTGGAGTGAGAAATCTGCCCCCGCAGGCCACACCTTGATGGTCTTCACTGATGGCTTCACGCTATTGATCAGAGGTGCATATTTGGGGGTGAGGAACAAAGAAAGGTGATCTGACTGTCCCAAGTGGGGGAGGGGTGTCGCGACGTAAGCTTCAGCCATGTTTGTGTAAACATGGTCTAAGGTTTTGTTTCCTCTGGTGTGACAGGAAACATGCTGGTGAAATTTCGGTAGCACTGACTTTAAGTTTGAATGATTAAAATCACCCGCAACAATAAACGCAGCTTCCGGGTGAACGGTCTGTTGTTTACTGATGGCTGCGTGAAGTTCTTTCATAGCAAACTTGGCATCAGCATCCGGGGGAATATAGGCTGCAGTTATAATAGTGGAAGTGAACTCCCGCGGTAGATAAAACGGTCTACATTTAACCATGAGAAACTCAAGGTTAGCTGAACAATGTCTCCCAACAATAGCAGAGTTTGTGCACCAAGCTTTGTTAATGTAAATGCACAATCCACCACCTCTGGTCTTACCGGAGCCATCTAATGTTCTATCCGCCCGGAATGTATGGCGTCCCGCTAGCTCAATAGCGTTGTCCGGTATTCCGCTGTTTAACCATGTTTCCGTGAAAATTAGAACATTACAGTTCAAAAGTCTCTTGCTGTATGTGATGTTGAGTCGAATCTCCTCCATTTTGTTCAACAGCGACCGTACATTGGCAAGGAAAATGCTGGGTAAAGAGAGCCGGTGTGGTGTTAGCTTTAGCTTAGCTCTTAGCACTCCGCGCTTCCCCCGCCTTTGTTTACGATCTCGCCGCCGCCTGCGAGCACTTCCGCCCGGCCGGGCAGAGTGCATAGCCTCGGGTGATCTGGCGATCTCAGGAAGGAGTCGAAGGTTGTCCATAAAACTGTCGGAAATTCGCAAACCAATACCCAAAAGCTCACCTTGGGTGTACGATGTTAAGGCACAACTGTTCTGGACGAACAGACCCGAAATGAGCAAATTTAAAGGGGATTGGCAAACCACTCAAGGAAGCATCTGTAAACAGAACTTCCCACACTGTTGCTGTGTGTCTCTATTGCCAGGTATGCTGACTCTTTGAAACTATTTTTGATATTGCATTTTGAATTATGTTTGTATTTTATGCTGATCAGTTATGTATTGTGTATTCTGCTTAATTCTTTTAATTGATGTTTAACCTTACCTGGCAAAATAAATGTTACATCTTGATTTATTCTGAAGTATTCTGAAATCATTATTTTAGTATATTTAAGGAGGCTGGTGCTACCGCAAAATCTTAGTTAAGGTAGGTCAAACTAAAGGCACATGTATGAACGGAGCAGTAGGCACGTCATCTGGAGACCTTTTGATTTCTGTCTATCACTGGTTTAGCAAGTTGTATGGAAATGGCTAAATTAAACTACACTCTCTAGTCAGTAAGCAGTAGGCGACTGACTTTAGGGGTAGATTAGCAAACCCTACATCCACTGACTAAAATCAGAATTAACAGGTTTGTGTCCGTGAGAAACACGATTTGGCCAACGTGATCTCTAAGCGGCATTCGGGTCCATAATGTATTAATAACTGAAAGTATGGAATGTTAAGAATAGTAAAGATCCAAATTAAATCACAATTCCTCGGTTGATCAGCTATTAAGAGAAAAGTCAGTAAAAACAAAGAGTCACTTAAAATTGGAGTCAGATTAAATTATTAATGGAGTCAGAATTAAAATTGGAAATCAACTGTTTAAAGAATATATTTTTTGCCTTTTATTATGATAGGAAAGTAAAGTATCAAGAAAGTTCGATGACCCGGAACCCAAAGCTAAAAAGAAATATTGTCAGGGGACTGACCACTAGGCTATTGAGGCTAGCGAAAAGCTACAATTAAATAAATATTAGAACCTTATTGTGTAAGAAACATAGGGGGAACGGAATCCGACGGCAAATAGTTCAGCTGTCGGAATCCGTTCCCCCACTCCCATTATGAGAGGTGTTGATGTAATGGCTTAAAAAATGCTGATTCTATTTTTGTGAGTGTATGGAGCTTAAACAGCATCAATTTGATAAATATAAGAACCTCAGTGTGTCAGAAATATGGGGGGAAAAGAATCCGACGGCAAAAAGAAAAACAGTTGTCAGAATCCGTTCCCCCACTCCCATTATGAGAGGCGTTGATGTAATGGCTTAAAAAATGCTGATTCTATTTTGTGTGTGGATGGAGCTTAACTTGCAACAGTTTAAAGAATATATTTTTTGCCTTTTATTATGATAGGAAAGTATAGTATCAAGAAAGTTCGATGACCCGGGACTTGAACTCGGGTCGCCTCAAAGCTAAAAATAAATATTGTCAGGGGACTGACCACTAAGCTATTGAGGCTAGCGAAATGCTACAATTTAATAAATATTAGAACCTTATTGTGTAAGAAACATAGGGGGAACGGAATCCGACGGCAAAAAAACAGCTGTCGGAATCCGTTCCCCCACTCCCATTATGAGAGGTGTTGATGTAATGACTTAAAAAATGCTGATTCTATTCTGTGTGTGGATGAAGCTTAACTTGCATCAGTTTAAAGAATATATTTTTTGCCTTTTATTATGATAGGAAAGTATAGTATCAAGAAAGTTCGACGACCCTGGACTTGAACTCGGGTTGCCCAAAGCTAAAAGAAATATTGTCAGGGTACTGACAACTAGGCTATTGAGACTAGTAACTTCCTTCAATTTGATAAATATTAGAACCTTATTGTGTAAGAAACATAGGGGGAACGGAATCCGACGGCAAAAAAACAGCTGTCGGAATCCGTTCCCACACTCCCATTATGAGAGGTGTTGATGTAATGACTTAAAAAATGCTGATTCTATTTTGTGTGTGGATGGAGCTTAACTTGCATCAGTTTAAAGAATATATTTTTTTGCCTTTTATTATGATAGGAAAGTATAGTATCAAGAAAGTTCGACGACCCTGGACTTGAACTCGGGTTGCCCAAAGCTAAAAAAAACATTGTCAGGGTACTGACAACTAGGCTATTGAGACTAGTAACTTCCTTCAATTTGATAAATATTAGAACCTTATTGTGTAAGAAACATAGGGGGAACGGAATCCGACGGCAAATAGTTCAGCTGTCGAAATCCGTTCCCCCACTCCCATTATGAGAGGTGTTGATGTAATGGCTTAAAAAATGCTGATTCTATTTTTGTGAGTGTATGGAGCTTAAACAGCATCAATTTGATAAATATAAGAACCTCAGTGTGTCAGAAATATGGGGGGAACAGAATCCGACGGCAAAAAGAAAAACAGTTGTCAGAATCCGTTCCCCCACTCCCATTATGAGAGGTGTTGATGTAATGGCTTAAAAAATGCTGATTCTATTTTGTGTGTGGATGGAGCTTAACTTGCAACAGTTTAAAGAATATATTTTTTGCCTTTTATTATGATAGGAAAGTATCAAGAAAGTTCGATGACCTGGGACTTGAACTCGGGTCGCCCCAAAGCTAAAAAAAAATATTGTCAGGGGACTGACCACTAGGCTATTGAGGCTAGCAAAATGCTACAATTTAATAAATATTAGAACCTTATGTGTAAGAAACATGGGGGGAACGGAATCCGACGGCAAAAAAACAGCTGTCGAAATCTGTTCCCCCACTCCCATAATGAGAGGTGTTGATGTAATGACTTAAAAAATGCTGATTCTATTTTGTGTGTGGATGGAGCTTAACTTGCATCAGTTTAAAGAATATATTTTTTGCCTTTTATTATGATAGGAAAGTATAGTATCAAGAAAGTTCGATGACCCGGGACTTGAACTCGGGTCGCCCCAAAGCTAAAAAGAAATATTGTCAGGGGACTGACCACTAGGCTATTGAGGCTAACAAAATGCTACAATTTAATAAATATTAGAACCTTATTGTGTAAGAAACAAAGGAGGAACGGAATCCGACGGCAAAAAAACAGCTGTCGGAATCCGTTCCCCCACTCCCATTATGAGAGGTGATTCTATTCTATTTTTGTGAGTGTATGGAGCTTAAATAGCATCAATTTGATAAATATAAGAACCTCAGTGTGTCAGAAATATGAGGGGAACAGAATCCGACGGCAAAAAGAAAAACAGTTGTCAGAATCCGTTCCCCCACTCCCATTATGAGAGGTGTTGATGTAATGGCTTAAAAAATGCTAATTCTATTTTGTGTGTGGATGGAGCTTAATGCTCCGTCCTTCTTGGGAACGAGGAAGTAACGGCTGTTAAAGCCTGACTCGCTCAG
Source organism: Rutilus rutilus (assembly GCF_951802725.1). Taxonomy (NCBI): domain Eukaryota; kingdom Metazoa; phylum Chordata; class Actinopteri; order Cypriniformes; family Leuciscidae; genus Rutilus; species Rutilus rutilus. The sequence goes on along the minus strand of NC_140229.1, from coordinate 28,707,387 downwards.
GGAAGGATGAACCTGTTCTATGGCCCCTTTGCGCAGCAGCTTCGCTATTTCGGCTTGAAGGTGCGCTGCTTCCAAACTCACTTTCGTCTCCGTCTGCACTAGAAAGCGCGGGGGGCGACGAGCGAATTGAAGCGAATAGCCGTGTCTTATAGTGTTCAGCACCCATTCTGACGCGCCCTGAATAGCTTCCCATGCTTTTGCACGCATAGCTAGGGGTCGAATGGTCTCTGGGTTCAGATCGCCGCACTGAGCGGGATGGGGAACCTGTATCAGAGAGGATGGGGCGGCGCGCGCGCCGCCGGTGCTCGGACACGGGGGCTGATAAACAGAATTGGCCAACTGTACAGCGTTTAGTAGCTCGATCCCGGAAGATGGAGCGTGTTCTGCTGTCAAACACACCTGGCGCGAGAGCGGCGTGGGGATTATGGTGTCTGAAAGTGAGTGCGCGTGCTCGTGAGCGGGCGCAGGATTTACACTTATAACACGGCCAGTGTTTGGGAGCTTTAGAGGGTCTGTAACCCGTATGGCAGAGCGGGCAGCGGGCAGGTGTGAGCACAGAGTTGTGGGCACATTTACTACACTTAATGCTCGGGCGGAGTGTTTCCGCTTTAAGAGATAGCGCTCTGGACGCGTTGCCATGGGAACCCTGGAACCCACATGGGCGTGGGCACATTTTCTACACTTAAAGCACTTATACTCTTTTTGAGATTTATCTGGGTCGCCGTGAAAACGGCGTTTGTGTGCAGGCGAGCGAGTGGTATTACTGGCTCGTTGGCTGCGGTGTAAGCTGCTGCAGTAGCCTGAATAGAGGGGACTGACAGAGCTGGGCGCTTTGATGGCGGTCCGGCCGTGGCGGGACTCAACCATCTCTTCCTCCTTGTAGATGCTAGGAGGACTTCGCGGGCTCAGACTTCAACACAATCTTGGGCCGAGGGCCCCGGGGGGGCGGCGGTCTGTGATGGCTGGTCGAGCGCGACCTAGGGCGGTCGCCCTGACGTCGCTGCGAAGTGTTGGGAAACCGAGACGAGCGCTGTGTGGAGCTGCGCACAGGAGGCTGAGTTTGAGAGCGGCCTGTGGCTGGGCTCGAGCGGCGGGGCAGGAAGAGGTTCATAGCCTGCGACGCCTTCTGCACTTCGGAGAAGCGATCCACTATCCCGCTGACCGCAGGGCCGAAGAGGCCGGTGGGCGAGAGTGGGGCATTGAGAAACACAGAGCGCTCTGACTCACTCATATCTGCAAGCGTCAACCAAAGATGCCTGTCGATGACGGTGAGTGCGGCCATAGATCTGCCGATGGCTTGTGCAGCGGCCTTGGTAGCACGGAGCGCAAGGTCCGTAGCGCTGCGCAGATCCGTTAAAGCTGAGTGATCCGAGCCCTTCTCGTCCAGCTCACGGAGGAGGTCGGCTTGTAGGATCTGAAGTATAGCCATCGAGTGCAGGGCGGAAGCAGCCTGGCCGGAGGCAGCGAAAGCGCGGCCGGCGAGAGCTGAAGTGGTCCTGCAGGCTTTGGGCGGCAGGGCAGACGGCGGGCAAAGGTGCGTTGCCACAGCTTCCTCAACGGCGGGGATTCCAGTATAGCCGTTTTCGGCGGCCCCGTCCACCTGGGAGAGAGCCGAGGAAACTGGCGAGCGGAGTCTGGCGGAGAATGGCGCATTCCAGGATTTAGAGAGCTCCGCGTGGAGCTCAGGCAGGAAGGGTGCTGACCTAGAGGCAGGCGCTGGGCGGCGGCTAGGCAGAAAACACCCGTCGAGACGATTGGGCGCCGGCTCCTTAGGTGGGGACCAATCCAGTCCCATTCTTTCGACCGCTTGAGTGAGGAGGCGGAGAAGCTCCGCGTCGACACTGGCGCGGGATCTGCCAGACTCTAAAGTCGAGGAGGCGGAGCGGTGAGAGCCCGACCAATCCTCGCTGTCAGACGCAAGCAGAGAGCAGCTGTCAGCGGCATCATCTGCATCATCTCCCAGGACGACGGCAGTGCGGGCAGAAGCCGGCCGCTGCGCATCGGTGAATGGCAGGGGGAGAAGGAGAAAGCGAGGCTCGCGGGAGAGGTTCCGGCGAGCACTCAGCTGTAGCGTCTGGTTCAGGCGGCCTTTGAGAGCGACGTTTCTTCTTACGTGGCCCGGAAGAGGTGGCCGGAGAAGGTGGAGGATCTTCAAATTTAGCGAGTCGACCCCATAGGGTCGACATCGGTATCTCCTCACACTGTTCGCAGCCGCCCTCAGAGAGAGCGCGGGCTGCGTGGTCGAAGCCCAGGCAGAGAGCGCACACCACGTGGCGGTCTCCGTCGCTGAGTGCGGCTCTGCATGAGCCACAGGATGAGCGAGGCATTTGCAACGCCTCGCGCTCTTTTAGATGCAAGTGTGTCGCGGGGCGAACACACAAACATAGAGCGGAAAAGGATATAGTGCCGGATAGCACAGCAGGCAGGGAAAGCGGCCGGCGTCCTCAGGCTGAGATCCTCGGCGTGCTGGTCGCTTGCTTCGACGGCGGCTTCCTCAGAGATCAGCGATGCGAAGAGCTTCGCTGAAGAGACAGAAATCAGTGAAGCAGCCTCTGAGCCCTGCTTATATACGCTAAGCCACACCCCTAATGACGGGCTGTGACGCATTAAGCGCGCCAAGCGCGCTCATTGGTCGTGACGTCACGCCAAGGGCTCAGCGATAGGCTGCTGCAGTTGCCGCAGAGCAGCCAATGGGCACGCGAGTCGCCTGCCCTAGGTCTGCAGGCTGCCGCACTGCGTTGACAAGATTTTTAAAAATTAAGGATCATTTTTTGGCTTCAGTATCTCGAGAAAGGAGACTTTACCGCAGCGTAAGCTACTTACGCAATACGAGAGAACCTCTCGTAAGAGAACTTTTATTTGCTTTATCCCCGCATAAAACCATTTTTTATAAAAAATTGTGTCATTTCCCTTTTTAATTTGATTATTTAAAAACAATGGTTGTCTTAAAATCTCTTCCCTGGTAAAAGACGTACAAACAACATGCTTTCTAAAATCACCCCATGCTTTTACAACCTCTTTATAAAACTCCGGTATTCCATTCATCATGTTTTCTTTTATCTTCATCCATAAAACATCATCTCCCATTTTTCCACATTTATTTAAAAAATAGTTCATTACACCCTTCCACGCATATTTCCCATGTTTCCAGTATTTATTAACAGTTTTTATTCTTATACTTTTCATTCTTATTAATGGATCTATTAGTCCCAACCCTCCTTCCTCCACCTTTCCAATTAGAGTGTCATAAGCAATTTTCGGTGGTTTCCCCTCCCATAAAAAGTTTAAAACAATAGATTACATTTTTTTATACAACCATATAGGCAAACTCACAGAACCCAATACATACCACATTTTTGATAAAAAACAAAGAATTAATAACTAAAACCTTCCCTTTTAAAAATAAGCCTCTTAATTTCCAGAAATTTAATCTCTTCTCCATTCCTATTAAAACCTCCTCCCATACCACTTCTCTTATTTCATTTTCATTTTCTCCAACCCTTATACCTAAAATTTTCATATTCTTCTTTTCTTCCTTAAATTGCATTTTATTCAGTAAATCATTCGGTAATCCAATTTTCATGTATGTAGTTTTTTCTTAATTAACTTTTGCCCCTGTTCCTTTACAATATCTTTCTAAAACTTCCATTGCTTTATCCATACTTTTAATATCTTTTACAAACAATGTCGTGTCATCTGCATATTGAAATATTTTTTGTTCTGATTCTTCTCCTTTTATGCGTATTCCTTTTATGTTATTTTCCTGGTCTATTGCCAGTCCTAAAGCTTCAGATACTAAAGTGTATAATAATGCTGACATAGGACACCCTTGTCAGATTGATCTCGTTATTTTAAAATCTTTAGTTAAAAATCCATTCACTTTTACACAACTACTTATATCTGTATATAAACATTTTATCCATTTTAAAAAATTCTCCCCAAAACCAAATCTCTCCATCACATGTATCAAGTATTTGTGTTCAACTCTATCAAAAGCCTTTTCTAAATCCACACTTATTATATATCCTGTTTCTTTCTCCTCCTTCATGTACCATATCATATCTCTTATATTGTTAATGACATCAGTAATATCTCTTTTTAGAACAGCATATGCTTGATTTGTAGTAATTATATTTGGTACTACTATTTTCAATCGATTGGCTAAAATTTTGGCTAATATTTTGTAATCTGTGTTCAACATGCTTAGTGGTCTGTAGTTTTTTTAGGTCTCTCTTATCACCTTTTTTCTTGTAAATTATTTTCACCATACCTTTCTTCATAGTATTAGTTAAATTCCCTTTTTTTTAAATATCTATAAATATTTCATTTAAAATTGGACATAACACATCTTTAAAAACCTTATAAAATTCAGCTGTTAATCCATCTATTCCTGGACTTTTACCATTTTTCAATTGATCAATTGCAATTCCTATTTCTAATTCCGTAATCTCACTCTCACACATTTCCTTGTCTCCCTCATTAACTTTAACCTGTATTTTACTTAATACAAATTCCTCATCTTCTAAAACTATCTCATTTTTGGTAAATAAATGCTTATAGAATTCTCTGACTTCTAAAATTCCTGTTTTATCTTCTACAATCCTCCCATCTTCTGTTTTAATACTTTTGTTATATCCGCTCTCTGTCTTGTTTTTTCTAATTCATAAAAATATTTCGTACTTCTTTCACCCTACTTCTTATTATTGCTCCTTTACACTTCTCTTCTTCTATTTTCTTTAATTCTTCCTGTAATTCTATTATCTTATCAATATTTTCATCATGCTCATTTACTTTCCTCATTTCTTCATCCCACTCTTTTTTGATCTTATTTTCTTTCATCTTTTTGACTTTTTGCAAGTTTTTTGAATATTCCATTGAGAATTTTTTTATTCTTTTTTTAGAATGTCCCACCAAAACCCTTTTTCCATTTCATACATTTCATCATTTACACTATTAATTATTATGTTTTCTATTTCCATTCTGTATATTTCATTTTTTAGAAGTTCTGTATTTAATATCCACACCCCCGGTCCTTTATCAGCCTCATTAAAATTCATCAATATCCATAAAAAATCATGATCACTCTCACTATAATTTTTGTAAGACGCCTTTGTGACATAATATGCTTCCTTTTTCTTACATAAAAATAAGTCTATTCTACTTTGCTTTAGAACTCTGTCAACAATTTGTCTTCTTGAATATTCTCTTTTCATACCATTCCTCTCTCTCCACACATCCACCATATTATATTTCTCCATTGTTATGTAGTTCATTCCTCCCTCTATCTCTTCTAAATCCCATTGAATCATCTACATTAATTCTCTGTATTACAGTATTAAAATCACCTAACACCATAATGTTGTCATGTTTTTCTATTAACTCATTCATATCCCTGTAAAAATTAAATTTATCTCTTTCATCATTTGGTGCATGTATATTACACACTTTCATTTCTTTTCCATTACACACAAATTTAACCCTCTGGGGTCTGAGCTGTTTTCTGGGCCCTGGAGGTGTTCTGACATGCTCTGACATTTGTGCTTATTTCTGTTACTTGTGACATTTTCATGGCTAAAGTCTTATTACACTGTATTCAGCACAAACTCTGCTACAATAATATATCAACAGCATGTGTGTAAAAGTTTGTAGTTTTGAGATAATGACATTTATGCGTGGTTTGTGAAAATACAAAAAAAAATTCTCACTGAAATAAGGTCATGAAACCCATACTGATTATTTCTTCACAAGACTTTTGAAAATTGTATGACATAGCCTAGAATATTTGCTCTAAAACTATGTGAAAATCACCTTGACTGCTCATTCAGAGAAGACAATATATTGATTTAAAAATTTTACGACGTGTTTTGTGTGAAAAAGCAATATGCGAAGGGGCGGATCATCTCATTAATATGCAAGCTTTCCACACCTGAGAAAGACAAAGACACGCCCTAATGGCCCTATTAGGAGCTTATCAGGGCCCATCATTCTGACCAACCTTGCACAAAGAATGAGGAGATTAAAAAAAGAATGGCTTTTAAAATTGTTTGGATTTATTTACAACATAATCCAAAGATACACAACAAAAAAACACTTATTGATAACAATGATCCAAAGAAAGAGACCTTTGTGCCATTCCTAAAAACATTGTACATACCTTTCATTTCCAAGGTGTTTGATTTTCACTTTACCATGTTCATGTACAGAGACATGTACTGTGAATGTTGAAGTCAGCAGGACTGCAGGACTGAAAAAAATAAAAAATAAAAAAAGTGAACATACTGATATCAAGAGAAAGGCCTGCACGATTTGGGGAATACATTTTAGATGTTTCTGGTTAAAATTGCTTTTTAAAATTCACAGAATACACACACACACTCACACAAATGTTTCCAACAATATATTATATAATGAACACCAGGTTTGTTGTGCCTTGTAGCCAGGTATAGGCTATGCGCAGTGCTGCATAAAATAATAACAATATAGCAGCCTATATACATTTTCAAAAAGATTTCAGTAACAACTAAGCTAGAGAAAAATATATTGATGATCATGTTACTTCAAATGTTTCCATTCGTTATGATGATATGAAACTAGATAACAGTAAAAACATGAAGCCGTTTGGAGCGTTTTGCTTTTCCAAAATATGATGCATTCAAACACGATCGCGATCAAAGATATGATACATTCAAACGCGATCGCGCTCAAATATAAAACATTATGGTTAGGCCTACCATATACATATCTACGTTTGAGCAGATATCCACAAACACAGTAACAGTAAACACGGGTCTAAATATTATAATATTCACCTTATATCTAGCAACAGTTCAACTGCAATGTGAAATTTATGCAACAATAACAAACTAATATGTAAGAATTTCTTACCTTATCTTTCTTGTCTTCAAATCGCGTTCTTCTTCTGGGGTAAATCCAATGTAAACTCACGTCTTTCAAACTCGACGAAAAGCAGAGACTGATGAAGTGTTTTGTTTCTGAGGTAATGAGCGCGTTCGCGTTCCATGTGGAGATTTGCATGTGAATATCTTTTGCGCGAGTGGGCGTGGCCAAATTAACTGTAATGAGCAAGCGTTTGAGAAGCTGGACATCTTGTTGGTTTTATACAAATTACTTAAACAGAAAATATTTGTTTTCAGTTTGAATCCGATCATTTAAAAGTACACACTTAAATGTTTATAAAGGTATATGGCTCATAAATGTGTGACAAGTATTCGCTGAGTTTTGTTTCAGTTTATAGACGTGCTCAAGAAAAAAAAGTTCACGCGACGGAGAGGCAGAACGCACACCCTGTTTATTTTCTTTATTTTTCAAAAGCACAATGTTTTGATTTGATTGTAAGTGGACACATACAAAAGTAGAAATATCACAGATTATTTTTTTATATTTATTTTTTCTGTATGACCATAAATGACGGAGTAATTTAAGTTTAAAGTGCTACAATGTAAAAAAAGTCCAGCAAAACGCGGGGGCGCGTTTTTCGACCTCAGAGGGTTAACAATTATTATTCTTCCCTTTGTGTCTTTAAATCTATATCTACTTCTTCAAATACCCCTTTTCTTATTAAAATAGCTACCCCTCTCTTCCTTTCCATATCACAATTACTATATATTTCTCCGTTCCATAATTTTCTAATTTCATCGCTTATTTTATCTTCCCATTTCGTTTCTTGTAAACATAGCACATCACATTTTTTGGTCAGACACATTAATCTTTCAAACTTTTGACATTTGGATAATCCTCTAGCATTCAGTGATACAATAGATATAGAGCTCATTAAAGAAAAGATTGGAAAAACCAAAACCCACCATTCAATCCGTTTCATTGTCTTTCAAAAAAGTATATTTTACTTCACCCATTTCAGCTTTCCTCCTCTCCAGTCTTTCCTTTAGCTCTCCTCTTCTTATCTTCTGCTTTTTAAGAACCTGTTGAATGTCTATGCCTCCTTTTCTTGCTTTTACACCTCTATTCAGTCTTTCTTTTCCTTTGTTTTCCATTCCACGAATTCCCCCCCCCATTGTCTGCTCCTCTTACCTCAGTCAGTGTCTTTATTCCCTTATCCTCAGCTTTTTCTTTTTCTTGTCCTTTTTCGTAGTCCAGTTCATTAGTGTCCACATCATCCTGTTCCTTAGAAAATCCTTCTTTAATCGAATTTATATCCTCTTTGTTCGCTCCTCCTCCCATCTCCATTCCTTGTTCTTCATCTTCATTCTTTTCTTTATTCTCATCTATGTTGGTGTTCTCCTCTTCCTCGTCATCTTGTTTATCGTCCTCTCCTTGCGTCTGCCTTTGTGAGTCATTTAACCTCTCAATTGTTGTAACTCCCATCACCTCTTGTATTTCCATTCCTGGATCTTCATTTTCCTCGTCTTCTATCTCGCATCTGCATCTTAACATTGTCTTATGGCAGCCTTGGCACCGCGGGACTTTACAGTCTCATAATGCCCCTACTCAAGACAGTTTCTGCATGTGAATTGTGGGCAGTCCTTTTTTTCATGCTCCGGACTTGCACAGATCCTGCATGTCTTCACTTGATTATCGTGAATCACTCTGAAGTACTGCACTCCTTCTTCAGTCATGAAGCTTGTGTTGTATGGTAAAGACGTCACCTCTTGTGGAAACTTTACCCTCAAAAATCGTGTTCCGTCCGCCACCGTTGTCCCCGGATGATATCTTCTTCTTAGAGGTAGAATGGGAGTTACACCCCAATTGATAAGTTTTTGACTGATTTCCTCATCTTCTATATAGCTGGGCAGACTCAAGAAAGACACTATTCTTTCTGTTGCACACAGTTTCCTTATCTCGCATTCTTGTCCGTTAATCATTATTCCATTCAACAGCAAATCACAGTCCATCTCACTTTCCATAGTCATTTCAAAATCATAATTATTTTTTCTTTTCAGTTCGATCTGTTTTCCCATTCCAACTTTCTCTTCAACTGCTTTAATTACCATTAGTATTGTTATATTTTCTATATCTTTAACAGTCATTGTTAATGTTGCTTCTTTCTTGTATTCCCTCTGATACCTTGTTTGTTTGCTTAATTTATTTATCATTTGTTGTCGTTGAGATAAATCATTTCTTTTTTCTCCAACTTCTTTCTCAATTCCAATACCTT
>NC_140229.1:28623254-28693254 GCF_951802725.1 Rutilus rutilus | reverse complement strand
TAAATCTACCCCTCCTATACTCATTATTTCAGATTTTTCTATATTTATTTTTGCTCCTGACGCTTTCCCATATATTTCTATGTGCCCCATTACCTTTTTTATACTTTCTACATCCCTAATCGTAAATGTCGTGTTATCCGCATATTGGTGTATCACACTCTCACAACTGTTTGGAATTTGAATACCTCTTATCTTTTTGTCTGCTCGAACCATTATTGTTAACGGCTCAACCGATATTGAATAAAGCAATGTAGACATCGGACATCCTTGTCTTACTGACCTCTCAAGCGGAAATGGGTCTGTCAAAACTCTTTCACACAACTTTGCGCTTTACTGTATAACAAATTTATCCATCCCAGCATTCTCTTCCCAAACCCAAATTTCCTCATTGCTTGTTCCAAATAGCCGTGTTCCACTCTATCGAAAGCCTTGTTTAAATCTACACATAAAATTATTCCGCCTTCCCCATCCTCCCCCATCCTGCCCACAACATCTCTTATTGTGCAGACCGTGTCAATTATATCCCTCCCTGGAATGCTATAGGCCTGATTTGATGCTATTATGGTCCCTATTACTTTCTTTAGTCTATTTGCTAAAATCTTTGTTAAAATTTTATACTCAGTATTTAAAAGACTTAGTGGCCTATAATTTTCTAATTTTAACTAAGATTTTGCGGTAGCACCAGCCTCCTTAAATATACTAAAATAATGATTTCAGAATACTTCAGAATAAATCAAGATGTAACATTTATTTTGCCAGGTAAGGTTAAACATCAATTAAAAGAATTAAGCAGAATACACAATACATAACTGATCAGCATAAAATACAAACATAATTCAAAATGCAATATCAAAAATAGTTTCAAAGAGTCATACCTGGCAATAGAGACACACAGCAACAGTGTCCCAGCCAACACGTTTATGTGGGGCCCATATGGGTTACAAATGGGCAACAGGGGTACAGAGTGGGCATGGGCTCAAAATGGGCTTCTTATCTGGGGCCCATATGGGTTACAAATGGGCTACAGGGGACAGAGTGGATATGGGCTCAAAATGGGCTTCTTATCTGGGGCCCATATGGGTTACAAATGGGCTACAGGGGACAGAGTGGATATGGGCTCAAAATGGGCTTCTTATCTGGGGCCCATATGGGTTACAAATGGGCTACAGGGGACAGAGTGGATATGGGCTCAAAATGGGCTTCTTATCTGGGGCCCATATGGGTTTCAAATGGGCTACAGGGGGACAGAGTGGACATGGGCTAAAAATGGGCTTCTTATCTGGGGCCCATATGGGTTACAAATGGGCTACAGGGGTACAGAGTGGACATGGGCTCAAAATGGGCTTCTTATCTGGGGCCCATATGGGTTACAAATGGGCTACAGGGGACAGAGTGGATATGGGCTCAAAATGGGCATCTTATCTGGGGCCCACTTGGGTCAACTAAGTAGGTCCAACATGGGCAAACCCAGATGGGCTCCCTATGTGAGACCTAGTCAGTTCACTAATGGGAAATGAGTAGGCTACATACCCAGCCAGCACATGACCGACCTTCAACGTTGAAATATGGTTGAAATAATGTCAGTTTGTTGTTGAAAAAGATTAACAAAAACCATTCTAAATCAACATTGACATTTTTACAAGATTCCCAGCCAACACATGTGGGGCCCAAACGGGCTACAAATGGGCTGATATCCGGGGCTCACCTGGGCTACCCAACTGGGAACCCAGCTAATTTTGGTTTTGTTGGCCACGGATTCACGCGCAAACATTTACATCACGTTTCCCAATTCACGTTTCCCAGGTCAACGTGGATTCATCCGCAGACACCAGAGGACAATCTGGACAGAGCCTGCCCCAGCTAACACACCCATGTGGGGCCCAAACGGGCTGCAAATGGGCTGATATCCGGGGCCCACATGGGCTACCCAACTGGGAACCCAGCTAATTTTGGCCGCGGTTTCCGTGGTGGCCCCACATGTGTTAGCCCAGATGGGTTGATGATGGGCTCTTGATGGGCTCCATATCGGGCCCATGTGGGTAACCTAGGTAGCACCCATTTAGGGCCTACAGGAGTCTGCCCAGATGGGTTGATGATGGGCTCTTGATGGGCTCCATATCGGGCCCATGTGGGTAACCTAGGTAGCACCCATTTAGGGCCTACAGGAATCTGCCCACATGGGTTGATGATGGGACCCAGATAGGTCTTATCTAGGGCTCTTATGGGCCACAACGGGTATATGGGCTACCATATTTGTCTGTTTGGGTTACCTTATTTTACAGTAAACCCCTAAATACAATCATTACATGTAATCCACTAAACTATACTAAAATGTTAAAGGTATTCAATGAACAGAAACCAGTAGTTCACTTTTAAAGTTACTTTATTAAGCAAGTACAAGTATCACAAAACAAGAAAAGAAAAAAGTAAAAGATTTAAAACACTTCTAAATCAGCGTTGACATTTTTACAAGATTTTGAAACAACATACAGCAGAAATATCTGCCTTTCAACATTATTGTGACAATTAATTAGCATTTCATAATTTTTTTTATATAACAGCTCTTCAGTATATGTTAAAATATAATTATCATTATTAACAATAATAGTTTCAAACCTTTTGCCTTATGTGATTTTGTTGGAATTTACAATTTTGTCTGCTTGCCTAACCGTTTACATTGCATTATTACATTTGTATTCATACACTGTCATGTCATTTGACTAATTAATTAAATAATATACAGACTGCAAATAAAACTCAATACACCGCTATGTTAACTGTTATTAAACTATTGTTATTGGTTGTTTCGCCGTTTTACTTTGAGCATGATTGGTTAATCTGTCTGTCTTCCAGGAAACTGTCCAATGAGAATGTGCGCGGCTCTTCGCGGCTCAGTCACCGACCGAGAGTAACGGACGTATTTTCAAATTTAAAATAGGCGCGCACTGAGCAGCTGAGCTGCTGCTTGCATTGATTACTCGTCAGACCTGGATTATTTTATATCTGCCTGTTGAATTCTTAAATTTTGAGCGAATTTAAGTTGATATCAATGAAGAACAAAAGCTGGAATGTGAACAGAGGAAGGGTTCGTACGTGGTCTGTAAAAATACTGGCGATATCAGGTAAGAAAACATTTTTCAGTCAGTTAAATTAACGTTAACGTTTATGGACATGAGTAACGTTAACAGTCATAGGCTTAATGCAACCTTATACGTTCAATAAGTTATCTGTGTGTGTTTTTGTACTGCTGTAGCAATATAAGCACGTATTTAAATGTAATTTAGTACCATCTGACATTGCTGTGTTTTGTTGTTGGTAACGTTGTGTGTTTAATGTCAGCTAACGTTAGTTTAAAAACGCATGAGAGGTAAAAAAAGCGTTGGAATGAGTAAAGTGATAAAACAGTCATTTATTCGTTAGAAGTATGTTTACATAACCTCTTCAAACACTGATAACAGTATTGGAAATATATTTGTTTACTTTTTTTTTTTTTTTTTTTTTTTTTTTTAGATCAAGCATTGGAATAATTTTTATCTGGGGAGAACACCCAACAGAAAGACCCATTTACCAACCAACTGTTACAGTAAGTTAATTTTACCCACTGTTCAAAAACCTACACTGGGTTTAATATATAGTATTAAGTATGATTTTCACCTTTAAAGTAAGACATTTAATGTTAACGTTACTAATAGCAAGTCTGAGTAACTTTTTTGTCCTTTTGTCTTTTTTCTGCTGAAGTGGCGCACAGAAAGTGGATTCATGTCACCTTCATCAGTCCTTTCTTTAATCACTGGACACCGTAAAGGGAAAGACCCTCAGACGTGTCATAATAGGATAAATGGGTGCAGGTAAAATTATTTGATGGTTTGATTTTGGTACCAATTGTTTTTTTGTTTGTTTTTTATGTGTGTGCTTCCCTTGCTATGATACACATTTCTGATGGGATTGCCATGCTTAAAGTTTATGTTTACATTTTTAATCATCATGTAACAACTAACAGTCTCAAAGATGACATTACTAGGGCTGGATTTATTGGATGGGATGCACGCTACAATGTTCCATTCATTCATCAACTGAAAACAGGTTGACTAATCGATTCTTGGGATTTAAGAATTGATATTGTTTCGTAAAAATGAGAATCAAATAAAATCGAGAAATCAATATTTTTTACCCAGCCCTTGACATTACTCAGTTCATGTAGTGTGAATGTTATAATGGCAAACGTTTTTTTTTTTTTTAATTTAAGATTGTTTGAAGGAATGATATAAGAAAATACTGCTTTTTAAGGACTTTTCATTGAATAATTTCTTCTTTCCCCCTCTTCAGATTCGCCAAGGACCAGCTGATTACTGGCAATTTGGTGGAGGATTATTATTTAGCTGCTACATTGCACTATCACTTCTGGTACAGATTCATTGGCCTTTTGTGTTATTTTTTATTTTACTTGATTTAATAAATTACTTTTAATTAGTAGCCTACAATGTATGGTTAGGATTCTGAATTAAAACAGTGTAATGTTTCTCCACAAATATTATCAGAAATATACGGAGCCCCCAGGGGTCAGGCAAATTGTTGAAACAATATAAACCTGCATTGAAAGATATAATTCAAAGAGCAACAGACCACAACCCTCTCAGCTCAACACCACAATTTGTTGATTTCTTCATCTGTTTTAAAGATGAAATCATGACCTTACAGATGGTGCCCAACCAGAATGAGACTTTTACCGCCGCCGTTCCCGCGGCGGCAAAATTGGGATGTGTATTTGCTGCCTTTTACCGCTGAGTGGCGCTGTAATCACAGACTTTTAAAAGTGTCAGTTTATTCTCTTTAATGCCGTAATCTGCCGCGGCAGTAATCTGAGCTGAGGCCACAGATAAATTTAAGATAAATATTGTGGTTAAACGAATTCAAATTCATTTAATTTAAACAAAGTAGACACACGTTAACATTGTGTGCCCAGTTTTTCTATAATTTAAAAAGGCTATGTCAATAGGTTACTTTTCATTTACTTCGTGTTATTTTAATGTGTTTGTAGATTTATTAACTAAAACATAACAGTGAAATAAATTAAAATAATTTACCGTAAAATTAAAACATTTTCAGGACTTGCAGTTACTAACCGATGTTAGTCGGTTTAAGCATTATTTGTTATATTCAGAATTAGGCTTGCATGTTGTTATGATTATCAATTGAATTCTTTAATAAATGATCAACCACAATGCCTATTACTAGCCTACTGCCGCAGCAAAAATAAACCAGTCGAATTTCAAAGTCGTTCGCGAAATTATACCGGGCAAGTGACAGGGCAAAACAGCAGCAACTGCGGCATTTTAAAAGGTAAGTTTCCTATCTGTTTATTAATAAAAAATAAAATAAATAAAAAAACTTTTTTCATTATTTGAACAAAAATTAGACTGACTGAATATGTTAAAATATAAACAAACAAAGCAGAGAATAAAACAAACTTTTAGGGAAAAAATATAGGCCTATTATGCTCAGAATTGTTTAACATTAACGAAAGCAAAATATGTAAAAATACATTTCAAACAAAATAAAACAAAACAAATTCGTGGCCGAGTGGTAGGCTATAACTTACGTTTCAAATCCCGAACAAACATGGGCTACTTTTTTAGTATTAATTTGATTTGATAGTTCTAAAATATTGCTACACCATATTGTTTTTTTCTCCTATAGCCTATAGGCTATTAAATATTTTATATTTATAAAATAAAATTACCATTCATTTCCATTTTACATTAGGGTCAATTTTTTTTCCAATAGAATGGCTGAATTAACATCTGCATAATAATAATAATAATAATAATAATAATAAATAAATAAATAAACAGCACAAGGTCTTGTAAAAACACTTCTTTTTTTTTTTGACACATCTTTTTTTTTTTACTTTTAAAACAGAGAAAATAGTAGACCTAGGCTATTCAGACGATATCTGTGGTCAATGCATTAACAATAGACTCTCGGAGCTTCAAACGATCTGAGATCGAATCTCAATGTAGCCGACAGTGTTTATGTTTTTCCGTTCTTGATGCTTAAATATGCATCTGTTTATTAAAGTCAATCATCTTGTTTAATTATCAATTGTACATTAACATAAATTTGCTACATTCCAGTTGAGCCGCTGCACGCTATGATATATCTGATGAAGGAAGACTGTCAGCCGATTGCACCAGAAAATGAAGATGATGAAGCTCGTCTTTAATCTGTTAAATTATGTTTTTTTTTTTTTTTTTTTTGTGTGTGTGAATCATTCACGAGATTGAGATGACTGACAGTAATACCCGGCCATAGCAACGGTAGACATTTTCCAAAACAGATCGAACAAATCAGAAAAATACTTTCAATACAGTATTGCTTTCAATTAAAAAATAAACAATGAAAATGTAAAATAAAAATAAAATTAATTAAGTCTGAAAACCCATCGCACATTTCAAGGTATGAATAAAGTGTCGGGACAGTTTATTTATTTAAACAGGGTTGCATCGATTCGATAGAGTTTATTCCCTTTGTGGTGCAAAATAAGAAACATTTTAAATTTATTGTCAAAGAAATTGCAGCTAAATTAAAAAATGAAAACGGTA
Source organism: Rutilus rutilus (assembly GCF_951802725.1). NCBI lineage: Eukaryota > Metazoa > Chordata > Actinopteri > Cypriniformes > Leuciscidae > Rutilus > Rutilus rutilus. The sequence continues at coordinate 28,686,652 of NC_140229.1, read as the reverse complement.
CAAAACGAAAAAAAAGTTCAAAGCAACATAAATTAAGAACAGGCGTTTTTCTTTGCCTCTCTCGCGCTGGATATTTTTTTAGTAAGTTTGGTCTCCCTCACTGCGCGCGGCGCGGGTCTTTCTCGAAATTAAGCATTTCAGCGTAAAAAACACCATACAGCTGATAATACTATATATGTCGCTGTGTGTCATCCACACAAATCATGAAAGAAAAAACTGTAACAAATAGCTTTTGTTCCTTCAAAGATAAAGCATGCCTTGCTGAATTCACCTTTCAATAAAACGAGGTGGTCGCGAATTAAAGAGTTCTGTATCTGCTAAATTGAAATTGTGTGTGGAAAACCTTTAAATACAATCAATAAAACTACAATAGCCTATATAATTTAATAAGATATAGGGCCTACTGTACATAGGCTATGGACTTTTGGAGATTTTGAGATTGAACCTTAAAATAACTTTGCCTTTGCCTGCTCATCAGGCTGGCTCCGACACTCTCCATATGAAAGACGGAACATTAACACCTCTGTCCTGCACCCCCACGATAAAGCAACTATTGCCTTCTCCAAACCCCCCACAGGCTAGCTGAGTTTGCAAAACAAAACAAAGAGTTTGCCACTCGTCGTGGTGTGCCATAACACTTCATTATAAACTTCAATATTTCATTCAAAACAATCTTAAAACGCTTTGTGACATTCTGAAAAGCCGTGGATGCATTACTGCCACTGGAACCATGAACGCAAATACTGGTTCTGATTTTATTGTTTGCCGTTTAAACGTCATATATATATATATATATATATATATATATTTATATATTAACAGAACTGCTTTTGAAATTACGATTGGAATTATTATAGGCTACAGAAGTAAAGTCATTGTATAATATTTGTTCCTTAGTGTAAAATGGAAATGCATGGTGATTTTATTTTGTAAATAGGCTATAAGCAAAAAACTATGTTTTAGAACTAGACAAATCTCTCTGCATCAACAATAGACTATAAAATGCATTAATAGGCTAATATAAAAATATCAGTAGTCCAAGTTAGTTCGGGATTCGATCCCGTGTCATCTAAATGATCGTAACGTAAGTTCAACCACTCGGCCACGATTCACTCGTTGCGAAATAGCCTAACGTTCCAGTGTGTGTTCGCTCACACGAGCGAGAAGCGCTCTTCATTCAAATGAACGCGCCGCCGCGTTTGTCGAACACTAATTCAACATGTATTCAACATATTCAGTGCGTCCTAGAATACACTATCTCTGTGTTGCTAAAAATGCGGGTCTCCCTTGTGATGTTTTAATGAAAGTGTATCTAACATTTATACGGCCAGTCCTTGAGTACGCTAGCCCAGTATGGGGTGGACTACCTAAAGGTCTCTCTGATGAGCTAGAAAAAAAATGGCAATAATTTAGTTTTATTTATTTCAGTGTTAATGTTTGAGTTAAAAAAATCCTCTACAAACTAAATTAACACAAAGTCGGCTATAAGAGTCCTTTATAGGCTAAGTAAAAAGCAAAGGGCTTACAGTCTTAACATTTAGGCTACTTTGCTTAAATTCGATATATTTATTTTCAGTAGGGCCTAATAAATTTGTAGGGATGTAATGTCAGTTTGCTTTACCAACGCTATGTATTCAATTAAAGTTCCAAGAGGTCTGGTATATATTTCCTTCCCAGCTGACACTAATATGCAAGTGCACAACAAAAATCACAACTTGTGCTTGCTGCGAACGCAAGTTATTTAAGGTGTCTCAACTGTACACCCTACAGTGTGAATTCGTTACAAGGTTTCATTTAATTAATTTTTTTCCATCTATGTTGAATATGAAAAGTGAACAGCACGAGTAAGATAGGATGCATTAGGCTATATCGAGAGATGGATATGGAGTGGGTCAGACATGATTTTGACCACTTCATTAAGTTTTGTTTAGTAGAAAACCTTTCTTTAAAGTGAATTTCGTTTTCTATAAATTGTATCTTAATTTTAACCAATTTTTCATCAACCAATTGCCTGTATTTAATAAGTAAGAGAAGCAAATATAACAGACACTAATCATGGAGGCGCCCGCGCGGTCACTTGCGTTGCATGTCAGCTGGAGCGCATCTCATCCTCCTAACTTAACGAAACTCAGCGTATGCCTCACACATACATGATAAATACATCAAATACACAAAGCTTGAAATGTCTTCAAACGAAATAATTCAAAACGAAAAGAAAAGGCTATACTCTCTGATAATCAGATTATGTCTTTATGTGCATTTATCTCTAGGTGCGTTCACTACAAATATGGCGATCGTCAACTTCATCTTTGCAGTCGACACTGTCAGAAAACACTAGTTTATTGATAAAAATCAATGCACGCATCACCGGATTTACAAATACACATCTTGCTTGTTGCACGCACACATAATGTCGACAAAACGATATTATGATATAACGAAATATTATGTTGAAATAACATTATTATTAATAATACATCTTTTAGAATATTTGATTAAATGCTGATTGTTGCGCTTGTTCAATTTAATAAAATTAAAACTTTAATTGTGATAATTTAAATAATTGAAAATTAAATATTTAGTGGCCAAGTTTTGCTAATTTATTATATAGGCTATTATATGCCTATTGCCTATATTAAGTAGGTCATAATAAGACAAGGCATATATTAAGTTATTTTAGCTGTTATGAGAAAAAATAAATCTAACGAAATCTAAAATCTAAATCTAATAAATCTAAAAAAAAAATTCTAACGCCAATTCAACATGCCAGAATAAAACCTGATTTTTGAACAATGTGTAACGCCACTCGGCCTGGTGTGCCAAAACACTACATTTTAAACTTTAATGTTTAATTCAAAACAATCTCAAAACGCGTTGTGACATTTTTTTAAAGCAGTAGCCTAGCCTATATAGATTAAGGGCATTGAAACCAGGATCTTAACTAAAACGCGTTCCGCATAATCTCTCAAAATGTATGCCACACTACTCCATGTATTTTTTTTTTTTAAGGACTGCTTTTGAAATCACTATAAATTACTATGCAATTGTATCGCTCACGAGAGCTCTTCATTTATCTAATTCCTCAATAGAATAGCGTCATTTGCTCCTAATATCGTCTCTATTTTTAACTTTTGATTCAATTTTTTTTTCAGTTCTAAAATTGATTCTATCTTTAGTTCTATTCTGTTGTAGCCTTATAGGCCTATTTATATATATGAAAAATATGCCTATTAGGCTTAGGGTTTTATATTTAACCCACTTACATTTTAAAATACGGCAATTGCTGCTGATTTGCACAATGTCCCTTTGCGCCACCTGGCGGTAATTTCGGGAACGACTTTGAAATGCGGCTGGTTTATTTTCGCCGCGGTGATTTCGCCGCGGCAGCTGGCGCGGCGGTAATAGGCATTCTGGTTGGGCACCATCTGTATCATTATAGTAATCGTAACTGACACATGGGAGTAATATTTTTTTTTTTTACAATTCCTTGTTGGGGCTCTGAAGAATTGCTTGTGTGAATACATAAAATGTGTTTTAGAATGGATTGTGTTGTATACTTTGTTTTCTACCCGACTAATTGAACTGTAAAGTGAAAATCTTGTACATGACTTATTTTGTATTGAGTTTTCTTGCTTTTATTTATACAGGATAGTACAGACAGCAGGCAAGAAGTGAAGAGAGATCTTAGGATGTAGTGGAGGAAGTGTATATGAAGAAGATATAAAGGAGCCAACTTGTTTAGTTTTTAAAATTGAACTAAGAGCCAGTGCAAATGTTGTAAAACAGGAGAAATATGTTCTGTAACATAACATTAGAGCGAGCAGACTTTGTAAAGTTGCTACTACTTACATGTCAAGTGATAAGCAATATTTGAGTTGGATGAATGATGGGCAAATGTTTGGTTTTCTAACTTGTCCTGGGAACCCTCAGTACTGCACACCCACTTCAGATCTTGCAGTTTCTATAAATGAGCTAATGTGATGAATCCGGTATATTAGATGAGGGAAACGTACAAAGTCTGCATCTGAAAACTTAGGCAGCTGACTCATTGCCTCGCTGCCCTATCAGGCAACGACTTAGCAGGCAGCGTTTACACACTAAGGTGCCTCACAAAACCGATTTAGTTTAGTTTTTATTTATTTGAGCAGTAACCATTCTGATTTCAGACAGACTTATGAGGCAGCATAATGGTTTAATGATCTACAACACTAATTATTTTTTAGAAATTACTTCAAAGTGGTAAAAGTTGGTCAAAATGTACATTTTGTGCTTCCAATATGTGCAGTGCAGGGGGTGTTCCAGGACAGGTTTGCAAACCCCTTATCTAGATACACTTGATGTGGGGCACCAAAAGGCTAACCTGACACATCTGATTGAACTGTGAAAAGGAATTAAAAAAGTGGCATAATGGTTGACTGATTTATTTTCTCTTTTCAAAGGGCCGTTGGGAGAGCGACAACAGAGGAGTGAGAAGCTGCACGGTTATTGTTTTGTTTGTGAAATGGTTAATTTTTCAGATATGCATATATAACGTGTGCATATATATACACATATATACTTCTACTTACTTAATAAAGTAACTTTAAAAGTGAACTACTGGTTTCTGTTCATTGAATACCTTTAACATTTTAGTATAGTTTAGTGGATTACATGTAATGATTGTATTTAGGGGTTTACTGTAAAATAAGGTAACCCAAACAGACAAATATGGTAGCCCATATATATACCCGTTGTGGCCCATAAGAGCCCTAGATAAGACCTATCTGGGTCCCATCATCAACCCATGTGGGCAGACTCCTGTAGGCCCTAAATGGGTGCTACCTAGGTTACCCATATGGGCCCGATATGGAGCCCATCAAGAGCCCATCATCAACCCATCTGGGCAGACTCCTGTAGGCCCTAAATGGGTGCTACCTAGGTTACCCACATGGGCCCGATATGGAGCCCATCAAGAGCCCATCATCAACCCATCTGGGCAGACTCCTGTATGCCCAAATGGGTGCTACCTAGGTTACCCACACGGGCCCGATATGGAGCCCATCAAGAGCCCATCATCAACCCATCTGGGCTAACACATGTGGGGCCACCACGGAAACCGCGGCCAAAATTAGCTGGGTTCCCAGTTGGGTAGCCCAGGTGGGCCCCGGATATCAGCCCATTTACAGCCCGTTTGGGCCCCACATGGGTGTGTTGGCTGGGGTGGGAAGTTCTGTTTACAGATGCTTCCTTGAGTGGTTTGCCAATCCCCTTTAAATACCCAAGAGGAACAAAAGAACAATAAACATCTAGCACCCAAATATTTATTCAGCTTTTGCTGGACCCTTTCTCGTGCCCAAGTGGTCACGCCTGAGTTTGGGGGATAAACACAAATGGTTATCTATTATCTTTATTGGGGCATCTCCCACATCCAGGGACGTGCACAGACATTTTGAGGGGCAGGGGCTCAAGTGAAATAAAGGGCACTTCTCATAATTACGTTTTTGTTTTGTTTGTTTTTTAACAAAAAAGTATATATATTAATGCAACTCTGACTTCCTTTTTAAAAAATTTTATTTAAAAAGTTAATTAATTTGATCTTCCTCAAACTCACGCAATTGTTTCATTTTCAAAAGATGTCTACAAAATAATCAGTTCACACAGAAACCATGGTCTCCTTAGTATTCACTAGGTTTATAGAGCAGCAAAGGAAACCATTCCACAATGTGCATGTTTTGAAAACATTTTCTATGCTACTAGTTTCAAGTATATATGAAGAGTTCAGATGCAAAAGCCTCTAAGTGCCATCTGAAATTTTCTTCTAAAATGAGCATTTTTTTCAAGCTTGTATATTTAAGTTCAGTAATTTAACTTAAATGACAATTAATAGGTAATTTTCATTGCCAGTAATGTGAAATAAGTGAACATAAACATACAAGCTTGATAAAAATGATCATTATAGAAGGAAATTTCAGATGGCACTTAGAGGCTTTTTCATCTGAACTCTTCATATTTAGAATAACCTAAATAACTGCATCAAGCAGAGGGGCGTGTTTTACTAATAATTTGTTTATTTTTGCACAAGGCACTACATCATTTTAATTATTTTGGTGTTATCAGAATACATAACACTTTAAAATTAAACTTACCAAAATAATTGAGTAAAAATTCAATAAAAGCCAATGTCATGTATGTATTTGTGGTTGTATGGAATACTATTTTATAAAGGTTTAGAGGAAATAAAAAAAGTTAAATTACTCATAAATAAAAAGTTAATTTATAAATATTGTTATTTTTAAAGTTTAATGTTAACTTATTTCTACTCAGTTTTATTTATTAATGTACCAGATGCAGTTACTCAGATTTACTAGATTTACATTTTTTTAGAGTGTATCCTCCATCTGTTTGCATCTGTATATTTCTTCTAAATTCACCAATTTAGATTTCTAAATTTCAGGGGGAAAGACTCTTGATGTATGCAAATTAGGCGTCAACTAGTTAAAATGCGCACATTTGCATCTAATTGACAGGGCAATGCAGGTAAATAGGATAAACAAAATAACTAAAGCATATCACCTGGTGGTGATATATGGTTATTTTATTAACTTATTTTATTACATGGCTTGGTTGAATTCCAATGTAGAATGCGGTGTGTTATTTCTTGATAACAGACCTCTGCCATAAAAAACAGAGCGTTGCTATGGACTCACAGGATTCTAACCGTAGAGACGGAGCGTACTATTTTCTTTAGCGTAAGCAATACAATCGGGTTCAACAATCGGGGGAGAGGGAGAGAGGGAGCGCTTCAGAACTCCTGACCTGATATTTAGATATACTATTCTTCAATAAATATATTTGTTTGACAGGGAAGCTGTGCGCAAAATATATATTATTTTTCAAAAATAAAAAAAAAGCACCCCAGAAAAAAGGGCACTTTCTCTCCAGGAATAAAAAGGGCAGGTGCTCAAGCCCCCTTTGATGTCTATGTGTGCACGTGCCTGCCCACATCAGAAGAACAGGCATTGTTTTCTTTGTTCTGACTGCTCTGCTGCTGCGGGAATGAAACTTCTTTACCACTCGCACCAAAAGTATTTATTTTGACCTCTCATAAAACAACTGGAGACAGTAGGTGTGTGTGTGTGTGTTTTGCATGACTGAATAAGACCTGGGGGGAAGAAGACAGTGTGAGGAGTCAGGCTCCCAGCATGGGGGGAAGAGACAAGATTGGAGAGGTTGTGTTGTGCTCTGTCCCACAGATCTCTTCTTCAGATTAGTGAGTTTTATTGTTTTATTGCAAGTTAGGATTCTTGAATTCAGACTTAGTAAAAGTCCATCCTTACAGTTTCCGCCCCTGGCCCCTTGGGGCAGATTTAGATCAGTCCCTGAGGGGCCAAAATTTGATGAAGTCCGCTTATGGTTGCAGTTTCCGTAGGGCTGGTACCTGTAATGGATTGAGCGCAATGGCCACGTTCGTTGAAGTGCGCATTGTGCGGAGAAGGCATCTGAAGTAGTGTCACAGGTCGGGGATACGGTGGCACCACGCCGACCGACCTCCCCGTTAACCCCTTGGCAGTGCCCTTCCGAGGAGCTACCCCACAGCCCAGAGACGACAGACAACAGAGTAACAATTTAAAAGACTTTATTATTTAAATGATTCTAAAACTGGAGGCTGCTCTGAATGTGGACGGGGGGGGTAAGTATCTGGACACTAAGGTCAGGCCCGTTGGCGGGCGAATATGGCACTGGAGGAAAGACTCTCGAACACAGGGGCGCAGATCCTCACTCCTTGTGGCCGTTCTGTCTCTTACAAAGGGGTGGGCACAGGGGACTCAATGGTGGTACTCTTTATCGTTGTTTTCTACCTCACAGGATCGGGATTCGGCTGGCCAAGCGAGGCACCACTACAGGAGGTGGGAACTCTTCCGAAGACGGGCCGGAACCAGCAAGGGAAGGACAGGAAAGTGGCAGCACTAGTTCCACAGCAGCAGTTGAATGAGAGTAAATGCCCTAACGTTGAGCATCTATTCCACAGGGTCAGCCTGGACCACGGCCGGGAAAGATCGTCGGCTTGGACAGAAACGGCACTACAGGAGGTTCGGGACGACGTCAATGTGGGTAAGTAGCTATATCCTCTATTCTTCGGCTTTTGCGTTTCAGGATCAATGCGCCACCGGAACGGCCTCGGGCTCTAGACTCGGGTTGTACACCTCTTCGAAGGCTGCGTGGAGCCGCCACTCTGGCCTCTGGGGATCTGAATCGAACTCGGGTCGCCGCTCCAGGTAGGCAGAGATCGTAGTTCGGGTAGTCAGGTCAAGCCGTCAATGGTGGTGCTTCAACATAGGGGACAAGGCTCTTGGAGGTAGTGGCGCGAGACTGCGGCTCCAAAGCATACAGCTTACGAGGAAGGACCTTCAGGCTGCTCGGTATAACTTCAGGAGAGAGTACTCACAAGGGGCGTTCAGCTGTGATGGCTCAGCATAGAAGGCAGCGCTTTAGACTGTGATGACTCCGCTTATAGGCATCCATGCAACAGCATAAAGAGAGGAGACATTCAGAACGTTCAGTATAACTTCAAGAGAGAATACTCACAATGGGCATTCAGCTGTGATGGCTCAGCATAGAAGACAGCGCTGTAGACTGTGGTGGCTCAGCATGTAGGCATCAATACAACAGCATAAGGAGAGGAGACATTCTGAACGTTCAGTGTAACTTCAAGAGAGAGTACTCACAATGGGCGTTCAGCTGTGGTGGCTCAGCATAGAAGACAGCGCTTTAGACTGTGGTGGCTCAGCATAGAAGACAGCGCTTTAGACGGTGGCTCAGCATATAGGTATCAATGCAACAGCATGAAGAGAGAAAACATTCAGAACGTTCAGTGTAACTTCAAGAGAGAGTACTCACAATGGGCGTTCAGCTGTGGTGGCTCAGCATAGAAGACAGCGCTCTAGACGGTGGCTCAGCATATAGACATCAATGCAACAGCATGAAGAGAGGAAACATTCAGAACGTTCAATGTAACTTCAAGAAAGAGTACTCACAATGGGCGTTCAGCTGTGGTGGCTCAGCATAGAGGACAGCGCTTTAGACGGTGGCTCAGCATATAGATATCAATGCAACAGCATGAAGAGAGGAAACATTCAGAATGTTCAATGTAGCTTCAAGAGAGAGTACTCACAATGGGCGTTCAGCTGTGGTGGCTCAGCATAGAAGACAGCGCTTTAGACGGTGGCTCAGCATATAGATATCAATGCAACAGCATGAAGAGAGGAAACATTCAGAACGTTCAATGTAACTTCAAGAAAGAGTACTGACAATGGGCGTTCAGCTGTGGTGGCTCAGCATAGAGGACAGCGCTTTAGACTGTGGTGCGTTCAACTTAGATGCTTGGATCCTCCGCCCATCAACACGTTGTTATTGCACTTTTTTTCCCCCCTCGCTGCAAGCACTGTACTCCGCCCCACACGTGCAATCACCGCAATATCACTCTCATTAATCGTGCAAAGTTCAACGGACACCGCAGTATCACTCCAATTCCCCAAAACTAGAACAATGCTCAAATCCAGCGAGATATTTCCATGCCGGTCGATGGCGGACATCTAGTGAAACAACAGTTTTATTCCTGATAACAGTCAAAGATGTTCCTTTACTGTCGCCTCGTTTCTCACCACACAAAGTGGAACACTTATCTTTCTAGTGGTAGCTCCGATGTATAATCCTTCCCTCCTCAACTCCACGGCTGATAATTCCTCACCACATGCACGGATTCACTGGAAGAAGCTGGCCAGATGAACTGAGCACGTCCTCTCAACACTGCACTTGTCGATCTTTCCCAAGAAAAGCTCACGCCACGAATTATCAACGTCACAGCTTACATGCTCACACTCCTGTAGAACGCTGCTTTTATATCCTTCTCTCGCATATCACTCGCGTCTTTGTTCTCTCCCACAGGTGCGGCCAATCTCTAATCAATGTGAGCTGTCTCGAGCTCATGCGCACTAGCCACCGGAATCAGACTCGGGGTTTCCGGAAAGACGTCTGGGGGGAAGGGGGAACAACAAAAGAAAAGTTACGGCTTTTAGTCACCCCGTGACAGTAGCAGCACTGGCAGAGTGTGAATACGAAGATGATCACACTGGCGAGGACACATCCACGGAACGTCCAGTCCCACCAGGTATAAGCATACCTTGCTGAGCGGGTAGAGGAGCTGGACAGGATTTCTGCAGTCTTTCTCGCCAGATTCGCTTCCACTTGAGCTTGGTTGAGATGGTACTCAGTCTGTAAGATGATTTCTTGCACCAAGTCCATTGTTTTGACCAAAGCTTGAGTGCTCTGTTCATAAAAAGTGTCCTCCCACCAGGGAGAAACGTCCACGTCCATTGGTACCTTCCCCAGGATGTTTATCTGACCCATTGAAAAGTCCTCTTTCACTTCCAAACAGAACGTGTGGTTCGCAGGGCAGGTCAGACCTCCATAGGAGAAGGAATTCATCTCACTGACGACGCACCACTGTGTGTGAGACACTTGAACAGCATCAGAATGACCATGCAATGACTGAACATTAATGAGCTTAGAATTATTTGAAGAAAAGGGTTGTAGAGTGTTGCAGGTACAGATAATGTAACTAGATGTTTCATGACAACAGGTGCGAGTGGTAAACAAGGTTTCAGTGCCCTTCAAAGTCATATACCCCGTCAGATGATCCCATTTTATAATTTGATCCCTCACTACCACGCCAATAGAGCGTATGGTAGTGGAATTTAGATAAATTTGATCTGGGTGAATTAGAGGGAAAGTGGCAAAGAACCCAATACAGCCAGTACATTCATTTCCAGTATACATCATTAATGTTGAAAGCAATTCAGAATACTTAATATTTTTCATTCTTTCTGATGCAAGCCATCTATGCAGATCTAAAATTTCAATAAGATCATTTAAAACATGCCTAGGTGTTTTATGGAGACGAAGATCTAAAATTTCTTGTCTTGCTGCAGTAAACAAATCTTGTGCATACAATCTACAGGCTAAGTCATGCTCGATGGTACGGGTCTGATTGAAAATTGATTGACTGGTCGTCAGAAGCGCCTGCGCCTTGAAATCTGACCGCTTTGATAATGTTTTCGTTACTATTGGTGATGTGTTGAAACCCAGTAGCTACCTGATTTGCCAACCAAGTTGAATATTGAGATTGACCTGTTATTTTGTAAGTGTTGGATATAGAATTAACTGAGCCAAAAAGGCCTGCTATATTTCCAAACAGGTCTCGTTTGGTACGAGCAGATGGAATTTGAACTGCAAGTCTGTTTTTGTAATCAGAAATTAAATCATCGATGCGTGACTGTAGCCATGTATACGTCTTATCATTAAAGTTGCAGTGTTTTACATAAGCAGATAACACATTAGAGATGTTATACGTGACATGTGTTATCACAAGATTGACATCATGTAGTAAAGTCTTATTTACATTTCCTTTGATTATGCCCCCTGGAGGGGTGGTATACAATTTCGGACACTGTGTGGGTTTTTTGTAACCGCATGTGGTTAAGTTAAAGCAATGGTGTAAAGTCCATGAACAATTGTGAGGGCTAGTGAAATTATCCATGTTTGCCTCACATTTTCCCACACAGTATGTTCCTTCTTTTCGGCCAGTCCAAACAAATGTTTTCAAGTTATTGTTAGTGTAACGTAAAGACGGGTCAGAATGCCAGTTCTTCCTTGATCTAATTAACTTACCCGGATCCTCACAGAACACAAAAACCCTGTTCTCCTTGATAGCAAGAATTTACATGATTAACTCACTGACTTTCCAATCAACAAACAGCCTCTGTTCGTCCTGGACTGCCTACAGAAAAACAGATGGCGCCTATCACCTCAGTAACTCAAGTGACTGTCATGTAAAAACACATCTTTTTCCCCTGAATCATTTTGCTTACTCCTCAACAGGAAGTCACGAGGACAAGGCGCCGCAATGTCGGCAATTTCACGAATCCCCTAGGGGACTTCTTAAGTCACCTTAGAACAATAAGACAAGTGTCCGACCACAAGCCATGTGACTGGAAAACGCACGTACACACATTTACATTCACACCCTCCCGGCTCGGACCGCCAAAAGTTCAGCGCGTGGTGTGAACTTTGTATGACTCCACACGCACAAACACAAAGAAACTATACTAACCCTGACCACGTGGTTTACAAATACCCTATAAACTATATAAATTGTATTTCTGGTTGTGTTTCAGGGTCTTAATACCCAAATTACTATATCTATAAGCTGTATTGTTTTATAACCAATGTAATATGCTTGTAAAATCCCGAGACATCGTGTATCTTTGTTGTTGGATCACAGAATCACCGTTCGCGGTATCATTTTGTGCCAAACAGCCCAACGGTGTTGAATCTTTAATCCAAAATCATGGAGGATGCAGTCTTTTATTAATATCAGGCTATAAATGTTTCCAGATAAGTTTATTCCTTCAGCGCAAGACGGAAGAGGCGCGAACTTTTAGGAGGCGGCCGCAACACGCCCTTCCAGATGATTGGCTCCGGAACGGGAGGAAGGCGTGGCTGTGGTCCCTTCAAAAACACGCGCCCGGCTCTCTAAACTTGGCAGTTCAACCGTTCGAGAGAGAGACCCGCTTCTTCCGTTCGCTTTCTTTTTGTTTCGTTTTACTCTAAGTCTTTGTTTCTTGATACGTTATTTCAGTTTGATGATTCTCATACAAACCACCTAAACCAACTTAAAGACTAAGTTATCTTTGAGCTAAATTTAACGAACTCTCCAAGTTACCATAGCAACCAAACCTCGCCTCCGACGAAGCGGCCGACCACGCGTTCCAGGTGCCTTTGTTTCATGAGACGCATACAAGAGGGCTCCAAACAAGTACTGTATATCCTTAAATTTGCAGATCCAAAAGAAACGCTGTTTAAGTTGACTAGAAATTGCTATAGCCTTTGGGTTCTCGTTGAGAAGTAACATTTTAAACTGTTTTGCCTTCTTCCTTGTTCTGATTCTCTCATACACAATCTCACATTTTTCCTAGACTTACAGACACACTCTTTCTCAAACTCACACGCTCCTAGACAGACACACCCACACGCTCCTAGACAAACACTCCCCACGTGCTCCTAGCCAAAACACACATACACGTGTTCCTGAACACACACGCTGCCACACCTACACACACCCAAAGCTCTCTCTCTCTCTTCCTCCTCTCTCTCATTTTCTCTTCCCCTATAACCTCGTTATTGTTTTATTCTGTTGCTTTGTCTTATTTTATGTTTTATTGCGATCGCTTATGTTGTTTTGTTTATGCATATTTACTCCTGCGTGATTTGAATTAGTACATGTAATCTTAGTTGTTTGATTAAAACTTCATAATCCTATGAAACTGAATCTGTCTCATATTGTTACATTGCTGAAATCTCTGAGAGTGTTGATTACCTCTAAAAACTCTACCAGTAAATATCTAAACTGTCTATAAACCCTAAAGTATCGTTCTCTGTGGCCACAAGAAGGATATCTTGTCGGTGTTATAGACTGATAGGTTTCTGTTCAGTAATTGTGCATATTGTCTGCCGGACAGATAATTTGCACGATAAATGAACACTAACTTTACCTAAATTTCCCCTGATTGAACACATAAATTCTACCTACTTATCCCCTATTTAGAATAAATTAATTTGTGTATACAACACATTAATATTCATATCTTATGAATATTAATTCTGATTGAGCTAATTGAGCTAGTCCCCAACACAAAGTCATTGTTGTTACATTAGACACCTTATTTGTTAGATTGAAAAGAAGTTCAGTAAACTTTAAATGTGTATTGTTATGTGTTGTAGTGTGTGTGCACCTATATGTGGATGGTTGGAGATCCTTAGTGGAATAACATTTTTTTGGAACTCCGCCATGGTTGTTATTTTCATATAGTGTGTGCATGTTACCAATATTTGAATCTGGGAATTCTTCAAGTTGGTACCAGGCGGTAATATTGTGGTGAAATTGTGGTGCGCGTGTGTAGCTTGTGAAGTTTTTGTCTGGAAGATGGGTAGAACCTGTCTTACAGCATATTTTTGTTGCACAATTTGGTTCCGGTGCTAATCCGGGGGGCCATGTGACTATTTCTTTGTATGTGACTGGAATGTATGATGTGGATGGCCCCTTAATATATTTCCATACCCATCTACCGCATCCTAAGGTGTGTGCGAGTGTGACTCGTTGTCCCAATTCGATGCAGGTGGGTCCGGACACTGTCCTGGCATCTGGCCTCCATGGAATTGCGACGACTGTCCTATGAAGGAAAAAGATCACAATTAATTCAATGAACCTTTGAACCGTTTACATTGGGACATGTGGTACCATCTTAATTTTCCTCTGATAGTCACGGCCACGCAACTGTTGCAAACAGCTTTAATTTCATAGGGCCCGTGCCATCTTGGGGAAAATGCGTTTTGTTTTAGTCAAGTCAAGTCATTTTCATTTATATAGTGCTTTTAACAATGTAGATTGTCTCAAAGCAGCTTTACAGAGATAAATGTATAATTTAACGTAAGATTGTTTTGGCTTTATAGCGGTTCTTTAATAAAGTTATTTTCCAGCTAAAGTTAGTTTTGATTGATTCGCTTCCGTCGCAACGATCATTTGTTTTTAAATTAGGGCCGCCAAGACGACACCATTCTCTCTACACAGACTTTAAACGCGAACCTGTGAGAAACGCTGATGGCGTTCAGATGCGCATAAAGAACGGGTTCTATAGTTATGTGCGTTTGAATATATGTGTGCAGGTTTGGAATTCCCTACAAACCAAACCTAAACAAATTACTGGTGTTTCCTTATAGTTTTGATTCAGAATTTTATTTTATTTTATCAATTCGGGGTAGATACGCAAATTGAGTTTTCCCGACGACGCGTTATCTGGAGAGTGGGAAAGGGATCCTCCATAGGGAGAGACTAGTTGGTACTTCAGCACTGCGTTGACATCGGGTCCAGGCGAAGGTCCTTCATCAGATCTGGAAACGGCCTGGATCCGGCAGGCTGCGGGAAAACCTTGGGATAAACAAAGACACTAAAATTAGCGTAGATGCCATTCTTCTCATGATGTAACAAGTACATCAGGATTTATGGGAAGTGTTCCCGGTTCCAGCTGACCTAATCTATGCAGCCTAATATTGAATTATAGAAGTCTATAATGTATTATGTGAACGCTATGTCAAAGAGATGTGTCTTTAATCTAGATTTGAACTGACAGAGTGTGTCTGCTTCCCGGACAATGGTAGGAAGGCTGTTCCAAAGTTTTGGTGCTAAATAGGAAAAGGATCTACCGCCAGCAGTTGATTTTGATATTCTAGGTATTATCAACTGGCCGGAATTTTGAGATCGCAATAGACGTGAAGGAGTATAATGCGTTAAGAGCTCGCTCAAGTACTGCAGAGCTAAACCATTTAGTGCTTTGTAAGTAATCAGCAATATTTTAAAATTGATGCGATGTTTAATAGGGAGCCAGTGCAGTTTTGACAGAACCGGGCTAATATGCTCATACTTCCTGGTTCTGGTAAGAACTCGAGCTGCTGCGTTTTGAACTAGCTGTAGTTTGTTTATTAAGCGTGCAGGGCAACCACCCAGTAGAGCATTACAATAATCTAGCCTTGAGGTCATGAACGCATGGACTAATTGTTCCGCATTTGTCAATGAGAGCATACGACGTAATTTAGATATATTTTTAAGATGGAAAAATGCGGTTTTACAGATACTAGACACGTGACTTTCAAATGAAAGATTAGTATCAAAGAGCACACCCAGGTTCCTAACCGACGACGAAGACTTAACAGAGCAGCTATCAAGTGTTAGACAGTATTCTAGGTTATTATGTGAGGAAGTTTTTTGTCCAATAATTAGAATCTCTGTTTTTTCAGAATTTAGAAGTAGGAAATTACGAGTCATCCAATTTTTTATATCAGCTATGCATTCTGTTAATTTAGTGAATTGGTAAGTTTCGTTAGGTTTTGAAGAAATATAGAGCTGAGTATCGTCGGCATAACAGTGGAAGCTAATTCCATGTTTCCTAATGATATCTCCTAATCAGGGATGTAGTGGAGGCTAAACGCACGTAAACGCCGTTTACGCACCTCCCAAAATTTGTAAATAGCGTTTGCCCACCTCCAAAGTGCGTTTATCCACCTCTACATTGCGTTTATCCACCTCTAAATTTCACATTATTTGAGCGGACTTTGCTTTCCCAGTGCGTGATTGCCGATCGGCACGATTCGAGCATTTGGGCCGTTAACTACAGAGCAGAACGCGCAGCGCGCAAACACGGAGCAGAGAGCGCAGCGCGCGACACACACACACACACGGAGCAAAGAGAACGGCGCACATACGTAGCAGAAAACACACGCTCGTGAAGTTACTAAACAAGCTGCGCGAGAATGAAACTTGATCGCAGCCGCAACAGGAAATCATTAAAACGATGCAAAAAAAAGTTAAAAGATATAAAAGACAACTTTTATATTTATAAGTTTATATTTTTATTCATTACAGGCAGCTGGTTTAATCGAGGGAGCATGTCAAAACCCAACTGTACAAGAGATTCAGAGGGAATCAAGCCTGCACCAGGTTAAAGACTTTCCCTCTGGAAACACTGATCCACATTTTTCTGATAGACCAAACAACTAATCAATTAATCGAGGAAATATTCAACAGATTAATCAACTATGAAAATAATCCCAAATCCCTAATCATTATGCACAAGTGCATTGCATTGGAAGCCCTGGATATAAGCCTCCCTCTCGATCTCTCTTAAATATTTTTGTTTTCTCTGTTTTGTCATTTAGTAAACTTTATAGATTTCAACCATATTATTCCTTTTTGAGTCTCTTTAACAAGAACTTAGATTAATGTATGAATTGAATAGTGATTGTGTGACCTATGATGAGGGAACAACCAGTGATACCCTTGGTAGTACCATCAAATAATAGCCTATAGCGATGTCATCAGGATACACAGTGGCCCACCTTACCGGGTGACCACGTTGTGGTCCACCAAAATTTATAGTTTACCCACCTCTTTTTTTACCACTACACCACTGCTCCTAATGGCAGCATGTACAGAGTGAACAGCAGCGGTCCTAGTACTGAGCCCTGTGGTACGCCATACTGAACTTGTGATTGATAAGACATCTCTTCATTTACTGCTACAAACTGATAACGGTCAGATAAGTATGATTTAAACCATGCTAGTGCAATTCCACTAATGCCAACATAGTTTTCTAGTCTATTTAAAAGAATGTTGTGGTCAATGGTGTCAAACGCAGCACTAAGATCGAGTAACACTAATAGAGAGATACAACCACGATCGGATGATAAGAGCAAATCATTTGTTACTCTAACGAGAGCAGTCTCAGTACTATGGTATGGTCTAAATCCAGACTGAAAATCCTCGCAGATATCATTTCTTTCTAGAAAGGAACATAGTTGTGAAGATACTGCCTTTTCTAGTATCTTTGACAGAAAAGGTAGATTCGAGATCGGCCTGTAATTGACTAATTCTGAAGGATCAAGTTGCATTTTTTTAACAAGCGGTTTAATCATAGCCAGCTTAAAGTTTTTTGGTACGTATCCTAGAGACAAAGAGGAATTAATGATATTAAGAAGAGGATCTATGACCTCTGGAAGCATCTCTTTCAGTAGCTTAGTCGGTATAGGGTCTAACATACATGTTGTAGATTTAGATGATTTAACGAGTATAGTAAATTCTTCCTCTCCTATAGCAATGAATGAATCAAATTTTTCCTCAGGGAGACTACAATGCACTGCCTGATGCGATACTGTAGTAGACGGTTGCATAGTTATAATTTTACCCCTGATATTATCAATCTTATAAGTGAAGAAGTTCATAAAGTCATTACTGCTGTGCTGCTTGGAACCTTCTGTGTTTGAAGCTTTCTTTTTCGTTAGTTTAGCCACTGTTTCAAATAAATACCTAGGATTATGTTTATTTTCTTCTAATAGGTTTGAAAAATAAGCAGATCTAGCAGCTTTTAAAGCCTCTCTGTAAGCAATCGAGCTCTCCTTCCATGAAATGCGAAATACCTCTAATTTTGTTTTCTTCCAGTTGCGCTCCATTTTTCTGGCTGCTCTCTTAAAGGAGACATATCATGCTTTTAAATTGTTCCTTTTTACATATAAATCATACATTTGTGGTCTATATAAAGCGGAACTGCAATGCTTGGGTCTGAATTCCTCATTATTATAGCTCCACAGGCCCCTTTTTTACCCCTTTTCTGATGTGCCTCTGAGAGCAACCCGTTTTGGTGCGGTCTCTTTAAATATAAATGAGACACTTCATACCCCGCCCCCTCTCCAGGTTGCAGCGGCGTCACTCTGTTCAACTCCACCCCGTTCGGCCATTTTTGTAGTTTAATAGCAGAGATACGATTATCTAGCGGCACAGAAACTTGAAAAACGTTAACAAAATGTCAACAATGGACTTGTCCATCCAGCCTTATATGTTCGAGCCGGAGTCGGACCCGGCGCAGGCGCAAGATGAAAATGAAGACGACGAACCTGAACAACGTCTTCATATGGATGTATCCCAATGGTGTGTTACTGTATTTACATTTACTTCTCCATCCATGCCCACTACTATACAGGTGCTTCCCAATAAATTAGAATATCGTGAAAAAGTTCATTTATCTCAGGAATTCAACTTAAAATGTGAAACTAATAAATTGTATAGACTCATTGAAATCAAAGTGAGATATTTAAAGCCTTTATTTGTTATAATTTTGATGATTATGGCTTACAGCTTGTGAAAACACAAAATAAAAATCTCAGAAAATTTGAATATTGCATGAAATCACAGAGTTACACAGTAATCCCATGGTCATTGAACCGGGTTTTGGTTCTTTTGGCAGTGTGGGCAGGTGCAAATCCTGCTGGAAAATGAACTCAGCATCTCCATAAAGCTTGTCTGCTGAAGGAAGCATGAAGTGCTCTAAATGTCCTGGAAGATGGCTGTTGACTCTGGACTGTGCTTTATACATATATAGATTTAACACAGCCATCTTTCATTTTAAGTTGAATTCCTGAAATAAATTAACTTTTTCACGAAGCACCTGTAATATTTCTTTTTTTTACAATGATTATTTAACACTCACAAAATAATATTTAAGTTATTATAAACTATTAAAGAAAAAAACACAAAAGTAATAGTGAACTTTTTGTGTTAATTTATAATCTAAAGTTTACAGTCCAGGGATAACATTTGAGATCGATTTTTTTATATTTGTTCTGAACATGCTGAAAACAATCTGTTAAAATTTTTATCAATATTGTAAATTATAAGGACTAAACTGCTATCTTGGCAACTGCTTCTCATGGGTGAACTGTGCCTAATTAGTGTACAGAAATGTTTTTGAGGCATAAGTAGGTGTTTGATGTTGGTGTTGTTGTGTAAAAGTAGCATGCCGTTAAAAAAAAAAAAAAAAAAAAAAAAGGTAGGCTACACCTGTACTAGACCAGTGCTTTGGATCAAATCAGAATTCATAAACTGCCCTTTACGATATCTCTGCAATGTTCATATTCATAATGCGTATATGCTAACTTTACATTAACATGTGGTTTATTTACTTACTCCACAAAACTGACGTTTTTGTTTTTTATCTTTATTCCAATCATGTGTTCAGGTGTTCTTGTGGTAACTGTGCAACTATGCCAACTGAAGTTGAAAATCGATGCTGTCGAGAAACTCCTAAGGTAAGTGTGCTTTGTTAGTACATATTAGGTTAGAGTATACACAATCCACCATAATAAATTAAACATTTGTTAGGTTACAGCTCGAATGGAGGAAGTATCCAGTCAGCTGACATGCATGGTGGATCATCCTGGATTTGAGCCTGTTTGTCTCAATGAGTATTCTCTACAAAATGCAATAAATGTTTACAAAGCACAGTATGGGCCATTACATCTAAGAGGAATGGTACAGTAAGTGAATTTTTGTTTAGTCCATTTATTGAAATACAAATTTACAATTTTTATAACTACAAAGAAACAAAATCTTGTAATAATTTTCATTGCAAACTTAGTAATTTCACCTCTTTGTGTTTTAGTCGTTACAGGTATTGTGCATACAGGAACTTTGTTTCCTGGTGCTGGGGATATCTGGGCCAGAAAGTGCGTGTTGTCCAGACAATGAGGGACAGTATGTGGGCTTCAGACCGGTCCGGGATTGAAGCGGGAGACGTAAGCGGAGACCACTGTTGCCTTGTCTGGTCGTGGATGCTGAGATGAGAGTGTTGGTGGGATAGGGATCTTTTCTACCTCATCTATATACGGAGTTGGATCAGGGAAAACTTGTTCAAAGACCAGCTCTATGATGTCGTCGACATATTCTGTTGACAGAAAATAATTTCCATAACCTATTTTGCTGAAAGGAATAGTTCACCTAAAAGTTGAAAATTGTGTCATCATATACTCACCCTCAAATTGTTTCTAACCTGTATGAATTTTTTTTTCTACTATGGAAGTCATTGGGTATCAACAACTGTCTGGTTACCAACAGTCTTCAAAATATCTTTTTTTGTGTTTAGCAGAAGAAAGAAATTCATACAGCTTTAAAACAACTTGAGGGTGAGAAAATGATGACACAGTTTTCAACTTTGAGGTGAACTATTTTTTTAAGTATGTTCTATTGCACTGCCATTTATAGTGGCATTGAAGTTATTTATTTTTGTTGTGTGGCTTTGGTTCAATTGTTATTACTCTGCATGAGAACGTCATTATGTTATAAATAAAACTTTTTTATTGTTATTAAAATGCTGCTACAATGATTTAGATTTATTGAAATCTAATTAACCACATTAACACACAGAAACATTAATAGTCCCTAAAAGACTTACTCAAGGTTGCTGGTGTTTTGATTGGCTTAGAAGTTCTTTCTCCCTTCTTGTACTTGGGGCAAGACATTCTGTACATGGGCTCTCCATATGAGGTGGTAGCTTGCAGACGGTGAGAATTTTCATTGAAGTGCATTGCCGCCAGGTACAGCCTAGTAGAATAGAGAATAATATATAGTTAAATAAAATTAATATTTCAACGTAATACATTTAAAAGCTATATGAAAACACGCAGAATACAAACATTGAACAAACTAAAAACACAAATGCATTGGCCCACTGGTGTGGGTGTTGTTTAGGACAGTTAGTGCAGGTGGGATGAATTTAAAGTATTTTAAGTAATTTAAAAAGTGAACTGAGCGATTATAACGCCTTTGCAATACTTTTTACCTGCACAGCATTCCCAGGAAAGGATAGTGATTGATTTTTGGGGCAAAGAGCAGGATGATACTGTGGAAAGCTTCAACAGCTGAAGTCTGCAAGTGGGGACTGAGTTTTTCAACGTCCTTGAGAATCCTCTTGGATGTAAGCAAGTTCTCCAGCCAGCAGAATGCAGGTGTAGCTATAACAAATATAGATTAAAGTAATTGCCTACATAAATTCAATAGTAAAAGGTAATAAAATCATCACCTGGTTTTAACCATTGCTTTGTATCCCGTGTAGTTTGCAGTGGATGTAAACACTGGGGGAATGCAGGATCATCATGTGTGTGAATGTCTAGCACATGGTTAAGAATGGAGGTCCACTTTGCTACTCTTTCCTGGGGGGTCGTTGAGGAAGCAGCTGTCCAGTAGATATGATTCTTTATACTGCGAAGCCATTTGCTCAGTTGTGTGCAATCTTTTTTTTAGCTATATTTACCATCTTTTTGGATATCCCTAAAGACCAAAAAAATGTTAAACAGACAAGAAAATAAATTATTTACTGAGTAAACTTATACATGTTTAAAAAACAGCCAATATACAGCTATAATTTCATCATCGACATTGATAAAATACCTTTTTCTATGTGCCAAACATCGTAGTAGTGGGTGATCTTGGCTTCTTCTCTCAAGTATTTTTGGACCTGAGGATGCCGGTCTGTGACAATACAGTCAAAAGATAAATTGTGTGCATTCAAAACTCCAAGACTGCGTTTCAGTCCCTCAAGCTCCATATGATAACTTCCACCCACTTCATTGCTCTGCAAGTACAATAAAAACATGATTCAATGTGGTTTAATCTCAGAGAAAATGCACTGTTATTTTTAATTACTTGAATTAGTTGTAGGTCAATGACTCTCTGGCTCCTCAGATCCATCATTGTGTAACTCCCGAACTTTGCCGTGTGTCCTTTGAGATTCACAATCTGAATATTAGTAATTGCATCAATCCTGGCCTCTGAAGTTGTTACATAAATATAAGAATAATAAGAATAATAATGATAGAGGACCAGTACATACCTGGAGAGTCAGCCCTCATGTCACCACCAAGTATGGCATTTTGTTCTTTTAGCTTCTCCATTATACCATCCTGTGTTGACTTCCACTTGTATATAATAGCTGGCTCTATGTAAAGTCTGGCATGCCGCCTATAGGTATTGTGCTGGAACATTTGCAGCCTCATTGCTCTGAATATCTAAGCAAAAACAAACATGTTCCAGTATGCCAATATTTAACACATTACAACTTTGAAGCTTTGAGTGTAAAGTTTCTACTTTTTCCACTCTGAAAAATGAGCCGCCATTGGAATACACAGCAACTGAAAGCTGTAGATTCCCTGCTGGGGTGCCTCCATGTAGTGGTTGACTATTCCATGTTCTTACAAAATCACAGTGTGGACATCGCTGCTCTACACACAGAAAAGTCCCAACTGTTCTGGTCCGCACCCTTGTCCCTCGTTGACACACTGGGCACACCTCAAAAAGTTCTAAGAGGCATTTTTCATATACAATATAAGTAAGCATTTTGTAGGTCGGTATAGAAGGGTCAATGCTATAGAAACAAACAAGCACAACATGCAAACATAAATATACATAGTACAACTAGTTCTTGAAAGAGTCTGCATAAATTATTTACTGGTATTGTTATGCTTACATGTGTCCAGTATCCTCTGTCAAAGCACTTATGGATTCCTGAGGGTTGTGGGTTAGATCATGTGGGCTTTGTATCATTGTAGAGCTGCCCTCTAAAGAGTCAACACCCACTTCGGTCTGCTCCAGACAGGGTCTCTTTATTGGCGTGATTTCATCCTCAATATCAAGCAACTGGCGTCGCTTAGCTGGTGTGGAGGACAGGAAAGCATGTGTTCGCACAAAGGTAGTAGTTGAAGTGCAGACTCCAACATCTGAGCACTTTGGGGGCCTTTGAGTAAAAAAAAGTATTAGCAACACTGTTATATTAGCTTAATTTTGTTTTTATAATAAAATTTACAGCCTAGCAGTTAACCCATTTTGCTTACCTGTACTCTTGACATGAGGTAGGAGTGTTTTCATAGAAAGCTGTGTCCCAACTGAGCACATCTGGGGTTTTGTTTGACAGCCTTTGTCAGCAAATGTTGGTTTGTGCCTTGTTGGTTTAGCCATCTAAATAAAGTGAAAGTCGATTTCTCTTGTTAAAACAAGTACACTAACACGACAAATTACTATATCCTATTCTTACCACTAAAAATCTGTATTGATAATATGCTACGTTTAGAAAAGCATCAGAAAACACAGCAGCTAAATAACCATTGTCAACATGACACTCAACAACAGTAATACTGCTACAGACGTGTAAAGTTACTTAAAAAGAAAAGAAAAGACAAAAGTACTCCTAAACCCTGACCACCATTTGTTTTAAGAAATGAAAGTACAGCTTTTTTACAGCTTACCGATGTGCTCTGTCCGTCATCTCTAAAGATAGAAGGAACTGACCCTTCCATCAGACGAAGTCGATCGGCAAATCCTTCTTTATACTGCCGGAGGTTGATGAAGCAGTTGTCACTGAAGTGATTCGCGCACACAAAAATGACTTTACCCACAGATGTGGGTATATTTCCGCAAAAAATAAAACTCAACCAGGCACTCCGACGAGGTTCTGATGCTGGGAGACAGTGTAATGACGCGTGTGGGTTAGTACATCCAACAACCGAACAATTTGACTTACGCTCTCGTAAATTCTGCATATTTGAGCTTGGACTACAAATTCGTAGCGAGAAATAAAAATGGCGGATTGCTCCAAGTGTTGAGCCGGTAGTCGATGTCCTTATTTGGCAGTTCCGCTGCAAATACTGTGACGTGATAGTTCACAAAACGTCATAGATAATAGAAAAATCCAAACCGGTTGAAAAATCCGGCCAAAACAGAATATAAAGATATCAACGAAACACCTGAAGAGACTAATTTGAAATTTTCTATACTTCTAAACACTAAAAATATGCAACAAACTGCTATTAAGGGCTAAAAAAGTGGATTTTGCATGATATGTCCCCTTTAAGGGCCCGAGTGTGCTCGTTGTACCACGGCGTTGGATTATTTTCTTTAATCTTCTTTAAGCGCAAAGGAGCAACTGTGTCTAAAGTGCTGGAAAAGAGAGAGTTAAAAGTTTCTGTTGCAATATCAAGTTTTTCTAAGCTATCCGGGATGCTAAAATGATGAAACTGATCAGGAAGATTATTAATAAAGCAATCTTTAGTAGCAGAAGTGATAGGTCTAACATATTTGTAACACGGAGTTGGCTTTGCAGCCTTGGCTAAATGTAATTTACACGAGACTAGATAATGATCTGAGATGTCATCGCTCTGCTGCAGAATTTCAACGGCATCAACATCTATTCCATGTGATAATATTAGATCTAGAGTATGATTACGACGATGAGTAGGTCCTGACACGTGTTGTCTAACTCCAATTGAGTTTACAATGTCTTTAAATGCCAAACCCAATGCATCTTTTTCATTATCGATGTGTATATTAAAATCACCAACAATTAGTACTTTATCTGCAGCCAATACTAACTCTGATAAAAGGCCGCAAATTCTTTGATAAAGTCTGTATGGTGCCCTGGTGGCCTGTATACAGTAGCCAGCACAAATCTCAAACGTGATTTATCATTTTTACTATATATTTTTACATTAAGCACTAACACTTCAAAAGAATTATATTCGAAACTTGATTTCTTAGTGGTTTTGAAACTATTACTATAAATTACAGCAACACCACCCCCTTTGTGTTTAAGACGAGGTTCATGTTTATAACAGTAGTCTTGCGGGGTGGACTCATTTAAAGTAATGTAATCGTTTGGTTTTAGCCAGGTTTCTGTCAAACACAGCACATCTAGGTTATTATCTGAAATCATATCATTAACAATGAGTGCTTTTGAAGTAAGCGATCGAATATTCAGCAACCCAAGCTTTAGCATTTGCTCATCTGTATTATAGCTGTTTTTTATTTGTTGAACATCAATTAAATTTTTAACCTTAGATAGGTTTAAACATTTTTTGGATTTCCAAAATCGGGGAACAGACACAGTCTCTATACGATGATAGCTAGGTGAAAGAGGCTCTATGTGATGGGATTTATCTGACCTGGGTGACGCGAGGCCGCTAGCAGACGGTTGGTTTAGCCAGTCTGTCTGCTTCCTGACCTGGTGCCCAATTTGTCATGTTTGAGCTCTAAGACTATGTGCCATATTACTAGATCCCAGCACCATCCCAGGAGGGATGAATACCATCTCTTTTCAACAGGTCAGGTTTGCCCCAAAAACTTTTCCAATTGTCTATGAATTCTATATTATTACACGGACACCACTCAGACAGCCAGCGATTCAGTGATCACAATCTACTAACTATCTCATCACTCCTGCGAACAGGAAGGGGGCCAGAGCAAATTACAGTGCCTGACATCGTACTTGCAAGTTCACACACCTCTTTAATATTAATTTTGGTGATCTCCGACTGGCGGAGTCGAACATCATTAGTGCCGACATGAATAATGATCTTAGAGAATTTACGATTAGCATTAGCCAGCACTTTTAAATTTGCTTTGATGTCAGGCGCTCTGGCTCCCGGCAAACATGTGACTATGTTCGCTGGTGTCTCTATTTTCACGTTCCGTGTGATCGAATCACCAATTACTAGGGCACAATCAACAGAATTCTCAGTGGGTGTTTCACTGAGCGGGGCAAATCGATTTGTTGTGGTAATCGGAACGGAAGAGTGGTTTTTTGATCCGCGACTAGAGCGATCCCTCACTGTCACCCATTTGCCCGGCTGCACAGGCTCTACTTCAGCTGGAACCGAATCATGTAAAGAGTTCACTATGCTAGGCGCATCCAAAATAGTATCTAAAGCTCTAGCACTCTTACTATCCTCAATTAAAGTTTGGATGCGTGTCTCTAATTCTGAAATCTTCTCTGTCAGCCTAACTGTCTCCTTACATTTATCACATATAAATCCTACATTGCCAACAGAGAAGTCTATGCTAAACATGTGACATGAAGTGCAGGTGACAATAACAGGACAAGACATTACTCACCGTGTTTGTTGACTGATTATTACTTACCTGAGCTTTTATGAACTCAAAGGCGCGAGCGCGCGAGAGAAAAAATAAATAAATAAAACAGCTGAGCGCACGGGTGGCGCGTTAACAGGCTAGCAGTAGCGAATTAGCGTGTTGTGTTAGTAGTAACGGAAGCTAGCGATGTCAATCTGAGATGTTGGGTAAGCTGTATTTAGTATAAACAACTACAAATTGTAGTAAATGATGGTTCAAAACAAAGAAATACGAGGCTAAGACGGAGCTTACAGCACCGAAGCAAACACACTCACAGCAGGCAGCGAGGCAGACAGGAGCAATCGATCAGCGATTTTACAAAAACGCGTACCATCACAATGTCTCCTTCTGAAAATGTTGTTTCAGAGGTTGGGTTAAATTGTGCATCATTTGTCAGGTCTGACTGCTGTTGTTTCAGTCCAGCCTGGGCGTGCAGCACCTTCAACCTTTCTTGCAATTGCACCAACACCGTCTGCTGAGTTGCGAGCATGAGGGGCCCCAGGTCTGCTGGGGAATTTCTGGATCAATGGGTAACTTCATCACCCTTCCAGTCATAAGCTCATATGGGCTGATGCCTGTAGCTTTTGATGGGGTTGCTCGCAGCACAGTCAGAACAGTGGGTAAAGCATCACTCCACCTGTTTTGGTGTTGAGCTATTTGCTTAGCAATATTTTCTTTGATGGTGCGGTTCGCACGTTCAACCATACCAGAGCTTTGCGGCCTATATGAAATGTGAAATTTTTGCTTGATGTTCAGAATTTTGCACATATTTTTCATGACTTGTCCAGTAAAGTGAGACCCTTTATCTGATTCAATTTGAATGGGTGCTCCCCAAAGAGGAATGATTTGGTTCGCCATCACACGTGCCACGGTGTTTGCTGTATTATTGCGAGTGGGAATTGCGTCAACCCATTTTGAGAATTTGTCAATTATCACGAGGCAATAGCGATACCCTCCCTTGGCACTGGGAAGCGGACCAATGAAATCCAATTGTAAGGACTCCCAGGGCCCTTTTGGTGGTTCTGGTCTGCGTAGGTTTGTTCGACCTAGCTTTCCCTGGTTAATTGTTGCACACACCAGACAGGCATAGCACCATCTTTCAATGTCAGCTGTCATTCCTTGCCACCAAAACTGTTTTTGTATCAACTGTGCTGTTTTTGTAGCCGATACATGCGCATAATCATGATATAATTTGATTATTGGTTTTTGGAGGGCTTCTGGAACGACAAATTTCCCATCTCGGATTACTATGCCTTCAATTACGTTCACCATCTGATCATGTTTCAAATGTGGCACAAGTTCTTCATCAGAGACCCACAGATCTTGTTGATACTGTTTGAGGTCGATGGGTGTGACTTGTGCAGCACTTGCTACAGAAACAGAGGTTGTCTCGTTTTGCCAACGGTCGCCTTTCACTGCTGCCAGCTTTGCCAATTGGTCAACAATGTTATTGTTTCTTTCATGCACATCTGGATTTTTGTTAATGTGCGCGCGCACTTTTACCACGGAAATGGAGTTTTCTCGCGCTTGTACAGCTTGCCATATCGCAGTTATGGTGTTGAAATGTTTTATGGGCGTTCCAGCAGAAGTGAGGAATTTTCTCAATTGCCATTGTGCCATAAAATCAGTTACGACGCCGAAAGAATACCGACTGTCAGTGTGCACACAGAGCGGTTCAGGGTGTGCCTTGATTGCTTCTTGCAATGCAATGAGTTCAGCTTCTTGTGCGGATATGTTAGCTGGTAGTTTAAACAATAATTGCCGTTTAGCATCTGTCTCGGGAAGATGAGGGGTCCACACTGCACAGCCAGTATAGAAATGACCATTTTGACAGAATCGAGACCCATCAATATACACATGCACTTGGCCTGGAAGTGGCTCGTCATGGACAAGGCTTTGTGCCTCTTGTTTGGGCTGGCATGTGTGCGGGTGTCCCTCAACATCCCCGAGCAGATGTGGCAAAATTCGTGTGTTTTTTGTTGTGATTTCGCGCGCTTGAATGTCTGCTAGCCATCTCGCTAATCTTTGGGAGGAAACTCCCTTTATTCGGCCCTGTAACAGCATTCGTACAGGCGTGTGCATTGTGTGTATAACCACAGATTGGAAACCTACAATGGGTTCTGTTGTTTTTAGCATCCAATGCACCGCAAGCACATGCTGTGTACATGGGTCGAATCCTTGTTCGACCAGAGATTTTTTCCGGCTGTAGTACGCGATTGGACGCAGTTTTCCTCCATATTCCTGAGCTAAGACTCCACTTAGCGTAATTTCATGCGCGTCTACTTGAATGTGGAACCCTTTTGATGGGTTGGGCAAACCCAGGGCGGGCGCGGCGCACAAACGCTGTTTCAAATCTGTAAAAGCCTGTTCGTGTTCATCGGTCCATTCAAGGACATCATTTGGTTTTGTTTTCCCTTTTAAAAGCGAATACAACGGTGCGGCGGTATTTGCAAAATCAGGGATGAAATCTCGTAAATAGTTTGCCGTTCCTAATACTTTTTGCAACGAGTTTAAAGTATAAGGTCGAGGCAGTTCGGCAATGCATTTTTTCCTGTCGTCTGTTAAAGCTCTGTGGCTTTGAGTCAGAGTGTATCCTAAATAGTGTACCTCCCTCTGCGCAATTTGGGCTTTTTCTTTGTTCATTTTAAAGCCTGCGTCACCTAGCATCTGTAACACTTCGTCAACCAGCTGCAAGTGGTTCTCAAGTGGTTCATCTGTGGCTATCAATATGTCATCTACATAGTGAACTACTTTGCCAGTCCCTAATAAGGGACTGAGCACATCTGCCACAGCTCGATGAAAAATGGAGGGGCTGTTGTGAAGGCCTTGCGGCATTCTTTCCCAGGTGTATTGCATTTGATTTACAGTAAATGCCAGTTTCCACTGGTCTTCTCGTTTGACCTTAATAGACCAAAAACCATTTTTGATGTCAAGCACTGTGAACCACGAAGCATTGGTTGAGACTTGTGATAAGATTGTAGCTGGATTTGCCACTATAGCTGTTGCTTTAGGCAGAACTTTATTGAGACGCTGGTAATCAATGCAAAGACGCCATTTACCATTAGGTTTTGGAACTGGTAAACACGGAGAATTTGTAGTTGAACAGCATCGCCGAACTATGCCTCTGATCTCAAGTTGTTTCACTATCTCATGAACAGCGACCTCTGCCTCTGGCTTAATGCGATATTGTTTTTGTGGGGGAGGGGGCTCTCCCTCAATGCATACTTCAAAATCCACAAGGCCGCAGTCGTGTTCATGATTAGCCCAAACATCGCTATGTTTGTTGATGAGAAGTTGAATTGGATCTGTACTGGATATGGACATAATGTTTGCCCTGCCTTGAGGCAGGCATTTCTTTGCGGTTTTGTTTGTTTGTACTTCAATTTGTTTTTCAAAGCAATGAATTACAAAGCCATGTTTTCTCATAATGTCCATACCCAATACAGTTCCTTCGCTGTTATCTGGTAAATACCAGAATTGTTCGTTTAACACTACCATGCCTAGATCGAGTTGGACTGATTTTGTTTGAGTTGCTGTCATCAAAGTATCGCCTATACCTTTAATTTGGATTGTTCGCGTGCTTAGTGGTAACGGAATGTTTGTGCAAGAACAAGCAGCTCCGCTATCAATAAGAATGTTAACTAACCGGCCTCCAAGGTTAGCTCTTATTTTGATTCGGTTTCCGCTTGTGACAACACTTCCTATAGCAACGGAGGCCACGCACCCCTATTGGGGATTGTTGTATTTTGCTAGCAGGTTAGCGATGTCTGCTTGGAGGTTCCTGTACGGGTTATTCGGATTTTTAGGTTGTTCTTCCGTTTGTTTTGGGCTGCTCCCTGAGGAGTTGTTTTTTTATGATCAAATTCTCTAACCGCTTAAGAATGTCATCATCAGCTTTAGAGTTTACCTTTTGATTATTTTCGGCCCTCCTTAATCTGAAACAATCTTGTGTAACATGATTATTTTTTCTGCAGAAGTAACAGAAGGGTTGAGATTTGGGCTTTAGATCAAATTTTTTGTTTCCTTTCCCTTCAGCTAGCCATTGTGTTGTTGAAACGGACCGAGTTTTGCTTTGCTTGAGTCTAGCTTCTATTTTGGAAGCCCAATCCACCAGTGACCGGTAGGTATTCTCGGATGGATCGGCTCCATGAACGAGCGCTTGCTGTATATGAGGACCTGCATTATTTTTCAGGAGTTGTAGTAAAACTTCCTGATCACGCCGTGCATCTTCTAACCCTGAGTGCTCTTTATAGGTCACCCATAAACGTTCAGCATAAATTTCAAATGGCTCTTTGTTGGCCTGTTTGATGTCTAAAATTCTGTTCCACTCGGCGTGTGTTGGTCCCCTTAACTCTAATAAAGTCTCCCTCAATCTTTCGTAAACCTCATTTTCATCCTCATCTTCCTGTTTGATTATAATTTCTCCAGATCTCAATTCGCGTGACATTTTTGGTTTTAGCTCGTCTGGAATAGTGAGGAGGGCTACTTGCCAAACGTCTCTAGGCTCTAACTTGTACACTGAGGCCTGTAACATTAAGTTGTCCCAGTAGGGCTGAAAAGGGCCTTTCCTTGGCATCATGCCCACAACTTCTTTGTGTTTTGTGCATTCTTCGCAAGTTAAAGGTCGGCTAATGGTAGTGACTTCATCATCTGCGTTAGTCATTGTTTTAAGTACAGCAACTTTTACTGTTTTTTTGAGAACAGTGCCCGATTTACTTCGAGTTCTTATGGGACTGCGGGGCTTCGGTTCTTCGGGATAATACTTTTCAGTCGCGGGTTCTGGAGAAAGATCGCGCACTCCCAGACTAGAGCGTGCATTTGGAGTTTGTCTGCGAGTTTCTGTCAGGGATGATTGATCTTGGATGCCGCTCGGTAGAGCTGCTACCATATCATCCTCATCGCTATCACTGTTTATATCATCGCCAATTTTTGAATTTATCGCCGCTATTTTAACTGCAGCTATAGGAAAGCCTGCAGAACCGCAGCACTCCTCGAGCACGGACGTGTATTGTTTATCTACTTTAAGTTTCTTTTCAAGCTTTTTAATTTGTGTTCCCATCGCGTCGCCCTGTCTTGCCCAAGTTTGTTTATCATACACAGATGCTTCGACCTGTGCTCTGAGTTTTTTCAACTCCTCTGATCGCGCTTTTTCTAGTTCTTTGATGTTTGAAATCACGCGTTCGTTTTCAGCAATAGTTGCCAAATCATTTCGTCGTAGCAAATAGACGATCGCGACCGGAATTTTCCGAAAATTAGATTTAATCTCTAGTTTCCGCCCCTCGGTAGCGTACCAGGCTAAAATTTGCTCATTATTCCAATCAAAATCTACTCCCTTGTTACGCAAACGGAAAAGAAGATCTTTGATTTGCAAAGCGAGAGATTCCATTACATCCTTGTCTACACTCAAACTACCATTTCCCTGATAAGCCATGTTTTTCTGGTTATCTTAGATTTATACCGGTTTTCTGCGGTTCCGGTCTATCCTGGGTATTCCGACCCGTTCTACCAATGTGTCTATATGAGGTGCGTCTAAGTTTTCCCTCAACACTTTCTAAAAGATACAGGAAAAATGTACTTACCACAGTAGCTGGAGACAGAGAAGGAGAAGCTCAAACCTCATGCTCCGTTTGGATCTGAATTGTCGCGCCGGAAGACGTCACTCGCCTGAGACTGGGAGATCACGGAGGGCGGTCACCACTTTGTAAGCTCCAATCACCGGTCCAATGACGGCGTCCGGTGTCTTGGTTTGAAGGGAATTCAGCGTGCATGTCTTTTCGGGCGCTTCTGAAAAATCACTTTCATTTATTAAACAGTTGATTTCCAATTTTAATTCTGACTCCATTAATAATTTAATCTGACTCCAATTTTAAGTGACTCTTTGTTTTTACTGACTTTTCTTTTAATAGCTGATCAACCGAGGAATTGTGATTTAATTTGGATCTTTACTATTCTTAACATTCCATACTTTCAGTTATTAATACATTATGGACCCGAATGCCGCTTAGAGATCACGTTGGCCAAATCGTGTTTCTCACGGACACAAACCTGTTAATTCTGATTTTAGTCAGTGGATGTAGGGTTTGCTAATCTACCCCTAAAGTCAGTCGCCTACTGCTTACTGACTAGAGAGTGTAGTTTAATTTAGCCATTTCCATACAACTTGCTAAACCAGTGATAGACAGAAATCAAAAGGTCTCCAGATGACGTGCCTACTGCTCCGTTCATACATGTGCCTTTAGTTTGACCTACCTTAACTAAGATTTTGCGGTAGCACCAGCCTCCTTAAATATACTAAAATAATGATTTCAGAATACTTCAGAATAAATCAAGATGTAACATTTATTTTGCCAGGTAAGGTTAAACATCAATTAAAAGAATTAAGCAGAATACACAATACATAACTGATCAGCATAAAATACAAACATAATTCAAAATGCAATATCAAAAATAGTTTCAAAGAGTCAGCATACCTGGCAATAGAGACACACAGCAACAGTGTGGGAAGTTCTGTTTACAGATGCTTCCTTGAGTGGTTTGCCAATCCCCTTTAAATACCCAAGAGGAACAAAAGAACAATAAACATCTAGCACCCAAATATTTATTCAGCTTTTGCTGGACCCTTTCTCGTGCCCAAGTGGTCACGCCTGAGTTTGGGGGATAAACACAAATGGTTATCTATTATCTTTATTGGGGCATCTCCCACATCAGAAGAACAGGCATTGTTTTCTTTGTTCTGACTGCTCTGCTGCTGCGGGAATGAAACTTCTTTACCACTCGCACCAAAAGTATTTATTTTGACCTCTCATAAAACAACTGGAGACAGTAGGTGTGAAGACTAAAATTTACCGTTTAATGTTATGTATTTGTATTATTTTTCTTTATTCATAATTTCATAATGTATTTTGTCAAGCCAGAGTTGTATCTGTGTTCAGTGCATGAGAGACTATACATAGAATGGGTGCATGTGAAGATCATGTCACATGAGACAGCTGTTTGAGCTATATTTTGTAGAGGGTGTGTACTGTAACATGTTTGCAACTGATGCAGATGTAAGCAACAAAGATATGTTCTTAATATGGAAGTGAATTGTGCCATGTGTTCGTATGACATATACGTTCCATTTTTAAAGCTTAAGCAACATACTTTGTTACCTTAAAAGGAAGCTGCTCTGTAATGTATATAAGCTCAACTTTACTGTACCACCTCAGAGAAACAGAGGCATGAGAAACTAAGAGATGTGAGGCATGAGAAACAAAGGCATGAGACAGAGGCATGAGAAACAATGGCATGAGGGTAGAGAAACTTAATGGCAGAGAAACATAAAGCCAGAGAAACCATTTACATCTAGCATGATGGGATGAGAAGATAAAGAAATGGGGAACAGAGAAATCTGGAATGAAGACCTCTCATGTAGCCTTATGTTCTTATATGCCTGTTTCTCTCTGTCTGACACATGATACATAATAAATTGAATCTCTTGGCAAAAGTAACTGGTGTAGCTTCCGTGATTCAACCATAAAGGGGAAACCATGATTTTTAAATCTACAATTGGCGTCACGAACAGGATTGATTTCGTCAGGCCTTTGTTTGATCATTCCAGGTAAGACCTTATTTTATTCTAAATAATTATGAGTCTACCTGATGATTAAACATAGACTGAAACTGCTTAAAAGAACTGTGCTATTTAAATTACCAGTTGTGTTGCCAAGAAACATGTGTCAGACATGGTAAAATTGGAATTAAATTAATTAAATTTAATTTGGAATTTTTAAGTTCCTCTGAAAGGTAAACCTCTAAAGTATTTGATATGCTGGGATAGAGATAGATCTTTTTTAGAAAGAAGACTATCTAGTCAAAATTCGAGAAATCAGCTGTAAGACGGTTAAGCTAGGACATTTTGATAGGATACTTGATTAATAGGAGCAATTAGATGTAGGGAGTTTCCAAAGAAAGGAGTAAAAATAGTCTCTAAAAACATTAACGCTGGAATTAATACAAGTATGAAAAGGCAGCAAGACTTGATTGACAGGAGTAGTTAAGTGTGACGAGCGCCATAGAAAGGGTTAAAAATAAGCTCTAAGGACATTAACACTGGAGTCATAAAAGTATGAATGTGCCGATGTAACTAGTTAGGATCGCAGGCATTTCTGATTTTGACCGTAAAGCTGGTCAAAAATTTGAGGATACTATTTTGAGCAAGCTTAGAGGAAAAGAAAGAAAAAACAAAGAAATTAATCTGAGTTAAACTGAAAAAAGGAAGAAAAAAGATAAATACAAATATAAGGGTTAATTTTGTTCATTGAGTGAGAAGGGAGAGTGAAGCAGCCCCTTCCTCTGGAATCTATACCCTCCTTTAGACACACACACACAGAGAGATATAAATAGAAAGCTTGTTGCTTCTCTAGAATACACAAAGGTAATTGTATAGCAAAACATTATATTTGGGGTATTTGAAGAGAAAAACAGAAACAAGCTAAGCTTTTTAACAGATTTCTGGTGTTAATGTGAGTTTGGAAGTTGATCATTGTTTAATATTATAAATTTAAGTTTTGTCTGAAGAAGAACAAGAGATAAATAACATCATAAGATTGAAGTTAAGGAATTAATTTGAGGAAAGATCTATGATAATATTTTTATAGTTAATTGACAAGTACAAGCTGATGAAAATCATAGATAATGATTCCATAAGAATGTGAGTTGGAAAATAAGGAAACATGTCAAATATAAACAAAGATGTCTATTTGGAATA
Organism: Rutilus rutilus; assembly: GCF_951802725.1. Classification (NCBI taxonomy): domain Eukaryota; kingdom Metazoa; phylum Chordata; class Actinopteri; order Cypriniformes; family Leuciscidae; genus Rutilus; species Rutilus rutilus. The sequence goes on along the minus strand of NC_140229.1, from coordinate 28,651,529 downwards.
TATATTATTTCTGACTAGGTCAGAGTAAAAGTGAGTAGGAAGAAATTATAAAAGTATTGAAAATGCAGAATTACTCTGAGATTTTTAATAAGAAATAATATATGCAATTGGGAGTTAAATGTTTTAATGATATTCTACCTTAAATTATAGAAGAGACCATTTTTATTTGTTTATTTCATGACCAGTAACTTCTTTGTCTCATCTTTGTCTTCACCATGTACAGGATTGATGGTTCCAGTTATTGATTGGTTACGGTTATTGATGTAACAGAACATTTCACTGAATGAATGGTTGAAATAACTAAATTCACTGAGTAAACTCAGCATTGCTATGTTGATGTTTGAGGATGTTTGATGGATTTTAGTGATTAAATACTATCATTAATTTGTCTCCATGTTTACACTGTTAGGCATTCCAAATGGCTCTGATGGCTCTTGAATGCACTTTCCTGAGATTTGGAAAATACCTGTTAAAAATTACCTAATGGGAAAGAGCGGTTACCAGTGTGCATGAGTTGATTTCTCAAAGACGGGTAAGATTCTCTTTTGGCCAACGGAGGACAACCTAAGACAGGGGGTCATCGCCACTGGGCACCTACCCTGATGGGAGGTGTTAGATGTGAGATGGGTATGGTTGAGCAGATGTTTGTTAGGCCAAAAGCATCATTGAGGGTTACAGCAGTCTGCCCCTCCAAAAAAAGTGAGCTCTCCGATGCCTGATCACCAGAGACCGCATTCCTTGAATGGTTTGTATTCCATTGTGACAAGTGTCATAACTTGATATATCTATGCCAGGGGACAACACCCTGAGGAAAGGAAATGATATACAAAAGAGCTGAGGGAAAGAGTTTTCAAGAACTAGCTGAGACCATGAGGGTAATTGTCATTAATGATATGGAGAGTAAAACAAACATTGTCAGTTTTTTTTAGATTGTGGTGTTAGTTACCTTTTATAAATGTCCAAAAGTTTTATATCCTGAATATGTGATGGTTGTATGATGTTGAATTAATTTCTATCATAGTTTTCACATTTCAGATCATTAGACATGGCATTGGACAATTCCAAGACATGGTGGTGTTTAAAGATGAAGACTTTGTTTTTGCTAATTCAAAAGAAGTCTGGGTAACAGGGAATAAATTAATTCATTTATTTTAAACTAAAGATAACTTTAGAAATGCTCCTTTGATGACAAATGGCTATAACTGAGAATGGGACATAAGGAGTGAAATAGGAGATTTTATATTACTTACAAAACACAACTCCACAAACAATGAACACTCGTTTACTGATTTTCAACCCCAAGGGATAGGATCTTTTTAACATCAACGTTTGATTTGGTTTGTTGTTTTGGCTGGGAACTTGAGGAGTTAAGTACTTAATGAGTCAAGGCACCAGCAGAAGAATTATTAGTTTTTCTTTTCTTAGATGATTGGGGTTCATTTTAAATGCTTACACATAGACGTTAAAATACACATAGTACACGGGGACATGACATGGTGGGGTTATTTGTTTGTTTTGTGTTTTCCCTTTTCCTTATGTTTCTATTGTATCTTTATTTGTTTTGTTATCATGTCTTTCTTTGGTCTGCTTTTATTTTTCTCGCTATTGCTTCATTAGATGGCCACTGGTGAAGTGACGGTGTGGAACTTGCTGTCGTAGTTCCAGTGGAGGGACTGAAGACTAAAATTTACCGTTTAATGTTATGTATTTGTATTATTTTTCTTTATTCATAATTTCATAATGTATTTTGTCAAGCCAGAGTTGTATCTGTGTTCAGTGCATGAGAGACTATACATAGAATGGGTGCATGTGAAGATCATGTCACATGAGACAGCTGTTTGAGCTATATTTTGTAGAGGGAGACAGAAGGGTGTGTACTGTACATGTGTTGCAACTGATGCAGATGTAAGCAACAAAGATATGTTCTTAATATGGAAGTGAATTGTGCCATATGTTCGTATGACATATACGTTCCATTTTTAAAAGCTTTAAGCTACATGTTTGTTACCTTAAAAGGAAGCTGCTCTGTAATGTATATAAGCTCTATCTTACTGTACCACCTCAGAGAAACAGAGGCATGAGAAACTAAGAGATGTGAGGCATGAGAAACAAAGGCATGAGACAGAGGCATGAGAAACAATGGCATGAGGGTAGAGAAACTTAATGGCAGAGAAACATAAAGCCAGAGAAACCATTTACATCTAGCATGATGGGATGAGAAGATTAAGAATGGGGAACAGAGAAATCTGGAATGAAGACCTCTCATGTAGCCTTATTCTTATATGCCTGTTTCTCTCTGTCTGACACATGATACATAATAAATTGAATCTCTTGGCAAAGGTAACTGGTGTAGCTTCCGTGATTCAACCATAATGGGGAAACCATGATTTTTAAATCTACAAGGTGTGTGTGTGTGTTTTGCATGACTGAATAAGACCTGGGGGGAAGAAGACAGTGTGAGGAGTCAGGCTCCCAGCATGGGGGGAAGAGACAAGATTGGAGAGGTTGTGTTGTGCTCTGTCCCACAGATCTCTTCTTCAGATTAGTGAGTTTTATTGTTTTATTGCAGGTTAGGATTCTTGAATTCAGTCTTAGTAAAAGTCCATCCTTACAGCAGAACTATACCGAAGAATATTTTACAATAGCATCTTGTATACCCAGGGAGGTACCGGTGTATAAATTACAGGACTATGATGGAGAAATAATACAGGGTTTTTTTTACGAAAAAGAACTCCAAAAAATTATTGTGAGCGATGATAAATCGTTTAAGGTCGAAAAAATTCTCGATAAAAAGCGACGCGGAAAAGCCATGTACGTTTTGGTGAAATGGTTTGGATGGCCAGCAAAATTCGGTAACCCTTTATTTTACAGTCCCCTAATTACTAGGTATTTACCTAGTAAATAAATGGTAAGTTATAGTTGTTTATTGGTAATTACCACAGGTAACAAGTATGTAAATGCAGAGAAACTACAAACTAATTACTAGGTATTTACCTGGTAAGCATATGGTAAATTATAGTATTTTAGTGTGTAATTACTTAAGGTGATTAGTATGCAATTACAGAGAAACTACCAGGGAAAAAAACACCACTGTTAAATATCAACTCAACAAAGTCCTGTGTACTTGTTACCTGTTTAGGTTGGTAATAACTCCGATTTAATTGTGTATTTCCTCAGAATGTAGGCTATTTTTAGAAACACCTCCAGTATTACCCATCAATTCAAGTTAGGTTTGTAGTTATCCTAGGGTTATGTTGGTCCATGTTTATTTATTACTATCTTGAAATTAAGACGTAGTTTCCAATAAATTACCTTGTCTTACATAGTTGTTGTTCATTGCTACAGCCATTTATAGAGGGTTTATCAAATAATTTACCTTACACTTACCTGGTAATACCCCGCAGGAACAGTTTTCCCTAATGTCATGGCACATCTTAAATACTGGGTATGTTCTTGCAGATGTTTTTACAATTTACTCAGTAAGTAAAGTGCAACTGTACTGTAAAATGAAGCCTTGTTTATTTCCATGGTATTACCGGAATTGTACCATATCATTCCCTTTTCCATAGTCACATTTTTATTTTTATTTTACCTCATATGTCCTGCAACGTTACCAAGGAAAACATGACAATTTACTCAGTAAGTAAAGTGCAACTGTACTGTAAAAGGAAGCCTTGTTTATTTCCATGGTATTACCAGACTCTTACCACATCCTTTGCTACTGCTTAAACATTTTTGAAATCACAAACTTTTACCGTGTGTTCTGCAACTTAACTAAAACATTCCAGCCTGGTCTCATTGTTAATACGTAGTATTAACACGTAATTTTCAAAGATAGAAAACTACATAGGCTACAGTTATGAAGAAAAACAACATACGTGTAATCACAATAATTTATTTATTGCGAAAATGTCAAAACCGGTACCAAAGTCGTTCACATGACGATGTGTTGCAGTCACAGCCCTCTCTTTCAGTATATAATAATTTTGAATGAGGTAATTTACAGAGCAGAATTTAAATGATTAATCCATGAAAATGTTAATCCGGTTTCGCTCTGTGTGAAGGCGCGCGCGCTTCTCCATTTCAAATATAGTTTACCGACTGAAATACGGCATGTCGCAATCTGTGACGAACATAGACGAACAGGCGAGAGCCAATGAGCGTTTGATATCACTGCCGTAAAACATGTCGTAACGCTTCTTGAGGGCGCAATTTTTGAATTTGAATTCATCAACGAGCGCGGGTCCGCGGGATTTGACAGTTACAGACTGCGCTGTTGTGATAGCCTGTGAAATGGAGATGAAGATCACTCACTGGATAAAGGGCTGAATTTGGATCTCTTTCTTGCAAACGTATGGATTCTAAAGATTTGGATTATATCAAGTAGGCTATAATAAAATTGATGTCTTTTGTGAATTTATGTTGGGTTTTGGTGTATTATTGTTCTATTGGAAAAAACGCATTTTGTGTCTCACTGTAAATAAACTAAATATTAAAATGGTTAAACGATTAAATAAGGTACTTTTAAGGTTTTAAAGTGTATTCTTGTTTAACTGCATGCTAATCCTCCGAAACGAGTTTGCAGCAGAAGGCACGAACAGAGCGAAATGTTATTAGTCTATTTCTTGAGTAAACTGCATAAATGCGACTGAAAACGTAATTGATAAGACATTTGAATGCAATAGAGTCAAAACATTAATGCCACGATTTTAATATGCATAAATAAGAATGCGTACAAATACGTCGGTATAGAGTTGTTCATACGTAAATAATTTATGTTTTTGTGCTGTTAATGCAAACATTTTACGTTTTAGTGCTGTAAATACTATACGTTTCTGTGTGTATAAAACGTAAGTAAATGTACGTATGGTAGAATTACACTTTACGTAAAAATACACACGTATTCTCATGAGATCACGTTGAACATTCTCAGTAAGTAAAGTGAAACTGGAACGTTACTGTAAAAGGAAGCCTTTTTTTTTCCATGGAATTACTGGGATCTTACCCTATAATCTGTAATAGGTACAGTTACGTAGCTATAACAGATTATAGGGTAAGATCCCAGTAATTCCATGGAAATAAAAAGGCTTCCTTTTACAGTACAGTTTCACTTTACTTACTGAGTAAATTGTCATGTTTTCCTTGGTAACGTTGCAGGACATACAAGGTAAAAAATTGTGACTATATGGAAAAGGGGAATGATCAGGTTATATGGTACAATTCTGGTAATACCATGGAAATAAACAAGGCTTCATTTTACAGTACAGTTACACTTTACTTACCAAGAAAATTGTCATGTTTTCCTTGGTAACGTTGCAGGACATACTAGGAAAACAAATAAAATAAAAATGTGACTATGGAAAAGGGAATGATATGGTACAATTCCGGTAATACCATGGAAATAAACAAGGCTTCATTTTACAGTACAGTTTCACTTTACTTACTGAGTAAATTGTCATGTTTTCCTTGGTAACGTTACAGGACATACGAGGTAAAAAATTGTGACTATATGGAAAAGGGGAATGATCAGGTTATATGGTACAATTCCGGTAATACCATGGAAATAAACAAGGCTTCATTTTACAGTACAGTTTCACTTTACTTACTGAGTAAATTGTCATGTTTTCCTTGGTAACGTTGCAGGACATATGAGGTAAAAAAATTGTGACTATATGGAAAAGGGGAATGATCAGGTTATATGGTACAATTCTGGTAATACCATGGAAATAAACAAGGCTTCATTTTACAGTACAGTTACACTTTACTTACCAAGAAAATTGTCATGTTTTCCTTGGTAACGTTGCAGGACATACTAGGAAAACAAATAAATAAAAATGTGACTATGGAAAAGGGAATGATATGGTACAATTCCGGTAATACCATGGAAATAAACAAGGCTTCCTTTTACAGTACAGTTGCACTTTACTTACTGAGTAAATTGTCATGTTTTCCTTGGTAACGTTGCAGGACATATGAGGTAAAATAAAAATAAAAATGTGACTATGGAAAAGGGAATGATATGGTACAATTCCGGTAATACCATGGAAATAAACAAGGCTTCATTTTACAGTACAGTTTCACTTTACTTACTGAGTAAATTGTCATGTTTTCCTTGGTAACGTTGCAGGACATATGAGGTAAAAAAGTGTGACTATATGGAAAAGGGAATGATCAAGTTATATGGTACAATTCCGGTAATACCATGGAAATAAACAAGGCTTCATTTTACAGTACAGTTGCACTTTACTTACTGAGTAAATTGTAAAAACATCTGCAAGAACATACCCAGTATTTAAGATGTGCCTTGACATTAGGGAAAACTGTTCCTGCGGGGTAGTTACCAGGTAAGTGTAAGGTAAATTATTTGATAAACCCTCTATAAATGGGTGTAGCAATGAACAACAACTATGTAAGACAAGGTAATGTATTGGAAACTACCGTCTTAATTTCAAGATAGTAATAAATAAACATGGACTGTTACCAACATAACCCTAGGATAACTACAAACCTAACTTGAATTGATGGGTAATACTGGAGGTGTTTCTAAAAATAGTCTGCCTACATTCTGAGGAAGTACACAATTAAATCGGAGTTATTACCAACCTAAACAGGTAACAAGTACACAGGACTTTGTTGAGTTGATATTTAACAGTGGTGTTTTTTTCTCTGGTAGTTTCTCTGTAATTGCATAATAATCACCTTAAGTAATTACACACTAAAATACTATAATTTACCATATGCTTACCAGGTAAATACTTAGTAGTTAGTTTGTAATTTCTCTGCATTTACATACTTGTTACCTGTGGTAATTACCAATAACCAACTATAACTTACCATGTATTTACCAGGTAAATACCTAGTAATTAGTTTGTAGTTTCTCTGCATTTACATACTTGTTACCTGTGGTAATTACCAATAACCAACTATAACTTACCATGTATTTACTAGGTAAATACCTAGTAATTAGGGGACTGTAAAATAAAGGGTTACCCAAAATTCAATAGTTGGATTCGCGAAAAACAGGTGATTGATCTTCACTCTCCTTTACAACCCTAGGAGAGTCGCTCGCGTTCTCATTTATACAAAAAAAATATGTCTGAGGAGGAGGGGTTCTACGTCACGCTCCCGTGCAATGCATCAGGAAAGTATACCCCGAGAATCGCATATCTAATTACAGAACTAGATTGGCAAGAGCTATACATTTAAAAGGATTATGGGAAGTAGCCCTGGTTGAGTTTCACTATCCAAAAACTTGGCATACTTTCAACGAGGAAGACGCTGCTTTTATTATTGAATGCGAACAATGTTTGAACGACGATGAACGTAGCAAAGTGCGAGGGGATAATATTCAAACTTTTCGGAAAGACCTAAAAATAAAATACGGGTATTTTGAGGATATTTCAGTATTACTCAAGGAAATAAACGCAACTCTTCCACCGCGGGTGCAGCTCAGGTACGATAATATAAAGAATAAGATATCCCTCAAAACAAATCAGAGAGCATCCCTAACGTTTTACGGAAAGCTAGCCGTTATTCTAGGCTTAAAACCCGGTGTTCCTATAGAAAATCTAAACAGTTCGGATGATCACGAAGACGTGCGCACATACGCACCACATCAGGCTGATATAAGCGGAGGATTTTACACTCTATTTGTATACATAGATATAATAGAATATCAAGCAATCGGTGACGCGTATGTTCCATTATTAGAGACGATACATATTGAACCGACCACTAACAAAGCAGTAAGTGTCAGGCATAACAAGTCTCATTACGTGCGTCTTAATAAAAACGTCGTATCAGATATCGGGATCGAGATTAGAGACGATCAGAATAAAGACGTACGATTCACCTACGGCAAAGTTGTGACGAAGCTGCACTTTAGACCAGTGAGAAAACATTTGTTTTAAAAATGGCTTATCTCAATCCCTACCAAGAAGATCCCCACCGCTACATATCATATTATCAGGCCCAGACAGGACACGCCCTGCCGGGCTATGCCGGAAGCGGAGTCATGTACGGTTCCGGTTTTGCCTCAGGTATCGGAGGGCTGTTTCGAGGGTTATATCGTATGGCAATTCCGTTTCTAAGAAGGGGTTTTAGTATTGCAAAGCCACACATAAAAGCTGCGGCAAAAAATATAGTAAGTGATGTAGTTACCAGAGCCTTGTCAAAATCATTTAATAATAATGATAATACTGAGGGACAGAGCGGTCACGGTCTTATGGTCATGCGCAGAGGGTTGAAGCCCCCTGGGACCCGTATGAGGAGGGGGCGTGGTCACGGTATAAAGAAGACAAGACGCATCACTAAGAAACGCCCAGTTACAAAAAGGAGACGAAGAAGCCGGACGAAACGTCTCAAAAGATCTACAAGTTTGAAAAGACAAAGCAACACTATCTTCTAAAATCATGTTGTTGATTCATGCAATGTCAGACGAATGTATTAAATCTGAGCTGGATATTTTTACCCTTCCTTTAACTCAGACAGCTATTGAGAAAAACACTTATGTGGAAATCCCGCCTGTGTCAGCGATTAATGATGCTTCTCCGATTGAATTTTTTATCGCAGGGACTGGTGAAGATTACACTGATCTGAATAACACATTATTATATACTCGCGTTAAAATAACTCTCCCAAACGGAGATGATGTGCCGGACGGTGCTCCGGTGGGGCTGATTAATTACCCGGCTTCGACGATTTTCACGCAGGTGGATGTGTCCCTTGGAGATCGGCTGGTGTCACAATCATCCAGCACTTATCCGTACAGGTGTATTCTGGAGATGCTTATTAATTATGGAAAAGACACCCTAGAGAATAACTTTTCAGCAGGACTGTTTTACAAAGACACAGCTGGGCATATGGATTCAACAGATCCCGCTGGCGCTAATACAGGTTAAACAAAAAGAGCTGCCTTTACAGACGGAAGTAATATTGTGGAGCTACTGGGCCCAATACATAGTGATATATTCTTTCAGCCGAAATTATTATTGAACGGCGTCGATATTCGTATTCGCTTAACTAGAGCAAAAGACGCGTTCTGTCTAATGCTTGGGGACGCGATCGATTATAAACTAAAAATAATCTCCGCATCTCTCTTTATCAAAAGAGTGTCTGTCTCACCCTCGCTCCGTTTAGGACACGCTCAGGCTCTACTGTCGACCACAGCAAAGTACCCTTTCGACAGGGTCTGCGTTAAGAACTTTAATATACCGGCTGGTTCGCGCGTCTCAAACCATGAAAATCTCTTCCTAGGCACTTTGCCGAAATCCATTATAATAGCAATGACGGATAATGATGCTTTTACTGGCGCATACAATAAAAAACCCTTTTCTTTTAAACATTTCGGTCTTGAATATTTAAATCTCACCTCAGACGGACTACATATTTCAACACGTCCGTTTCTTCCATTTAATTTAGGAAATGCTGTTAGAGAATATTATCAACTGGTTACCGCCACGGGTAGACATCTGAAGAATCAGTCTCTCGCTATAGACAGGGAGGATTTTCTCAACGGCTACACCCTGTTTGTGCCTATAATCTTACTCCGGATGAAGAGTGTTCGCAGCATGTGTCGCTGATTAAATCAGGGAATATAAGGTTAGAAGCATGTTTTAGAGAGCCTCTACAAAACACAGTAAACATCTTGATTTACGCCACCTACGACTCTCTTCTTGAAATTTCAAATCGGAGACAGGTGCTTGCTGAGCACTATTAAAGGGATTGAAATGAATACGGTGGAACTGATGGAAATTATGGATAACATTACGTGTCATGTAAATTTTTTAGGAGTACTTGCTTGCGATCATCTTGCCAAAGAACCGTTGTTAGACCTCCCTGCTCTATTAATTTGTAATACGGATCCATCGGACGAACCGGGCCGGCATTGGCTGGCCATATACATAGATCGAAACGGGCTCGGATGTTTTTTTGACAGTTTTGGGAATCCTCCCGAATCCAATTTTTTTCCTCCATCCATTCTCGACTTTCTAAAAAACAATTCTACACAAGTTCATCATTCTACCAGACAAGTTCAAGATTTTACATCAGTCACCTGTGGACAGCATTGTGTGTTTTTCCTGTATCATATTTCACGAGGTGTTGAGTATGAAAATATAATGAATTTTTACCATAACGATAATCTATTAAGAAATGATACTATGGTGTCTCTTTTTGTGAAAAAATTGAAACCCATGGTCTGTGTTAGTAAAAGATTTAAATGTATCCAGTGTGTGGAGTCTGGTAAAATGTTCCAGTCTTATTAACACCTGTGTAACGAATAAATAAAGAATATGTAATGAATAAACGAGTCGTAAACAGATGAATAATTTCGTTTTCTTTCTTTTATTTGACATCAAAAACAATAACACAATATGTGTACTAGGGGTGACCCCGAATAGTCGAAGATTCGATGCTTCGATAGGAGGAGCCTGATTCGACTACCGATCTCACGGTCGAATCTTCGCGGAGGTGTTATGAAACGAGGATCATGCCACTTTGGCTATATGAGGGCGCTCAATGTCTGATTTCACATAGAACTAGCTTTTATGTCAATTCGTTAATATTCAGCCTATTGTGATAATGCTGTATATACAAATGTGCAAAGAAAGAAGCTTTTAATAAATATTTTTTAACGTGCGTGATATATCCAAACACCCCGTGACAGATTTAAGTTTCACTTTCAATCCGTGACTTCGTCTTCGCGGCAAGGATTTGAATCTTTAACAATGTCTGGGATAAGAAAATCTAAAGTGTGGATGTACACCATCAGAAAAGGATATTCTCCAAGGCTGGATTTAGCATCAGGAAAACCATGATCGCACTTCTGCCGGCCAACGTTTACACGTTTCACGCATAGACTGGGTTTCACGTTAGAATGTATTTTATCCGCGCGCACAATTTGAAAAGACTCTAACGGACACAGACAGAGTGAAAGACTGGATTTGTTCTCTCGATCAGGTAACGTTAGGGTAGGCTACAAGTGATTTCAAAACTTTTCAGCCGGTATTAATTTGATTTTTGGATGCTGTGAACATTTTTAGCTAAAAAGACTGCCTCTCCAGTTTAGCATTTATTGTTTCTGCAGTTAAAAAGACAAAGTTGAAAATTCTGGCTACTATCGTTATTTTAATAATTTCTTTATTTTTATTTTATTTATCAATCTGTTTATTCAATAGTTAATCTAACTATTTGTGGCTTGTGTTTTGAATATATGTTCCTCTGCACTTTAGGCATTTTGCACACATTTGCTCATCTTGTGACTTGATTCTGATTTATTTCGTTTTGTATTTTTATTTATTAGAAAGGTATATTCTGTTCTAATTTAATTTTGTAAATTAATTGTTTATTTTTTCGGTGCATCGATGTTGTGCTGTAGGCTGGCCTGCTCGCACAGGTAATTTAGCCGATTTAATTTGATTTGCATGTGAAATGCAAATCCTGTCTGCAGTGTGGCCTTTCTAGAGTTATTTATGTTATTTCTTAGTTTTATTGATCCAAAATGTTTTTATACATTTTCTTCTATAGCTTTGTGTGATTTTCTGTACATCGCGGCTTTAAAACGTTAAAGCCCCGCCCCCATACACATGATTCGACTATTAGTCGACTATAGGCAAGACATGACGATTCTGATTCGACTATGAAAATCCATAGTCGGGGACACCCCTAATGTGTACACAGATACAAAATCTCACACATGATAATATTTTGTAAAAACAAACAAAAACACATAGCTATGCCATTACATATAATTGTTAAAAATGCATCCATTGTTTCGCATCTACACTGGGTGAGTTAAATACGTTTTCATCAGAGTCGTGTGCATGTGTGTCTGTGTGGCGTTTTTTCAAAGACTTAGTAGGTACAGTACCAAAGTCATCCGCGTGTGTTTTTCTTTTAAACGATTCAATCATCCGTCTTACATTATGATTGGTTACAGTCGAATAAGGAATCTTTAACCCCGCAAATGCATCCAGAAACTCATACCAGCCTACAGGACATCGGTTGTCTTGCATCATCTGCGGTGATGTCACACTCTTTACCAGATCAAATATATGGGATCCGGGAATGATTCTCCCTTTATAAACAAATTCTCCATCATCTGTCCATGAAGACACGTGTTTGGCTTTGGACATTTTATCCATAATATATTTTACATTTTTTAAGCTTCTCTGAGGAATATTGTTTAAAACTTCTGAGACGATTGGGTCATCACTGACGTCATCATTCCTAACATCGGAGCTGTGGGAGGGGGGAGGTGCCTCGTGTTCCGGTAATGTAAGAGTTAGAGTGTTATTTTCCATATCACCATGCTTTACCACACTTAAGAATCGTTGTAAAACATTAGTGTAGAGCTTGGATTTTTCGTAAGTGTTCAAATCATGCCTCTGGAGTATATCTCTAATAGATGAATCCAAGTTTTCCTCCACGGACGTATGAATATTCTCACGAGTCGGTCCAGTCCTTAGTCTATCCAGCTGATGTTTTGGCACGAGATACAATTTCTCGGCATGTTGCATTTTTCTCTTCAGATTCAGGTTCTAGTTATTAGACTGGTTATGAAAGGAAGTGCCACACTAAGAAGGGGAAGCAGAAACCCCCCTTTTTGATTAATCATACGTCTTTTTCTTACGATATTGATTTTTTTATTTGCAACGTATTTTAATTTTTTTTTCCTTCTTTTTAAAGTCCCGTGCTGTTTCGCTGTTAAAGGGATTTTCCCATGTATAATATTGAGAGCCACTTCACATAGAGCTAATATTAACTTGTCGGGAGATGAATGGAGAATAACGCGTCGTTGTTTGGGTGAGCTCTTGTATAATAACTTTAAGAGGTAGAGGTTTCTGGAAAGCCTTGTACTCATTGTTTCTTCTGGACATACACCACCGGATAGTCTGACAGTAAATCCGTTCTGAGTCGGAATTTTTCAGGTGTCTGTGGTTTATAATCTATGAGCAAGTAACTGTAAGGACGTTCAGTTGCATCGTGATACGCTTCAATAAAAAATCTCGTATTACCTGGATACATTTGTCGACCCAAAATCCCTATCTGCTGTTTGTCACGAGGGTTTTTAAATATTATTAAATAATTTGTATTAAGGCCTATTGTTCTGCTAGATTTACCCTGGAAAAACAGATTCTGTATTAATAACAAACAGCTAATCTTCATATGGTGCACTAGTCGTGTAAAAACGTTTTCGACCTCAGAGTTGGACGCAGCTTGCAGCATCACATCATCCATGATAAGGACCGATGTTTTACCAGGAGGAAATAATGATTCGTCATCCAATTTCTTTGGTATACCTTCAATTAATTTAATATCACAAGCATGTAACATTTCATCATACATTGGCTGCCAGGATGTATACACGTACACAAAATTATCAAACTTGACAGAGCATATTTTCTCTGAATTATACATTAGAGTTTTCACAAAAAAAGTCTTTCCGCTGCCGCTGGGGCCGGAGATAATACACGAAAAAGGATGGTTCATTCTACAGTCGAACACATCTGTTTCACACATTTTTAAGGTAATGTCGTATAATCTCCTTGGAGTACCCTTTTGTCATACACAAGTCTGAAACTTTTCACGACTGATCTGTTAGATAGCGTGAGCCGACTCTTGTTTCGTATGATGGTGTCTGTTTTTGCTGACAGGTGTAATCTGACACCTCTTTCGACATAGCCTCGCACAAGATCGGTCAGACTCTGTAGTGTAACTATTTCAGCGTTCTCTGCTGTTAACGTGATGCCTTTAGCTTTGAGATATGAATGACCATCGGACGTCTTAAATGCATAAGATTTTGGCCCTGATGAAACGAATTGAACAATATGCTGGCCAGAATCTAACTCGCTCGTCAGCTGACCGAGATAAGATCCTGTCTCAGGAATCCAATCACCGGTTTTTGATACAAAAATAACGGAATCTATATCGGCATAAATCACACGTTTGTCTAATTTATCCAGAAGATTATACAGCTCGAGTCGCCCGTAGCAGGTCGTAAAAGCGCCCACAAAACAATTTACATCACGTGTGGGAGATGGGTCTTGTGTCGCACTACTCCATTGAATCAAAGCCACTGAATCAGATACGAAAGAGAAGTGACGTATTACGTGGGCGTGGCTAAAGAGACGCTGAGTGAACTCTTCTGGGTTTGTCAGGAGTTCACTGTGTGTAAGGTGAGATCTCAGACAAAACCTACCCCAAAGTGTATTCAAGATGAGCTTAGCAATGGATCTTTTTGCTGGATTTTTTATTATTTTAGATGGATCTAACTGGATCCCTTCTTTATCCAGGTAATCAGCTACGTAAGATTGTTTTTCTGTCTCTGTCACTACATCGGGCGGATACCCCGACGCTTCCTGTTTCAGTTTGAGGAATGTTTTAACATATTCGGTGAATAATGTATCGGACGTGTCTGGGAAATGCCAGACCTCGTGTATTTTTATTATCCGATAGCCGTGTTGAACAGCCTTCTGGAGCTCAAGGGTCACCCATGTGCCTGTAATACATCTATCACCCTCTGTGTGGCAGCATTGTCCATCCTGAATCTGATTCTCTGCACAAGTCTTACAGATGGTGGACAACCAGAATGAGACTTTTACCGCCGCCGTTCCCGCGGCGGCAAAATTGGGATGTGTATTTGCTGCCTTTTACCGCTGAGTGGCGCTGTAATCACAGACTTTGAAAAGTGTCAGTTTATTCTCTTTATGACGTAATCTGCCGCGGCAGTAATCTGAGCTGAGGCCACAGATAAATTCAAGATAAATATTGTGGTTAAACGAATTCAAATTCATTAAATTTAAACAAAGTAGACACGTTAAAATTGTGTGCCCAGTTTTTCTATAATTTAGAAAGGCTATGTCAATAGGTTAGCCTACTTGTCATTTACTTACGTAAAATTAAAACATTTTCAGGACTTGCAGTTTCTAACCGATGTTAGTCGGTTTAAGCATTCTTTGTTATATTCAGAATTAAATAGGCTTACTTGTTGTTATGATTATCAATTGAATTATTTAATAAATAATCAACCACAATGCCTATTACTGCCGCAGCAAAAATAAACCAGTCGAATTTCAAAGTCGTTCGCGAAATGACTAGGCTATACCGGGTGGCGCAAGTGACAGGGCAAAACAGCAGCAACTGCGGCATTTTAAAAGGTAAGTTTCCTATCTGTTTATTTAAAAAAAAAAAAATTTATTTGAACAAAAATGAGACTGATTGAATATGTAAAAATATAAACAAACAAAGCAGAGAATAAAACAAACTTTTAGGGAAAAAAATATAGGCCTATTATGCTACAACAGAATTGGTTAACATTAACGAAAGCAAAATATGTAAAAATACATTTAAAATCGGTTCAAATCCCGAACAAACAGTACTAAATCTAGGCTATTCAGACGATAGCTCTGTGGTCAATGCATTAACAATAGCCTTTCGAAGATTCAAACGGTCTGAGATCGAATCTCAGTGTAGCCGACAGTGTTTATGTTTTTCCGTTCTTGATGCTTAAATATGCATCTGTTTATTAAAGTCAATCGTCTTGTTTAATTATCAATTGTACATTGCAACATAAATTTGCTACATTCCAGTTGTAGATTTATTAACTGAAACATAACAGTGAAATAAATTAAAATAATTTTTTTAATTGTTTTAGATGTGTCGCTGCAAAGACGACACATCTGATGAAGGAAGACTGTAAGCCGATTGCACCAGAAAATGAAGATGATGAAGCTCGTCTTTAATCTGCTAAATTATTTTTTTTGTGTGTGTGAATCATTCACGAGATTGAGATGACTGTCAGTGATACCCGGCCATAGCAACGGAAGACATTTTTCAAAACAGATCGAACAAATCAGAAAAATACTTTCAATACAGTATTGCTTTCAATTAAAAAATAAACAATGAAAATGTAAAAGAAAAAGAAAATTAATTAAGTTTGAAAACCCATCGCACATTTCAAGGTAAGTGTCGGGACAGTTTATTTATTTAAACAGGTTTGCATCGATAGAGTTTATTCCCTTTGTGATGCAAAATAAGAAACACAGAATCTTATTCTTGCAACATTTTAAATTTCTATTGTCAAAGAAATTGCAGCTAAATTAAAAAATTAAAACGGTACAAAACGAAAAAAGTTCAAAGCAACATAAATTAAGAACAGGCGTTTTTCTTTGCCTCTCTCGAGCTGGATATTTTTTTAGTAAGTTTGGTCTCCCTCACTGCGCGCGGCGCGGGTCTTTCTCGAAATTAAGCATTTCAGCGTAAAAAACACCATACAGCTGATAATACTGTATATGTCGCTGTGTGTCATCCACACAAATCACGAAAGAAAAAACTGTAACAAATAGCTTTTGTTCCTTCAAAGATACAACATGCCTTGCTGAATTCACCTTACAATAAAATGAGGTGGGTCGCGAATTAAAGAGCTCTGTATCTGCTAAATTGAAATTGTGTGTGGAAAACCTTTAAATACAATCAATAAAACTACAACATATGATTTAATAAGATATAGGGCCTACTGTGCATAGGCTATGGACTTTTGGAGATTTTGAGATTAATCCTTAGAAGAATTTTGCCTTTGCCTGCTCATCAGGCTGGCTCCGACACTCTCCATATGAAAGACGGAACATTAACACCTCTGTCCTGCACCCCCACGATAAAGCAACTATTGCCTTCTCCAAACCCCCCACTAACTGAGTTTGCAAAACAAAACAAAGAGTTTGCCACTCGTCGTGGTGTGCCAAAACACTTAATTATAAACTTCAATATTTCATTCAAAAATCTCAAAACGCTTTGTGACATTTTGAAAAGCCGTGGATGCATTACTGCCACTGAAACCATGAACGCAACAGAATACTGGTTCTGATTTTATTGTTTGTCGTTTAAACGTCATATATATATATATATATATATATATATATATATTTTATTTTATTTTATTTTATTTTTTTTTAACAGAACTGCTTTTGAAATTACGATTGGAATTATTATAGGCTACAGAAGTAAAGTCATTGTATAATATTTGTTCCTTAGTGTAAAATGGAAATGCATGGTGATTTTATTTTGTAAACAGGCTATAAGCAAAAAACTATGTTTTAGAACTAGACAAATCTCTGCATCAACAATAGACTATAAAATGCATTAATAGGCTAATATAAAAATATCAATAGTCCAAGTTAGTTCGGGATTCGAACCCGTGTCATCTAAATGATCGTAACGTAAGTTCAACCACTCGGCCACGATTCACTCGTTGCGACATGGCCTAACGTTCCAGTGTGTGTTCGCTCAAACGAGCGAGAAGCGCTCTTCATTCAAATGAATGCGCCGCCGCGTTTGTCGAACACTAATTTAACATGCCAGAATAAAACCTGGCTTTAGAACAATGCATAGCGCCACTCGTCGTAGTGTGGCAAAAAATTTACAATAATTTAGTTTAATTTATTTCAGTGTTAATGTTTGAGTTAACCCCTTAACGCCTGAATTTATAAAGCTGTATATAAAAAAAAAAATTCTGTGTGTTTTTGACTTTAAGTAGATGGTAAATAATGTTGAGATTATCAATTTCACTTTTGCACAACAAATAAATAGAAATTTTGGTATGTTGCAAATTTGCGACAACAGGCATTTAGGGTAATTTTGGTATGTTGCAAATTTGCGACAGTGGGCATTTAGGGTATTTTTTTACAAAATGGAAAAATTAATAAAACACATTTTCCCATCTCAGGAATGTAGATTTTATTCATGGCACAAAGTTGTTAGAACTTATAAACTTTATACTTATAAACTTTGACAAATTAATGAATCTTGACAACAGCAAGAAACAAAACACTCTCCTACTCCCTAACATTGACAGTAGTTTTTATACATTCCATGTTACACTCTGTTTAACTCTTTCCTTGTTTCTCCAGTGCATACATTATATATTCTTATAGTGTTATATCCTAACATGCTATTTTTTGTGGGGAAAAAAATTATAATTTTTTTGGGCTGAAACCATCTAAATACAGCATTATTATAATATGTAGCCATTAGCCCAATCCAGCCGTTATGGACCAATGTCGCAAATTTGCTACAAACAGAAATCTACAAAGTACGTAAAAAATATTCGTCACATGAAGTCTATATGAATAACATAGCTATAGAAGCAATCAATAAGCTGGTACATATTTTTATCTTAGCACAACTTAACTCATTTTGGGAAATTTCTCCACATTTGCGCACTTGATATGCGGATTTTGCAAAACAAAATATTAGCTTCGGTGAACCGGATGTAGTTCCCACTCCGACCGCTCCTACGATAAACCAGTGCGTGCAAAATGTTCCTAGGTATGTATCGAATGTGCACAAACAGGCATTGGGGGAAAACACACGCTATCTCGCCTGCAGTCTGAATGGAAGGGGTTTGTTGCAAATTCGCGACAGTGGGCGTAAACAAATCCTCTACAAATTAAATTAACAGACAGTCGGCTATAAGAGTCCTTTATAGGCTACGTAAAAAAGCAATTAAATGGCTTACAGTCTTAACATTTGGGCTACTTTGCTTAAATTCGATACATTTATTTTCAGTAGGGCCTAATAAATGTGTAGGGATGTAATTTCAGTATGCTTTACCAACGCTATGTATTCAATTAAAGTTCCAAGAGGTCTGGTCTCTATATTTCCTTCCCAGCTGACACTAATATGCAAGTGCACAGCAAAAATCACAACTTGTGCTTGCTGCGAACGCAAGTTATTTAAGGTGTCTCAACTGTACACAGTCTACCCTACAATGTGAATTCGTTACAAGGTTTCATTAAATTAAATTAATGTGCAGCAATTTGTACAAATAGAGTCTATAGGCCTACTATATACTGTTGTAGCCATTAAATAATCTCATTTAGTATCATATTTGTTAAAATATTATAATGTTATTTTTTTCCATCTATGTTGAATATGAAAAGTGAACAGCAGAAGCAAATATAACAGACACTAATCATGGAGGCGCCCGCGCGGTCACTTGCATTGCACGTCAGCTGGAGCGCATCTCATCCTCCTAACTTAACGAAACTCAGCGTATGCCTCACACAGACATGATAAATACATCAAATATACAAAGCTTGAAATGTCTTCAAACGAAATAATTCAAAACGAAAAGAAAAAGGCTACTCTCTGATTATGTCTTTATGTGCATTTCTCTCTAGGTGCGTTCACTACAAATATGGCGATCGTCAACTTCATCTTTGCAGTCGACGACACTGTCAGAAAGCACTAGGTTATTGATAAAAATCAATGCACGCATCACCGGATTTACAAATACACATCTTGCTTGCTTGCTTGCAGCACACATTATGTCGAAAAAACGAAATATTATGTTGAAATAACATTATTATTAATAATACATCTTTTAGAATATTTGATTAAATGCTGATTGTTGCGCTTGTTCAATTTAGATTAAAACTTTAATTGTGATAATTAAATAAATAAATAATTGAAAATTAAATATTTAGTGGCCAAGTTTCGCTAATTTGTTATATAGGCTATTAAATGCCTATTGCCTATATTAAGTAGGTCATATTAAGACAAGGCATATATTAGTTATTTTAACTGTTATGAGAAAAAAAAATCTAACGAAATCTAAAATCTAAATCAAAAAAAAAAAAAAAAAAAAATCTAACGCCAATTCAACATGCCAGAATAAAACCTGATTTTTGAACAATGCGTAACGCCACTCGGCCTGGTGTGCCAAAACACTACATTTTAAACTTCAATGTTTAATTCAAAACAATCTCAAAACGCGTTGTGACATTTTTTTTAAAGCAGTAGCCTATATACATTAAGGGCATTGAAACCAGGATCTTAACTAAAACGCGTTCCGCGTAATCTCTCAAAACTTATGCCACACTACTCCATGTATTTTTTTTTTTAAGGACTGCTTTTGAAATCACTATAAATTACTATGCAATTGTATCGCTCACGAGAGCTCTTCATTTATCTAATTCCTCAATAGAATAGTACAAATATTCAGCGTCATTGCTCCTAATATCGTCTCTATTTTTAACTTTTGATTCTATTTTTTCAGTTCTAAAATTGATTCTATCTTTGGTTCTATTCTGTTGTAGCCTAATAGGCCTATTTATATATATGAAAAATATGCCTATTAGGCTTAGGGTTTTATATTTAACCCACTTACATTTTAAAATACGGCAATTGCTGCTGTTTTGCACAATGTCCCTTTGCGCCACCTGGCGGTCATTTCGGGAACGACTTTGAAATGCGGCTGGTTTATTTTCGCCGCGGCAGCTGGCGCGGCGGTATTAGGCATTCTGGTTGTCCACCATCTGTACATAGAGGAAACATTAGTTTACCCCCACACCTGTAAGGTAGCACGGGATGATACAATCCACGCGGGGGAAGAACTTCCGCCTTTATGAAGCCAAAATAATTCCTAATCGGTTCAAAATCCTTGAAGATAATTTTAGGATGACCTATAGGATACGTTTTACTCGATTGTACATATGGATACAATGATGTAAAGTCAAAGTAGTAGATCCTCTCATTTTCACCTGTTTGGTGATACAATTTGTAGGCATTTGTTCTTCCGCCATATAATCCATCACGAGGCCTCAATCTCTCAGGTGCTTCGTAAGACTGTATAAACTGTTTGACGTCCGGATCTGTCTGTTTTAACCCCTCCCACTCACACTCCCAAATAGAAATGACACGCAAGCCATACACTTTTCGCAGGGTTTCTAGTTTTGCATCCGACTGTCTTCTGAGATCACCAAAAGTCACTTTCGATAAAGGTTGAATTTCTTCTGCCGTGAAGAATGACCGTGAAAAAAGCACCCTAAGTACTCCAAGGCTGTCTTCGTTCCATTATCATCCTCATAATAACCATCTAGGTGATATGGACCTACCGCACGCTCGCCATGGTTTAGTGCATGTTGTATCTCCACGTTTTGACTCAGTTTGAAATACTCAAGCCACTGGATAGATGTGTTTGAAAAAGTTTTGTGTTGATTAATATAGGCATGGCTGTGTGTTAGAGCTAACGTGTCGCGCGAGAGAAAATTTGTTTTGAAAGTTTTCATACACACACCTGGTAATGTGATTGACTTGAATGGGTCGATGTATGTGAATTGTATAAATTCGGTTCTGTATCTCAAGCATGCGTCCCGTAGAATAATTACGTCATTCCTACAGTAAAAAGCGAGTTCCTTTTTGAAGTTAAAGATACCACCCAATACACCTGAATACCATGTGTTAAATCTGACACGCTCGGTCTCACTCATTGTCTCATATCCGTAAAACTCTTTTGCAGGATAGGGACCGATATATTCTGCATTTTGTGGTTTATTGAAAAGGTGGGGGAAGTATCCCTTCTCATGTGCATCTAAGTTAAGGGCTGCTGGTATTTTTGCAAGCTTGAAGGGAATAAATTGCCATGAGTCAATGAAACGCTGCTTGAAGACAGTATCATACATCATACAAGGGTTCTGCATAGAATTCTGCAACCCTGCATAATAATCTTTGGACTTATTCCTTCGCTGGTAAGATACTCTAACAGAATGTAGGAATCAAAGCCGGAGGAATTATGCGCTATGAAAGTATATCCTGCATATTTTGGGCGTCTGAAGTGTTTAATCAGACGTGCCACACAATCTATCCCTCCGGCTTCAAACGTCTCACCTGTCTGTGTCATGCCACATACATAGTTTGCTATGTGTCTCCCATCATGAACGAATGTTTCAAAATCATAATAAATGTATTTATCGTCTTTTGGTTCAGGTTTTAGAGGATGAATGTAACATTCATGATCACCTCCACTGGTCAAAATCTCGTAACAATGTGCACAATGCTCTGGAGAGCATTTGTGAGTTTTTATTTTTTCACCACCAGGTGGCGTTCTATAAACGGCATGGCATTTTGAGCAAAATCTCACAGTTTCACACTGAGATCTTTCGCCGGGGGTTTGTGATTTTTTATGTGATTCGTAACAGAAGTTGTTTTTACAGAATCTCAGACATTCTGCACACTGTCTTTTTCTGCTCGTGTACGAGCGACATTCGGATGTCATGCATATCTTGCAAACAAACTGGCATTCGTGTGTTTTTCTATCTTTATGCCCCCTGAAACAGTACTCACACACGTACAAAGTTCCTATAAACCCAGTTAAATTTCTTATTAGATGAAAATGCCCCTCGTGCAGAAATAAATGGGCTGTCTTTAGGTGTAATTCGTCTGTGTTTTTGTACACCTGGAGTTTCCCAGAGCTGTCTCTGTAAAAAACTACAATTTTTATGCCTAATTTATTTTCGAAAACAGACAAATTGTGGAGCCCTATCTGCTCGTCTATCTTAAAACCGCATCCTGTATGAATCTCCATCGCAGGCGTCTGTAACTCTTGATCTGTGAATTTTGGATTGAGGAAATATGCTAGACAGTAGCTCAAACACATTTCATTATCGATATTAATGGGGCTAAATAAATGCATTTTATTCCTACTAATACTCTCGCTGATAGCCAGGTCACTAATCTTCCTTCGTCCGCCACCCGCCTTATCACGTACAATTGAGATTTGTAATGTTAAGGTCGAATCGTTGGTCACGTCACTATTACTCTGAGTAACTTGTTCAATCTGATTTATGAATGATGAAGGATTGTGGTTGTTATCAGGTGTTAATACTGTATTTACAGACCCCGGTAGACTTTCTCCGGCAAGAGCTATGTTTATGAAGCCTGTTTGACCAGCTAGCTGTTGTGAAAACTCCACCACCTCGTTTAGAATATTATGGAGGCGTGAATTATATTCTACAAAATCGGTGGTCTGTATTTGTCTGAGATCTAACGATCTTTGTAACTCTACACCATTAAAACGTGGTCGTGGTGTTATTGTGAAATCCCCAACAACACCCCCGTTAGCCATCAGAGAATCTATCTGCGCACGACTTAACTCCGTACGCCGGGTTTGAGATGCCCCTACTGCACCACCCATCTGTGCGCTCTCATCTCCATCATCCACGACCGACTCTATCCAACCATGCTGGTTAATTATAATATTATCCAATCTTTCCGTATTAGACAAATCAGCAGTATTTAGACCTCTTAACTGTTCACGTATTAAAAGATTGAGTGTCTCGTTATTCTCAGGTCTAGATCTTGATCTTGAGCGGGCTATTTCATCACACTCTGACTCGGCTCGTTGTCTTTTAGGAAACATTTTGATATGTTTTTATTTTTAAAATTGTGTGAAACAGAAGCGTACCATCAAATATGCACCACAATGTTGTTAATGGTATACATCATAACTATCAGTAAAACATAAAAAAATCTTACACATCTAGATAAAAACAATAACAGCCAAATGATTTTAATACAATAACAGTGAAATGGATTTAAAAAAAATAGTCAAGCATTATCTCATGTATTCCTCGATTGTCTCTGCATAATATTTAATCTTTCAGAGATTAAAGACAATACAGTAATAAGCAACGAGTGATCGTTCCTCACCTCCGAAAGTTCTTGCTGAAGTGCAAAGACTGTGTTACGTAATTGTCTGTTTTCTTCCAAGACGCGGTCTTGGGAAATGCCGAAAAATTCCACCGCACTTCTTAAATCGACGGTGTGTTGATTCTGTGTGTCAATGAGTCTATGCAGAAGGTCCGCAATACCGCTCTGGGCTCCTGAGACTATATCCCCTGTCTGATGGTAAGTGAGCGGTAATGTAGCAATTTCCAGAATACGTTGGAAACATCTGTTTGCCGTGCGCAGAGTGGCATAGCTCAAACCACGGAGATCTCCCACGTTGAATAGAGGAGTGAAGGCCTCCCCATCTTCATCACTGCTTTCTAATGAATTCGGTTCAGAATTGATGGTTTTCAGTATGGATTGTTGAGATTCAAAAAACACTTGCGCCTCTCTTTCGTCAGGGATTTCTTCTAGACCAAAAACATATAAATATATTATATGACTTATTTAATATAGATAAAATATAATGAAACAAGAAATACATCTAACCGTCTTCCGAAGAATCCGAACTCTCATTAGAATATTGCCCAAATCGTTTTTTTCCTTGAGTTGTGGATGAAACAGATGGACTTTCACTGTTTTCTTCTAAAAACAAAACAAAAGACAAAACAAAACAATATTATGTTATTTAAAAAATTCAGACGAGTAAAAAATTATAATTAGACATAAATAGTTTTCTTTTTCCTTACCTTGCTCCGGATAGATTCATTCTTGTCCATAAATTTTCCTAAGACGCTTTACCCCTTTGTGCGGCCCGCCAATTATGTTAGCCGCTCCTGTGGCTGCCGATGCAAGAGACAGGGTCGGAGGGGAAGAATCCTCGCCTTCGACTCCAGGTGAGGCTTGACATATAGCACTCCCTGTCCCTCCACAGCTTTGGGGTCGTGGCGTTGTGTTTGGGGTAACGTCCTCGTATATCTGATTGGACGGATTTGGATCAGCAACCAATGGGTGCTTAGCTGGCTCCGGCGAATGGGCGGGGCTATGAGGCGGTGCGTCCTCTGTGATTTCTGTTGAAATAGACCTATGAGTTGATTTTTTCTTTAAAACAAATATTAAAGTAGTAAATATAAAAAAGACATAACAAAAATATCCCGTACCTTGTAAAAAATCATCTGGTGACACCCCTGGGGGAAATGATGTATCATCTGTAAATAAAAAACATTTATTGAGATACCTTTTCAATTTTGTAGGTTAAATTTATAATAAAATTAAATAAAAAATAAAAAACACTCACATAGATCGTTAAGGATTTCTCGTAATTCCAAATCAAGATAGTGATTCGACGAGACTTCGTCTCCTTCTGATCCATGATGATGATTTGCAGCCATTTCGCCGACTCGATGTGTCTCGTTTGGTGGTCTGATACGTGAATGGATTTGTCTCCTTTTAAAGATCCCGATACGACAAGATAAAAAAAAAAAACCTTTTACCCTTCCTTTTTCAAAGAAATGGTAGGAATTCTGATACCTGATTTGTATGCCTAGAAAAACATATGTTGTATCTGACGTCATCTCTTCAAATAAGCTCTGCAATAAAACTAATTCACACAAATCCGTCAAAAAGAGAAAAAATTAAATATGCAGGATGTTATCACATAGGCCATAACACCTTGTGTAGACATTATGACGCCGGGTGTACGCGCGCGCGTGTGTGTGTGTCGTATGAGTTGAGAGAGCCTTAAAAAACTCTATGGTCTATACTTTTAATATAGGTTCATTTGGTAACAATTAGACATTGGAAACCATATTATTTACCACATTTCATTATCGATGTTCAAAGTGGTTTACAAAAAAAAAAGCAGTATTAAAACATTTTAGAAAAGGAAATAAAAATACATGATATAGAAATAATCTGAATTAGAGTATGTGTGTGTGTGTGTGTGTGTGTGTGTGTGTGTGTGTGTGTGTGTGTGTGTGTGTGAATGAGTGAAATATTCCCTATGGAATAGTTTTTATAAAAGAATAAAATCACATATAGCTCTTGCCATGTTTGCGCTCCTTTTTAAACAGCTCATGTGACTGTGACGTTGTGGGAAGGGAGGAAGGGAGGAAGGGAGGAAGGGAGGAAGGGAGGAAGGGAGGGAGGGAGGGAGGGAGGGAGTATTCCCACGTGATGTCATTTTAGGGAGAACCCTTAAATCAAAATTGACCTCTCAGCTTTGAGAGGGGTGTGTTAGGGGGTGTGGTCTCTTCGAGCCGTTGCATCGGATTTCTTTGGTCATTTAAGTTCGACCACGGAGATGACCGGATGTGTTTTCTATTTGGGAGCTTGAAGGGGGTGTGGGGTTTTCCCACGGTGACAGCTGTTGGGGCGGGGCTAGGGGCGGGGTTTGTGTCTGTCTCTCTGTAGGCCTCACAGAACTTCATTTCTCGCTGACCTCCGGAGTGAGTAGACGTTCTCCACTCTGCTCCAACATAAGGAAACACTTATATCTTTTTTAAACTCTGAGTCCTTTAACGAATGGTATGTAGAAACGTAAGACTTTTTAACAATGTTTGTGTTTTATGTAAAAGTTTTACAAAATACTATGTGAAAGTTAAATGCTTACAAGTCAACATTTTAAAAATGATCTTTTTGTAATGTTTTAACATCTTGAAATAACACTAACTCATTTTTTAATAACTCTTTTTAGAGAAAAATGCAATTTTAGTTTGTTTTATGTTAACGTTTTACAAAATACTATGTGAAAGTTAAATGCTTACAAGTCATCATTTTAAAAATGATCTTTTTGTAAATGAAAAAAGTTTTTAATGTTTTAACATCTTGAAATAACACTAACTCATTTTTTAATTACTCTTTTTAGAGAAAAATGCAATTTGAACTTATTCCACTGTTGTTTTAACGTTTTAAAAGGGATGAATGTACATCTGTCTTCTTTAATAAAAACACTGATCTCACACTCTGATTATGTTTTTATCGTACATTTCTTTAAAAGTTTTAATATGTAGCGAGCAACAAGACATTTCTTTACATTTCTTTAAAAGTTTTAATATGTAGCGAGCAACAAGAGGCTCGACTGAAACGCGCAACTGTGTGTTTTCTGGAATACTCTGCTCTCTTGTTATTGTCAGCGTTGCTTTGTAGTCAAGGTAAGGCCATCTTCGATTCTCAGCTTCCCTTATATTTTGAACTTCACATAATTGTGTATTTTAGTTGGACGCGTTGCCACATTAAACAAGCAGCCGCGAGTGAAAATTATTATTGTTAAAGTCTAATTTGCACTTTAAGCCTCTGCTCCTAGCACTTTCAAAGCGAAAGTTGGCCCATTATCGCGTTATCCACTTAATTGCAAGACCGAACCAGCATCTGTTAGAATACCTTTAAATAGACGAGATTCAGTTCACTCCCGTAGGACAAGCGAGCAACAAGAGGCTCGACTGAAACGCGCAACTGTGTGTTTTCTGGAATACTCTGCTCTCTTGTTATTGTCAGCGTTGCTTTGTAGTCAAGGTAAGGCCATCTTCGATTCTCAGCTTCCCTTATATTTTGAACTTCACATAATTGTGTATTTTAGTTGGACGCGTTGCCACATTAAACAAGCAGCCGCGAGTGAAAATTATTATTGTTAAAGTCTAATTTGCACTTTAAGCCTCTGCTCCTAGCACTTTCAAAGCGAAAGTTGGCCCATTATCGCGTTATCCACTTAATTGCAAGACCGAACCAGCATCTGTTAGAATACCTTTAAATAGACGAGATTCAGTTCACTCCCGTAGGACAAGCGAGCAACAAGAGGCTCGACTGAAACGCGCAACTGTGTGTTTTCTGGAATACTCTGCTCTCTTGTTATTGTCAGCGTTGCTTTGTAGTCAAGGTAAGGCCATCTTCGATTCTCAGCTTCCCTTATATTTTGAACTTCACATAATTGTGTATTTTAGTTGGACGCGTTGCCACATTAAACAAGCAGCCGCGAGTGAAAATTATTATTGTTAAAGTCTAATTTGCACTTTAAGCCTCTGCTCCTAGCACTTTCAAAGCGAAAGTTGGCCCATTATCGCGTTATCCACTTAATTGCAAGACCGAACCAGCATCTGTTAGAATACCTTTAAATAGACGAGATTCAGTTCACTCCCGTAGGACAAGCGAGCAACAAGAGGCTCGACTGAAACGCGCAACTGTGTGTTTTCTGGAATACTCTGCTCTCTTGTTATTGTCAGCGTTGCTTTGTAGTCAAGGTAAGGCCATCTTCGATTCTCAGCTTCCCTTATATTTTGAACTTCACATAATTGTGTATTTTAGTTGGACGCGTTGCCACATTAAACAAGCAGCCGCGAGTGAAAATTATTATTGTTAAAGTCTAATTTGCACTACCAGATAGTGTTCCGACGGGTCGTCCGCGGGACATAGGGTGATTTGAAGGGTTAACTTTATGAAAGACAAAAAAAAAAAAAAAAAATTTTTTACAAGTCGCATATCTATGGAAAGCTGAGATTCTTGTGATTCTAACGATATAAGCCATTTTAGGATACAATAAACACAGCGGGTACAATCTGTGTCTTTGTCAGACCACCAACAGCCAAATAAACAAACAGGAAGTGGAAGACACTTGCCTAAAAAGCCTTCTGTTCGTCCACTGATCCATTACATTGCAACAACAATGGTTTAGTTACACTGTAAAGGCTCCATACAATCAATTTAGCGAAGTATTTAGTCCATAACACATTTATATATCAATAAACATCCACTTACTGTGAATAGTAGCATTCCAAGTTAGCCGACAGAGCTCTCAAAACTATCGAACATACTATGGTAAATCTTCAAATTACATGT
>NC_140229.1:28393254-28618254 GCF_951802725.1 Rutilus rutilus | reverse complement strand
TTCAGCCGAATCTGTCAAACGGCCGGTAGCCTACATGAAGAACATAGCCAACGTTACCACAAAACTCGAGTAAGTTAGCCTAATAACAGACGCGGCTACAACACTATTTTCTGCCACGCAATTTTGTCTAGCTTACATCTGACAATTTTGGGTTCAAACACGCCCTGCCAGCACACAACACATATTTAACAGTGTTAAATGTGAAAAATACTGTTCGATAGAACTGCTTACTGCGTGCTTCCTCAGCGATGAATCCACATTTGCGGCAATCCAACACGAAAATGCATGCAGCAAATCCTTTCACAATATTGTTTTCTTCAGATATCTCCAAATTTCTCCCACACAATGGACTTGATTTTTGATAACGTATTGTCGACAACTTTACAATCTCCTAGTCCTAGCTATTCTTTTCTCCAACTCTTCAGCATCCATCTCGCCGACTGCAAGCAGATCGCGCGCGCGGTTATGACGTCTTTTTTTTCAAAGTGAAAGTAGGTAGGCCTATAGAGACAGACTCCTGAGAGGGCGTGGGCACAAATAAACTGATGTGGATTTTAAATTATTTTATCAACATGAAAAACAGGCATATTTTTGTAAGTGTGTTCCTAAAAATATGCATATATATATTTTTACGTTTGCACGTGATTGTTTTAAACCCGTGTTTCCTCCGTGTCCGACCCGACCCGCACCCGTATCCGACACAGTTGGATATTTCTCACCCGTTTGAGCAAAATTCGCGGGTACCCGAACCCGTGCAGGTCTCTGCTACACGTCCACCCAGATATTCGCAACAGGAAAAGAATTCAGATGAGAAAGAGGGGAAGCTCCTCTTTTCAGAGGACGGATGGGGAGACAGGAGATCAGACGGCCTCGGTGGTCAATAGGGATTCCTCGGCTGAGGATTGCCCTGCAAAAAGGCTTAGATCCCATACGCATGAAGACAGCGAAATCTTGTGTATGTCGGTCCCTTCCATTCAACCCAACTTGCCAGAGGACGGCCTCCTGATGCTCCTCAGAGAGGTGGCGCGCAAAATGTTGAGCGAGGGGGAGGGCGACGACACAGATTATTCTCACGTACTCAAAGCCTGGTTGGATGGCTGCGATCAGTTACCCGAACTGGTTGAAGCGGCGATGCAAAGGATACTCCAGGGATGCGTCCCTGGAAGGGAGAGGGGCCCTACTCGAAGGACGCAAACCCAGTTT
Source organism: Rutilus rutilus (assembly GCF_951802725.1). Lineage (NCBI taxonomy): Eukaryota > Metazoa > Chordata > Actinopteri > Cypriniformes > Leuciscidae > Rutilus > Rutilus rutilus. The sequence goes on along the minus strand of NC_140229.1, from coordinate 28,617,051 downwards.
AGCAGGTCCAGGCCCAAGTACCGGAGGTGGTGCCACAAGAAAGCTCTTGCCCGCAAACGTGCATTTCACACCTGCCAGTACCGATTCCGTACTGATCCGGCCCGCCTCGCTGCAGAGATTCTAGACGGAAGGGTTGAAGGGCGTTGCCCTATTCCAGAAGAGATCATATTTGATACCTTCCAGGCAAAGTGGGGGGATCCTCCCCCCTTCAGAGGATTGGGCCGATTGCTGACAACACTCACCTCATGGGGCCGCTCTCCCAGGGCGAGATCCAGCAAAGTCTCCGACGGGCATCGAACGATTCCGCACCAGGTCCAGATGGGATTGGGAAACGGGACATTCTCAATTGGGACCCTGAGTGTGATACTCTCACTAAGCTGTTCAACATGTGGTGGTTTACTGGGGTCGTGCCTACACACTTGAAGAAAAGTCGGACAGTGCTAATTCCAAAGTCAGTAGACCCAGGGGCGGCGATGGAGATTGGTAACTGGAGACCGATCACCATCGGGTCTATGATTTTAAGGCTCTTCACTAGGGTGATAACAAAACGAATGACGGAGGCGTGCCCCATTCACCCTAGACAAAGGGGATTTCGTCCTACCCCCGGGTGTGCGGAAAACATTGAGGTATTGCGGGGCCTCATCCGACACTGCAAAGAAGAGCGCAGCCCACTCGCAATAGCATTTATCGACTTTGCACAGGCGTTCGACTCCGTCTCCCATGAGCATATCCTGTCGGCTCTTGGGCAGATTAAAGTAGACCCCATGTGGTAGATTTGATCCAGCAGATTTACATGGACAGTTCAACATGTGTCGAGGTCGGGGGTAAGAATACTCCCGATATAAAAGTGAGAGTGGGTGTCAAGCAGGGGGATCCGCTGTCTCCTCTGCTTTTCAACCTGGCCATGGACCCCCTTATCCATGGTCTTGAATGCTTCGGCAAAGGATACATCATGGGCGATGGTCTCTCAGTAGTGTGTCTTGCATTTGCTGATGACCTGGTGGTTATTGGAGGTTCTTGGAGTGATATGGCGTACAACTTGGAACTCTTGGACTCATTCTGTCAGAGCACTGGCCTCAAGGTACAACCTGCTAAGTGCAGAAGCTTCCTCGTAAAGCCTTGCAGTGGCTCCTTTTCGGTCAATGACTGCGCCCCATGGGTTCTGGGGGGCAGGGCCCTGCAGCAGACCTCCATTTCGGAAACGGTCAAGTACCTGGGTGTTAAGATCAACCCTTGGTCAGGGGTCGTGGGGCCCAACATGGTAGAGTCTCTGGACAGATGGGTAAGGAATATAGGAAAATCACTCCTTAAACCCTCACAAAGGGTAGTCCTCCTCAATCAGTTTGCGTTACCCCGGCTGTACTACCAGGCTGATCTAGGTGAGGTTACGGATGGTGTGCTCCGAGCCGCAGATGGGAAGATCAGGGGGGCGGTGAAGAAGTGGTTGCATCTGCCGCCATCCACCTGTGATGGGCTAATATATGCAAGACGGGATCTGCAAGCTCGCTCGGCACATACCATCGATCCAGGCAAGAAGGTTGGTTCGCCTTGCTTGCTCGTCGGAACAGGTCATAGGGGCAATAATGGCCTCCTCCTTCATGCGATCTAAGCTCAAAGGGGCGTGGATGAGGGCCGGTGGAACAGAAGCCAACATGCCATCGGTTGGTAATAACGTCTTGAACGAAAGGGGAGACACCACCGGCCTGATGACCCACATGTGCGTTCCTCCGTTTGATTGGAGACAGGATGAATTTCTTAAGTGGATGGTACTGCCAGTACAGGGCGTGGGAATATCCGGCTTTAGGGGCTCAACCGTGAGCAACGCGTGGTTGAGGAAGCCCGCATGGCTGTCCGAAAAACAGTACATTGCGGCTCTTCAGCTACGTGCTGGAGTATATCCCACTCGTGAATTTCGGTGTCGGGGAAGGAGCAAGTCTGGTGCAGCTTGCCGGCAGTGTCCGCATAGGTTAGAATCCTGTTCGCACATACTTGGGCAATGCCCGGCCATGCAGGGTGCCAGGATTGCCAGTCACTACAAATTGTGCCGTCTCCTCGGGGCTGAGGCTGAGACCCTCGGGTGGGAGGCACACCAGGAATGGGAGTTCAGGACCCGATCTGGGATCGTGAGACGACTAGACTTGGTGCTGGTTCGAGGTGCGCTCGCCTTGGTCATTGATGTAACGGTCCGCTTTGAGTTCACTCCTGATACCCTTGCGGTTGCGGAGCGGCAAAAGGTAGACTATTACAGCCCCTACATGAATCAGATCGCTACGAAATTGGACGGAAGGAAGGTGTTGGTTTTCGGGTTTCCCCTGGGCTCCCGGGGCTTGTGGCATGACGGATGAAATCTTTCGTGAAGCTGATGAGTCGGAGATGCCTCCTCTACTCGTTGGACATTCTGCGGAAATTCACCTCTGCTCAGAGGAAGGGAAAGGGCAGACAAGGTACCCTGCTGACCCGGGCTCACCTTGATGTAAGTGGGCCGGTGACGGGTGGCGCAGTGACCAGATCCCGTGCGGTGACGGATGCTGTGTAGCCTGGACTGGTTTTGCTGCATGGTTTGGATCAGTGGGGCAAGGGGGGGACTCTGTGAGGCAGGATATGGGGGCCGGGGGGCTGGTGGAGGGAGGTGCAGCTCTCCTCGCTGGTCCCCGGGGCTGTCAGCCTAGCGTCGCAGGGTCCTTGGAAGGCTTGAATCGCTCCCCGAGTATTGGGCCAGCCTTGATGTGAATGGGCTCGGTCTGGTGACGCATGGTCCTGGTCCTGTGATGGGATTGCAGGATCGGCACAGCTTGACCTTGTTTTGTTTGCATGGCAATGGTCAGGGAACGGGTCTGGAACCATCTGGAGAGGAGAGGAGGCAGCCCTGTGGGGACGATGGGTTGGAGGCACCCATTGGACACCGCGGGGAGGCAGCCACTCCTTGGAGCATTGAACAAGGGCGGACAAATACCATCAAGTATGTGTTGTTGGCCTGGAGCGGACAAGCTGGGAAGCCAAGGAGGGTGCCACCAGGAGTAGAATTGGCTAGTAGAGTGTCTCTGGTAACCCAGGAGCGGATCAGGCGGTACCATCACCTGCGAATGGGGTGAAATATTACATCTCACGTTTTGTGGCGGAGAACTCCGCAGTATCGGCCAAGGGCTACACATACCCGAAAGATGGGCAATCCTTCTTGATTAGTCATTGACTTTTCAATTACATGAAGTGGATGGGGCCAACGAATTCCGGCAGGACCGGACTCCTAGCGAATGGACATGTCATTTGTCAGGAAGGCTTTTCCCACTAGGGAAAAAGTGTATATCGCATGGGGAGCGAGGAACGCTGGGAGGAGGAAGTTCCAATCAGCAACATACCCGAAAGATGGATATAAGCCCCAATCTTTGGCACCCTCCTTGGCAGAGAAGCAAGGGGTGGGGGGAGTACAGTGCCAAAATAAGTACTAATCTATTTTCTTTTCTGTTTCCTTACAGGTGCAGAAAGGGATGGCGGTTGCGGTGGTTGCGGACAAGGCCGGTTGCCCGGATAGCAGGAGATGGGAGATAAGGGCATCTCGTAATGATTAGAAGAAGTGCTGCCCACTGAGAACGGGCCGCATGGCACTAGTGACACCAATTCGCAGCACAAAAGACATTCATGCCTATACGGTGACGTAAGTATACTACCATGCCTTAGAGTTTGCCTTTGCGTCAAGTGCGCTGGTCGTTCGACCGAATACCAGCGTGCCGGTAGTATGGGTGACGGGCACCCTAAACACTTTGAGAATGCCCGATCTTGTCTGATCTCAGAAGCTAAGCAGAGTCGGGCCTGGTTAGTACTTGGATGGGAGACCGCCTGGGAATACCACATGCTGTAAGCATTTTTGGTAAAAAAAAAAAAAAAAAAGAGTCTAAGAGTTTGTTCAAAATGCCTAAAATTGTCTCTGAGTTTCTTCAAAAAGCCCGTTTTTGGCAGCAGATTTCGCTTACGGCCATTCCACTTTGAGAACACCCGATCTCGTCTGATCTCGGAAGCTAAGCAGAGTCGGGCCTGGTTAGTACTTGGATGGGAGACCACCTGGGAATAGTCTAAAGAGTCTAAGAGTTTTTTCAAAATGACAAAAAATGTCTCTGAGTTTCTTCAAAAAGCCCAGTCTTGGCAGCAGAGTTTCTTCAGAAAATCTGAAAAATCTATGAATTTCTTCAAAAAGCCCGTTTTTGGCAGCAGATTTCGCTTACGGCCATACCACTTTGAGAATGCCCTATCTTGTCTGATCTTGGAAGCTAAGCAGAGTCGGGCCTGGTTAGTACTTGGATGGGAGACCGCCTGGGAATACCAGGTGCTGTAAGCATTTTTGTTTATAAAAAAAAAAAAAAAAAGAGTCTAAGAGTTTCTTCAAAATGACAAAAATTGTCTCTGAGTTTCTTCAAAAAGCCCAGTCTTGGCAGCAGAGTTTTGAGAACCACTTTGAGAACGCCCGATCTCTGTATTGGTACGATCCAGGAAGTGTTATTGTGGCCGTGCAGCAGTGTGGAGAGTGACCTGTTTTTGTACAAAATTTTGTTTGCAAAAAGAAATAGTAGTTTTCATTGTTTGGTTTTGTTTTAAAACCACAAACCAGCAGCCTTGTGCTGTCTGGAGAGTGCACAATGAGTAGAATGGACGGACAACACGGCATGGTCAAAGCAAAGGAGGTGGAACAAGTAAGTGCAAATGACCAAGGAAACGAAGTAACACAACGAGATAAGATGGAAAGTACGGAGAGAAAAACCAAAAGGATTTATGCAAAGGAAGCCACAGCAACGATTGATGTTGGAAAAGTACAAAATGGAGGAGCGGAGGACATTATAAGAGCTATTAAGGAAGTAAGTAAGTAAGTAAGACCAAAGCTGAACAAGCAATATGAAGTGACTTTTGAAAAGGAGGAGGACTGTGATGTACTTTTGAATGGACTACAAATTAAAGGACAGACATGTGAAGTTTGGAAACTACAGGAACGGGAGTACGTATTATCGTTCATGCATCTGCCGGTTTATCTGGACGACGAAGCCATAATTGAGAAGTTGCAAGGATGGGGAGTGACACCCGTAACGCAGATAAAACGGAGGTTTTATCCAGGAACGGACATAGAGGATGGAACGAGATACCTCAAAGTCAAGTTCCCAAAGGAGATAACATCATTGCCGTACAGCACTAGATTCGAGACAGCGGAGGGCTTACAGCACTTCAGGATAATTCACAGTAAGTAAGTTAAGACTTGTAGACTGTGTTTAAGTCCTGAGCACATTGTCAAGGACTGTCTCGAATTGAAGTGCTTCAAGTGTGATGAACAAGGGCACTTTGCTAGAGATTGTACGGCGGTGAAATGTCCAGAATGTGATAAATCCCTGATTAAATGTGAATGCTGGATGGGGGATAATGAAGAGGTAACAGAGGAGCAACAATGGATTGGCAGGCAGAAGCATGGCGGGACTGCAGAAAATATGAGCATGATTGAAGTGACTGAGAATAATATGCAACAGGAGATAACAGAGAGTGGAGAAAATAAACAACTGGAGGAAAATAATCATCAGGAGGAACGAATGGAGAAAGAAGAGACTGGAATGCTGGATATGGAATTAAGGAACACAAAAAAAGGAAGTAAAGGTGAGGGGGAAATGGAAAAGGACAACATGCACTGCGAACAACAGGAGAAAAGGAGAGAAAGAGAAAAGTGTGGATTACCAAGAAGAAGTCCCCTGAAGGTAAAGCCAAATCTAGATGTAGCAAGAAGAAAAAGAATTACTGAAACTGATAAAATTAAGATGGGAATAATACAGGAACAAGAACTTGAGAAAGACTAATGATGATTGTGTGTAGTTATTTATTTCTTACTGGTATGGTTTTAAATTTGGTGAGTTTGAATGCAAGGGGTTTAATAAGTAAAGGGAAATTTGAAATGGTAAATGAAATATGTAAAAAGCAAGATATTATTGTATTACAAGAAACGAACTGGAAAGAAGAAGTAATGGATGAGATGAAACAGAAATTGAAGGGACAATTGTTCTATAATAATGGGAATGGAAGGTTGGGAAGGGGAGTAGCTATTTTAATAAGAGAAAATGTAGAAATTAATGCAAACAAAGTTTATAATGATAAAAAAGGGAAATGGAATGGAATCAATTTAAGGCAGGATGATAAGGAATTTGTGTTAATGAATGTTCATGCACCTTGGCAAGAGAAGGAAAAAAAGGATTTTTTTTTGAACAATTAAGAGCTGTGACAGAGAAATGGAAAAATGTCATTTTTGTTGGTGATTTTAATACTGTTTTTAGTAAAATAGATATGGCAGATGGAATGTTTTTTAAAACAGATGTAGGGAGAAAAGTATTGAAAGAAATAATGGAGGAGAGAGATCTAATTGATGTGTGGAGGGAAAAGAATGAAAAAAGAAGAGATTTTTCTAGAAGACAGCTAGTGGGGAACTTCATGTGCCAGACAAGAATTGATTTTATTTTGAGTTTAAGAGACATGGAATGTTATTTAGAAAATATTTATTATAATGAAACAGGGTTGAGTGATCATAAAATGCTTAAATGGAAAATTGATTTTAACAAAGAAAAAAGAGGGCCTGGTGTGTGGATTTTAAATTCAGAAATCTTGGGAAATGAAAATTATAGAAGGGGAATTGAAGAATTATTGGGAAGAGAGAAAGAAGATGGGATGTATTTAGAAGATAAAAGGATATGGTGGCAAAATGTTAAGTATGAAATAAAAAAGTACTCTATAAATTATAGTAAAAGGATACAGAGAGCAAAAAGGGCAAAAGAAATAGAAATAAGGAAAAATATTACAGAAGAGACTAATAGAAGTGAAATACAGATAAAAAAGATAATATTGTTAGAGGAAGAACTTAAAAAGATTGAGGTAGGAAAATGTAAAGGAGCAATTTTAAGAAGTAAGGAAAAATATACAATGGTTTGGAAAAGAGGAAAGGAAGGACAGAGACAATAAAAGTATTAAATAATAGAAAGGGGGAAGAAGAAGGATATTAATGACATTTTAAAAGAAATTAAAAAATATTATGAAGAACTTTTTGGAACCAAAGGAATAGATGGAAAAGAGAAAGATGAATTATTAGAGTATATTACAGCTAAAGTAAGTAAGGAGGATAAGGAAAATTGTGATAAAGAAATTAGTAAGGAGGAAATTGTACAAGCCATAAATATGTTAAAAGGGAAGAAAAGCCCGGGGATAGATGGTTTAGTAAATGAGTTTTATACAGTTTTTAAGGAAGAAATAAGTGAGATTTTAAAAGAGATATATCAGGAGATTTTTGAGAAACAGGAAGTAGATCAGAGAATGAGTATGGGATTGATGAAACTGATTTACAAAAGAAAAGGAATTAAAAATTGTTTAAATAATTTTAGTGCAATAACAATGTTGAATACGGATATGAAGATACTAGGCAAGATTTTGGCAAATAGACTAAAAAATGTTTTACCTCTAATTAACTACCAGCCAAGCGTATGGTGTAAAGGGGAGGGATATTGCAGACATAACGAGTGGGATAAGAGATGTGATAAGCTGTTTAAATGAAAAAAAAAAAAAGGAGTGGATATGTAATCAATCTAGATTTCGAAAAGGCTTTTGATAGAGTTGAACATAGTTTTTTATTTGCAGTTTTAGAAAGTTATGGGTTTGGGAAAAATTGTAACAATTGGGTAAATTTTTTGTATAATAACGCAATGACAAAAGTTAAGTACAATGGCTTTTTAACGGAACCTTTTAAAATCACTAGATCTATTAGGCAAGGATGTCCACTTTCAGCTCAACTTCATACCTTAGTAGCAGAACCATTAGGGTTGATGATAAAAAAGGCCAAAAAATATAAAAGGTATTAGAATAGAAGAGGGAAAGGAGGAAAAAAAAGATATTCCAATATGCTGATGACACTACGTTGCTATTAAAAGATTTGGAAAGTGTAAAAGAGGTAATGAGGAAAGTAGAGAAGTATGGTAAAGGTACAGGTGCAAAAGTGAATGAAGAAAAGACGGTGTATATGAGGTTTGGTAGGGTACCAAATTTAGGTGGGCTTTTTAATTTTTTAGAGGTACAGGAGACTAAAATTCTGGGAGTGACTTTAGGGAAAGATGAGAAAGGGGCAAGAGAAAGAATGTTGGTGGGAGAAATGGAGAAGAAATTAATTTTTTGGAGAGGAAGGGCTCTAAGTTTGAAAGGGAAAATTATAGTAGTAAACACATTAATGTTGTCTAAATTATGGTATGTTTTATCTGTGAGTGCAATACCAAAATGGGTAGAAATGAGGCTGAAAAGATGTGTTACAGATTTTGTTTGGGAGAAAAAAAAAACCAAGAGTTGCCTATAACACCTTGATTGGACACTTAGATAAAGGAGGGATGGGGTTAGCGGATGTGCAATTAAAGAAGAAAAGTATGAGAATCAAAGTGGTGAAAAAATATCTAGATGAAGAAGAAAAAGGGGAATGGAAAGAAACTATGAAATATTTTCTGAACAAATGTGGAGAGTTGAAATTGGGGGACAGTGTTTTATGGATGAAAATGAAGGAGTGGATGTTTAAAGAGGTACCAGATTTTTATAAGGAAGTTTTAAAAGCTTGGGGTTTTTTTCCTCTCAAAAATAGATTTTAAACCAGAGGGGAGAAAAGAGATTTTAAATCAACCACTGTTTTTTTAACAAAAATGTTGTGAATAATGGGAAAGAAATGTTTATTAAGAAATGGTGGGAGGTTGGAATTGCAAGGGTGAGGGATATATTATATGAGATAAGAGAAGGTTTTTTACCAGTACAAGCGATAATTGATGAGTTAGAAGAGGCAAAAGAAGAGTATGACATAACTTGTGTTAAAAAACAATATGAAGAAATGAAAAAGGCAATACCAACTGAGTGGTTGAATGAAATAGAGAGGGGAGGAGAGAATGAAGAAAGAATTGAAGTGTTTTTTATAAATCAAAATAAAAGAATGGAGTTAAGATTGGGAAATGTGAAAATGTTTTACCAGGTTTTTATGGAAGAGGCTTTTAAAAAGCCAAATTCAAATGTGATGTGGTTAAGACATTTTAATGGGTTGGAGGAGGAAGAAATATGGAAAAATATGAGAGGGCCTGTAATAAGCACAGATTTGGAATGCTTAGATTATTTTATCAAGCATAATGTTATTTTTTACAGAAATGAGACTGTGTATAATGAAAAAAGAACAAAATGCTTTATGTAAGGTGTGTAAAAACCAAGATGAAGGGTTGCTACATTTGTTTTTATTTTGTGAGAAATTAAGATCCTTTTTTAAGATTTTAAAGGAAATGGTAAATGAGTTAAGGGGAAAAACAGAAGAGGGAGACTGGCAGAGAATTGTAATGTTAGGAATGGAAGAGAAGTGTAAAAACAAAGGGATTATAAATCTGCTACTTGTGATTGCAAGAAAGGCAATTTGGAAAAGAAGAAATATAGTTAAAATTAGAGATGTTTGGATAGATGTGTGGATTTTGTTTAAAAGTATGGCGAATGACTATATGTTAACACTTTATAACTATTGGAGATTGGAAGAAAAAGAGGAAGAGTTCTTTAAAATGTACACAAGTGAAGTTGAAAATATACTGAAGAAGTATAAAGTGGAAAAAATAGCATAGAATATGATTTTATGGTTGAAAAATGTTGTAAAATATTTTTCTGAGATTGTGTTGTTTTTAAATGTGAATTGTTTGTTTCTGTAAATCTTATGTATTTGTTTAAAGAATAAAAAAAAAATAAAAAAAAAACGCCCGATCTCGTCTGATCTCGGAAGCTAAGCAGAGTCGGGCCTGGTTAGTACTTGGATGGGAGACCGCCTGGGAATACCAGGTGCTGTAAGCATTTTTGTTTAAAAAAAAAAAAAGAGTCTAAGAGTTTGTTCAAAATGACAAAAATTGTCTCTGAGTTTCTTCAAAAAGCCCAGTCTTGGCAGCAGAGTTGCTTCAGAAAATCTGAAAAATCTATGAATTTCTTCAAAAAGCCCGTTTTTGGCAGCAGATTTCGCTTACGGCCATACCACTTTGAGAACGCCCTAGAGCAAGCAGGAAGTGTGTTTGACTGCAGTTGGAGAGAAAGGCTCTTCTTAAGCTTTATTATCAAATTTTTGTTTCTTTGTTTATATCTTGGAAGAAGATTTAATTTTTTGTTTATAAGGCACACGTTTAAGCTCCAAGCAGTTGATCTGCTTGGAAGCGATCTTTGTTTTGTTTGAACAACTGGACGGACCACATGGCAACGACCTAGGCATGGAAAGAGGACTGGAACAACGGATTGTGCGAAATGAAGTAAACAAAGGTTCAAGAGAGACGAATAGAGTTAATATGGATCATGAAAGACAACGGAACGTAAAGAGGAGAGTGGATTACCTGAAAGAAGCCACAGTGGTGATTGATTTGAGAGACAACATGGAGGTAAAAGCTGAAGATATCATTAAAGCAGTAACACAGAAGATTGGTTTTGGCAAACTGTTGGCTGTGAGACCAAGGCATGGCAGGGAATATGAGCTGACATTGGAAGTGTGTGGGTGTTTGCGACGTGTTGGTGGACGGAATGGAAATTAAGGGCGAATTCTTCGAAGTAAGGAGGTTGGAGGTAAAAGAGCACATGGTATCTTTTCTTCGCCTGCCGGCATATTTAGAGGATGAAGTGATTGAGGACAAATTGAAATTTTGGGGAGTCACTCCACTAATGAAAATAAGGAGAAGAGTATATCCAAAAACTAATATTGCGGACGGAACGAGGTATGTGAAAGTCAAATTTCCTAAAGAAGTAACTTCACTGCCATATAGAGCAAAATTCGAAACTGCAGATGGCACACAGTACTTTAGGGTGATTCACGATGGACAGGAAAAACTGTGTCGCTTGTGTATGCAGCCAGGACATATCATAAGGGACTGTCCTGATTTTAAATGCTTCGAATGCTATGAGCAAGGACATTTTGCGAAAGACTGTAGAGCTGATAAATGTCCTGATTGTAAGAAAGCATTTATGAGATGTGATTGTGAAAGTGAACATGAAGAAGAGATTAATGAGGAAACGGAAAATGGTGAATATGAGGATGCTATGGAAATGATGGACACTGTCAATAATGGAGAAAGGAGGATGTAACTGTAGTAGACAATGAAGATAGTAAAGGGCATGTGCAAGAAAAGGGTGGAGACAAGGAGTCAGGGAGAGGAGAGCGGGATGAGATGGAGGGAATTATGGAAGAAGGTATTGTGGGCCCAGTGGATGTTACAATAAAAGAGAGGAGGGGGGATAAAAATGAGAAGGTGCAAGTTGAGGAATGCATAGAAGTTAATTTGGAGGAGCTAAGGAGGGGAATGAAAAGAGGAATATTGAATAAACACAATGTAGAAGAAAGTAGAGAAAAAGGACAGAGAAGGAGAATGAGCTTAAGTGCAAAAGAAGATGAAGATTTAATGGAGAAGGGGGGAGAAAAGAATGAAACATGAATGTGTTGTTTTTAATGACTATGTATTGTTTCAATCAATGTTAGAGGATTAACTAATGTGGATAAATTTGGGAAACTGAAAGAGATATGTAAAAAAGCTGATGTAATATTACTGCAGGAAACATTTTGGAAAGATGAAATGATGAACAGCTTTAAAACAAGGTCAAGGTCAAGGTCAAGGTCAAGTTTATTTCTATAGCACCTTAAAACAACACGAATGTTGACCAAAGTGCTTTACAATCTCAGCACAGATGCACATACAATTAAAACATAGCATATCAAATAATTCAAACCAAAAACACATAAAAGAGCCTAGTAACGACACAAAAAAGTGCAATTACATGATCATTTCAAAAATGCATACAGCATTTAGACGCATTTTAATATGATTTTTAAAACAAGATGGAAAGGAGGAATTTATTATAATAACGGAGAAGGGGGGATAGGGAAAGGAGTTGCTGTTTTATGTAAAAGAAACATGAGTGATGATGTTGAAATCATTTACAAGGATAAAGAAGGAAAATGCATTATTGTGAAAATGACTATAGGAGGGGAAACATTATTTCTGTGTAATGTACATGCACCAAATGCAGAGGCAGAAAAGAAAATGTTTTTTAATCATTTGAATGGCCTGATAGAAAAATGGGAGAGGGTTATTCTAATGGGTGATTTCAATACAGTTTTCATTAGAATGGATATAACAAATGACATGGTCTATAAAAGAGATAGTGGGAGAGAAGAATTGCTTAAATTAATGGATAAATATGATTTAATAGACATATGGAGAGAGATGAATGAGGGTATAAAAGAATTCTCAAGACGACAGCTGGTAAAAGATCAAATGAAACAAAGTAGAATAGACTTTATGTTGATTAAAAGGAATATGAGGAGAAAGATTGATAAGATATATTATAAGATGACTTCTTTAAGCGACCATGGAATGTTAATGGTACATTTGAATGAAACGGGTGGAGAGAGGAAAGGGGGTATGGTGTTTAAATAATTAACTTTTAAAAGATGAAGGGTATAAAATGAATGTATGAAATAAATAAATGTATGAAGAAGATAAGAGGGTATGGTGGGATAATGTAAAGTATGTTTTCAATAAGGTACAGTAGTTTGATACAAATTATTAAGAGGAAAGAGGAACTAACAGTTAGAAATGTTTTGAAAGAAGAATTACAAAAGGAGAATGGGGATGTAGAAAAGATTTTAGTATATGAGAGCAGACTAAAGGAGATTGAAGAAGAAAAATGTAGAGGTGCTATGATAAGTAGTAGAGCAAAACATGTAATAGAAGGAGAAAGGTGCACAAAATTCTTTTTTAGCTTAGAAGAAAATAGACAAAAGGCTGATACAATAAAGGAGGTTCTAAAACAGGATGGAAGTAGAACAAAGGAAATCAAAGAGATATTGGGAAGTGTAAAAGAGTTTTATGCACATCTTTTTAAAAGTGAAGGGACACAAGAAGAAGAAAAACAGTTTTTATTTAGTAAGATTAAAACAAAAGTAACTAAAGACGATAAAGAAAGGTGTGATACGGATCTTTTAGATGAAGAAATAGAGGTAGCAATATCACAGTTGAATAATGGCAAAAGTCCAGGAGCAGACGGATTGACCAGTGAATTTTATAAGGCTTTCAAGAAAACATTAAAGGGATACTCCACTTTTTTCGGAAATATGCTCATTTTACAACTCCCCCAGAGTTAAACAGTTGAGTTTTACCGTTTTAGAATCCATTCAGCCGAACTCCGGGTCTGACGGTACCACTTTTAGCATAGCTTAGCATAGATCATTGATTCAGACGAGTCCAGTAGCATTTCTTTCAAAATGACCAAAGAGTTTCAATATTTTTCCTATTTAAAACTTGACTCTTCTGTAGTTAAACCGTGTACTAAGATCGACGGAAAATGAAAAGTTGCGATTTTCTAAGCCTATATGGCTAGGAACTACTCTCATTCCGGCGTAATAATCAAGGAACTGTGTGGCCGTACCATGGGTGCAGCAGGCGTAGTGATATGACGCAGCGCCTAAAAATAGTCCCCAGCTCGGTAACTTCTTCCAACGTGACCGGGACTAAGTTTGTCTAACCTATTAGACCTATTTTCAGGCGCTGCGTCATATCACTACGCCTGCTGCACCCATGGTACGGCCGCACAGTTCCTTGATTATTACGCCGGAATGAGAGTAGTTCCTAGCCATATAGGCTTAGAAAATCGCAACTTTTCATTTTCCGTCGATCTTAGTACACGGTTTAACTACAGAAGAGTCAAGTTTTAAATAGGAAAAATATTGAAACTCTTTGGTCATTTTGAAAGAAATGCTACTGGACTCGTCTGAATCAATGATCTATGCTAAGCTATGCTAAAAGTGGTACCGTCAGACCCGGAGTTCGGCTGAATGGATTCTAAAACGGTAAAACTCATCTTTTTAACTCTGGGGGAGTTGTAAAATGAGCATATTTCCGAAAAAAGTGGAGTATCCCTTTAACACCGGTTTTAAAAGAAATATATAAGGAAATATATGATAAAGGGGAAGCAAGTCAATTGATGAGAATCAATGGAATGGTGAAATTAATTTTTAAGAAAAGAGGTGATTCAGCAGATTTAAAGAACTATAGGCCTATATCAATGTTAAATACGGACTTTAAAATATTGGCCAAAGTCTTGGCTAATCGATTAAAGCGATAGTTCACTTTGAAATACATTTTTGATATGTTTTAGCTTACCTCAAGGGCATCCAATATGTAGGTGTCTTTGTTTCTGCAGTAGTTTCAATTTTGATATTTTTAGGTCAAACCGTTCTTGTCTGTCAGTCATATAATGCAGGTCTATGGTCACTGGCTCAAAACACAAGCACAGAGTCCAAATTAAAACAATTCCCCATCGTCCAAATGAAACAATTCCCCATCATAAGTACACATTGATGGCCTAAGACACGAAACGAGCGGTTTGTGTGAGAAAACGAACAGTATTAATATCGTTGTTATCTCTTGAAAACAGCACACGTCCAAATGATCTGACGGCGATATAGATATAAACATAGATGTCGCCTTGGCTACTGCAGTTCATTGGAACGAAACCGTAGCCAAGCGACATCTAGTGTATATATCTATACCCGCCCGCGGGCGGGAATAGATGTATACACTAGATGTCGCCTTCGCTACTGCAGTTCATTGGAACGAAACCGTAGCCAAGGCGACATCTATGTATATATCTATACCCGCCCGCGCCGTCAGATCATTTGGACGTGTGCTGTTTTCAAGAGATAACAACGATATAATACTGTTCGTTTTCTCACACAAACCGCTCGTTTCGTGTCTTAGGCCATCAATGTGTACTTATGATGGGGAATTGTTTCATTTGGACGATGGGGAATTGTTTTAATTTAGACTCTGTGCTTGTGTTTTGAGACAATGACCATCGACCTGCATTATATGACTGACAGACAAGAACGGTTTGACCTAAAAATATCAAAATTGAAACTACTGCAGAAACAAAGACACCTACATCTTGGATGCCCTTGAGGTAAGCTAAAACATTTCAAAAATTAATTTCAAAGTGAACTATCCCTTTAAAGCATGTTTTACCAGAAATAATAACAACGAATCAAGCATATTCAATTATAGGGAGAGAAATTACAGATACGGTAAGTAATATAAGGGATAAAATAAGTTATATGATAGAAAGTAAAAAGGAGGGATATATGGTTAGTATAGACTTAGAAAAAGCCTTCGATAGGGTAGAACATGATTTTTTATTTGAACTTTTAGAGAAATTTGGTTTCGGCGATAAGTTTGTAAAATGGATTAGGTCTTTATATAAAGATGCAATTAGTTTTGTGAAGTGTAATGGTTTTATGACAGATGTTTTTAGCATAACAAGGTCAATAAGACAGGGTTGCCCTTTATCTGCATTATTATATAGTATTGTAGCTGAACCTTTAGGTTTAGCAGTTGCAGAAG
Source organism: Rutilus rutilus (assembly GCF_951802725.1). Classification (NCBI taxonomy): domain Eukaryota; kingdom Metazoa; phylum Chordata; class Actinopteri; order Cypriniformes; family Leuciscidae; genus Rutilus; species Rutilus rutilus. Next base: position 28,601,626 of record NC_140229.1, on the reverse strand, counting down.
ATGAAAATATTAAAGGAGTTGGCTTTGGTGGAATGAGGAAAGAACAAAAAATTTACCAATACGCGGACGACACAACTTTAATTTTAAAGGATATTGAGAGCATTGAAGGAGCTATGGGGAAAATACAAAAATATTGTAAGGGTTCAGGAGCAAAAGTAAATATAGATAAAACTGTAATGATGAGAATAGGAACGGCAAAACGATTACCTGACTATCTTAATTTTAAAGAGGAGACAGAAAACATGAAAATTCTGGGAATTCGAATTGGGAAGGAGGAAAAGAAAACTAGAGACATAATATGGGATGAGATTCTAGGAGGAATTGAGAGAAGATTGATATTTTGGAGACAAAGATTTTTGAACCTGAGAGGGAAAATTTTGATTGTGAATGCTCTGATGCTGTCAAAAATATGGTATGCTTTAGAGGTAACTCCATTACCAATTTGGGTTTATAAGAAGTTGAAAACATGTATTTTAAAATTTATATGGGATGGCAAACCAGCAAAGATAGCATACGACACAATGATAGGGCCTGTTGAGAAGGGGGGTTTAGGTTTGTTAGATCCTGTTTTAAGAATGAAGAGTCTGAGGGTTAAGATAATGAAGAAATTCTTAAATAAGGATAATAGACAAGAGTGGAAAGACGGAATGGAATTTTTTCTAAATAAGTGTGGAGGTCTTAATATGGGCGAGGGAATAATATGGATGAAACTGAAGGAACATATGTTAAAGGGTATACCAGAATTCTATAGAGAAGTTTTAGGGGCGTGGAATTTTTTTTTACCGACAGTTGTGTATAAGCCAGAAGGAATGAAAGAGTTTTTGAATCATCCATTGTTTCTAAATTCTAATGTGTTATATGACGAGAAGGAATTATATTTTAAACAATGGATTGCAGCTGGAATAGTTAAAGTTAGAGATATTTTGTATGAGGTAATAGATGGCTTTATACCACTTCAAGGTATAATAGATGAAATTGAGGGGATTGGAGAAGAGGTAGCAAGGGGTATAGTAAAACAACAATTTGACAAAATCAAAAAAGCAATTCCCAAAGAATGGATAGAAGGAATAGAAAAAAGGGATGAAGGAAAGGGAAAGGTTGAAGTGTTATTAAAAGAAAGCGGGAATAAACATGCAATTCAATCATGTTCCCTAAAAAAAATTTATAATTACTTTAGAATGATGGTATTTGTTCAACCAATAGCAAATAGTTTTTGGACTAGGTTATTCCCAGGGACTGAAACTGAAAACATTTGGGGAAATTTAAGAATAAGATACATGGATCCAATGATTGAGAATTTAAATTTTCTTTTAAGACATAATGTTGTTTATACAAAAATGAGACTATGTAAAATGAGGATTGCACAGAACGCAATATGCAATGTTTGTAAAAATGAGGATGAAGGGTTTTTACATTTGTTTCTATTTTGTTCGAATCTTCAGGATTTTATGGGAAAGATAAAAAAATTTGTAGAAGGAATCTTGGAAGAAAGAATTGAACAACAAAGTGAATGGAATAAAGTATTTCTACTTGGACTAAAAGGAAGGGGGGGAAATAAATATATAGTTAACTTTATTCTACATGTGGCAAGATATGCAATATGGTGTAGACGAAATGTCATGAAGGGAAAACAAGGTAACATTAATATGTGGTTTTTCTTTAAAATGAAGCTGGAAGGTCATTTGCAGATCTTGTTTGAATATTTCAGCTTGAATGGACAAACTGAGAGGTTTTACAAAACAATTACAGGGAATGACACAAGAGTAATGGAATGTTTTTATGAATATAAGATAAATATGCCAAAGTAATTATGCTTGTAACGTGTGGGTATCTATGGATGGGGAAATTTATATGAAAACATGTTAATTGAATCCTGTAATGAGATGATGTATTGCAAATGATTTATGTACATGTAAACTGTGAAAAGTTTCATATAAAAAAAAAATTATAATAAATAAAAAAAAAAAGAACGCCCGATCTCGTCTTATCTCGGAAGTTAATGCTGGGTACACACCAAAAGATTTTTTTACATCTTATAATATTTTCAAAATGTGACAGACCACAAACATGAGGACAAAAAATCCTAGATTTAAGCTCCTTTAGTGTGTGGTGTGCCATGATGTGACAAAGACAGCACACCACACACAAACAGATTTTCAACCAGAGTCTCGACTGTGAACACAGGAAATCTCGCAAAATCTCGCGAGACTTCAGAAAAAGCATGACGGACAACATGCAGGAAGAAATTGCGATAGTGTTTGGAATGATTTTCACAGAAAATTCACGTGAAAAAAACATTGTACCTACCATTATATATAACCTTTTATACAGAAATATATTCATTCTTTATTGTCTTTATTTATTCTTTATTGGATTTATTGTCTCTTTAGAAAAAGTTATTTAATCCCTCTATAGAACCTCACTGAACCCTTAACTGAACCCTTTTTTTTTTTTTATTGATTTTAAGAATGACAATTACAGTCAGGGGGTACAAAGAGTAAAGCCGATAAACAAACATAAAAAGACATATACATAAACAGTGACAAACTTAAAAGTTAAACAAAAATTTGAAAATGTTTACAGATTGAAACGCACTTTGCAGCTTTCTTATTTTTCAAACTCAATATTGTGTTTTGGTATTGTAAAATTTCTGCACTTAAAATGAAAAACAGAGGCTTGTTTCCTCGAAATTTACACTTATGAATAGGCCTACTTAATCTCAACATTAAGCTTCCTGCAAGTGTGTGTGTGTGTGTGTGTGTGTGTGTGTGTGTGTGTGTGTGTGTGTGTGTGTGTGTGTGTGTGTGTGTGTGTGTGTGTGTGAGAGAGAGAATGACCGTGTCTTCCATCATCTCGCTTTCTGATTGGATATTGTTTTGTTTCACGTGATAATCTCCAGAACGTGCGCGCGTTTGTCCTCGGGGTTCCCCCCACACATCAGGATTTCTGATCGTAAATATTAAACATGTTTAATATTTACGATTCGCGATCGGAGTGGCTCCGACGTTCTTCCGAGCAGGTTCAGACACTCTTAACACACCTCACACCAAGGGAAAATCTCATAAAATAATCTGTTAAACCATCAAGATAATCGGGACATAGCTAGGATTGTCGGAAGGGGGGAAATCGGCCCAAAATCAGCCCGATTATCTTTTGGTGTGTACCCAGCATAAGCAGAGTTGGGCCTGGTTAGTACTTGGATGGGAGACCGCCTGGGAATACCAGGTGCTGTAAGCATTTTTGGTTTAAAAAAAAAAAAAGGAGTCTAAGAGTTTGTTCAAAATGCCTAAAATTGTCTCTGATTTCAACCTGGTCTCACAGGATTCCGTGAAATGTCCACGTGCCCTTAACTCAAAATCCGTGGAGCCATCACGGAATCGCCCCAAATTCCGTGATGCGGCCACGGATATTACTCCAATGCAAGTCAATGACACTGACCTTCCGTGGTCCACACACGGATACCCGTTTCAATGACGGAGTACAGATCTCACTCAATCGACGTGCTTTCTCATTTGGAAACGCAACATTTGAAGTATTTGTGAACTTTTCCAACATCAAATGCCATAATGACGTTAACCTGACTGTTATTGAAGCTATTGCATTGTCCTGTCATCATAAAATTTCGGTTTGTTTCAGTTAGCCTAACCAAAGTCCCGTGATGGCACCACGGACCTCAACAACCTGACCTCACTCATGGACGTTGTAATGTTGCTGGCTTGTTTAGGAACTTATAAGCTTTAGGTCGACTGTGTTGCAATGGCATATAATTAACTTGACATTTTGTCTCGTCCTGTCATCATAAAATCCAGTTTGATGGCGTTTTACACCTATTGCTCGCTTGGCTATATCAGATCTAAAATCTGTGATAGGAGCACGGAGTGAGTCTGTGGTGAGACCACGGATAACTCCAACGCGCAAGTCAATGACACTCATCTTCCGTGGTCCACACACGGATACCCGTTTCAATGACAGAGAACAGATCTCACTCAATGGACGTGCTTTCTCATTTGGAAACACAACATTTTAAGTATTTATTTATTTTCCAACACCAAATACCATAAAGACTTTAACCTCTCTGTTATTGTAGCTATTGCATTGTCCAGCCATCATAAAAATTCAGTCTGATTCTGTTAGCCAAACTGAAGTCCCGTGATGGCACCACGGACCTCAACAACCTGACCTCACTCACTGGATGGTGTGATGTTGCTCACTTGTTTAGACACTTGAAAGCTTTATGTCGACTGTGTTGCAATTTTGTCTTGTCCTGTCATCATAAAATCCAGTTTGATGGCGTTTTACACCTATTGCTCGCTTGGCTATATCAGATCTAAAATCTGTGATAGGAGCACGGAGTGAGTCTGTGGTGAGACCACGGATAACTCCAACGCGCAAGTCAATGACACTCATCTTCCGTGGTCCACACACGGATACCCGTTTCAATGACAGAGAACAGATCTCACTCAATGGACGTGCTTTCTCATTTGGAAACACAACATTTTAAGTATTTATTTATTTTCCAACACCAAATACCATAAAGACTTTAACCTCTCTGTTATTGTAGCTATTGCATTGTCCAGCCATCATAAAAATTCAGTCTGATTCTGTTAGCCAAACTGAAGTCCCGTGATGGCACCACGGACCTCAACAACCTGACCTCACTCACTGGATGTTGTAATGTTGCTCACTTGTTTAGAGACTTGAAAGCTTTATGTCGACTGTGTTGCAATTTTGTCTTGTCCTGTCATCATAAAATCCAGTTTGATGGCGTTTTACACCTATTGCTCGCTTGGCTATATCAGATCTAAAATCTGTGATAGGAGCACGGATTGAGTCTGTGGTGAGACCACGGATAACTCCAACGTTCGTGATGTGGTCACGTAATTTAATCTATTGATTCGTGCCACGGACACGTTATTTCTGCCTGTCGGCTGCAGCAGAGAAGCTGTTTAATCAACATTTATTCACGAGATCTTATCGTGGTTTATGTATTTTTTTTTTATGTTATTATTTCGGTCTTATTGCCAGGGAAGCTGGATTGGTTTGCTGTTTATTGATCTTTTTTAAATGATATTTTATTAGTAGGAAATCGCGCTGAAGAAGTCTCGTTCCGAACACATCGCGATATTTGGCATCAGTTCACGTGTGTCAGCTGTTGGTAAGTAGCCTAGTAAATAAATACATAAATACGCTGTCCTAATAATGTGTGATATAATGTCTTTTCTGTTTATCGATATTAATCTGCCAAATATATCTGCCATTTCCACGGAGACTTTGCGTTTCATTGCTTTCTAATTCAAAATATATGATTAAACACTGCCTGTCACGTGACGTGCTATAGGCTTAGATATTCATATCAGATTAAAAATAGTACAATTAGTTCCAAAGTTGTATTTGTAGTAGAAGCACAGTAAAAACAACACTTACCATGCTTTTACCACAGTAACATTAGTTTTACTGTGATAGGGTGTGGTAAAAGGACAGTAACCACAAAACTTACCATGCTTTTACCACACTATTGGTAGTTTTAATGTGATACTTATTGTAAATGCACAGTAACCACAACACTTACCATGCTTTTACCACAGTAACCCTAGTTTTACTGTGATAGGGTGTGGTAAAAGGACAGTAACCACAAAACTTACCATGCTTTTACCTCTGTATTGATAGTTTTAAAGTGATATTTGATGTAAATGCATATTAACCACAACACTTGCCATGCTTTTAACGCTTTATAATGTAACATCCAATATGTGTAAGGTAAATCAGTACTTTTTCCTTTAAATAATCCTATATATTATACATAATTATATTTTCTTTTCTCTTTTTCCAGCTGAAAAGACCAAAAGGGCCTTTCGGACTCAGTCAGCCCATTATTGTTTGAGGAGAAGTAAACGGAGGAGACGGAAAGCTGCAAAGGCAAATATTCACAATGGTATGTATGTGTTGGGTTTTAACCCTAAATCAAACATTTTATCAAGCATTTGTTGTTTCTTAAAACTTTTCTCACAAAACCCATATCCCAATCAGTACAAACATAGTCTGAAAGTCTTAATAATTCACAAGATTTAACAAGTTGTCAAATTCGTACGATACTCGTACATATTTGTATACTCGTACACAATCCTGCAGCTTTTACTCCTAGTGCTGTCATTGGCTACTGCCTCAATTCCTGTACATATTTATCGCGATATTTGTAAATCAGTTGCGCCACTTCTTGGAAAGTTGTCGGATATCACACACACTGTCAGAAAGTTTATATTAATTGCAAATTGGTCCCCGTCTGTTCATGTTCCAGTGATACATGATGTCTCTCCACACCTCATAACCTACCTCTGTTTGCAAGAGTGGAAAAGCTTATCTGACTTGTCACATGACATCAGATACTCGATTATTTTGTCATAATCAGAATGTTACACTGCTGATAACTGTCCCGTTTGCATGTAAATCATTTTCGTATGATTATTGCTTGCTATTAAAGACATACTTTTATTCATAGAAATGCCCACATATCAGTGAACTTATAACATAAAAATGCTTTTAACATTTAATTATGCAACACTCTTTACAGAAAACATATCATACAGTTATAAACTGACTATTTGCAAGTAATGTATTAAAATGACCTTCCTTTCTGTTTTGCAGGATTGCTTAGTCCTTTTTTTTAAAGCTCTACAATATCAAACTCAACAGCTCTTTTAGGAGCCAACCATTACAAGAGCTACTAGTGAGTCGCAGCGAATCTTGCCGTGATCAGCCCTTCCCAGGTGAAGTTTCTAGAATATTGCAATCAGTATTTACTCATCAAATGTTCTCTCCTGAATCATATGGTAAATTAACTTATTTAATACTGTCTTAATTTATGTTTCAGGAACAATAGTAATTGCACATAGAGTAAGTCGAGACTATCTTGTTTTACAGCAGAGAAGGAAGACCAGTCCTTATATCAACGCAAGCTAATCGAATAAGTCCTTTGTTTCGGGTGAGGAAGGAACATCTGGTGCCCAAAGAAGACAGAAAAGTGAGCGAGTCCATTGGTATGTCTTGAATTGAAACAATGCTGTAAAATGTAGTACATAATTTGATGTTGACAATTTTACATTGTACAGGTTTTCACTTGGTTTTTGATCATGTGAAGCTCTTGAAACAAGTGACAGAAGAGTATGTTGTCTGGAAAGAAATCAAGCATCACTGGCAAAGGCTCAAAAGAGACAATGCCTTTCTTAAAAATCTTTTAAAATAGGTTGCTGTTGATATGGGTAAAATAGTTTTTGTTCAGTACTTAGCTTATATTATGTGCTCCAATATATATATATATATATATATATATATATATATATATATATATATATATATATATATATATATATATATATGGGACTCGAGTCATATGACTTGACTCGAGTCAGACTTAAGTCGCAAATTTTAGGACTTGAGACTTGCTTGACAAATATTAATAAAAGACTTGACTTGAGACTTGACTCGGACTTGAGGTAAATGACTTGAAATAACTTGTCTTTTTAAAAATAAATATCTGTATTTGAACGCACTGCAACCATCACGTGAGGCAGCAGGCAAGCAGAGAGCACTAACGAACGACGTAAGAGCAGTGAGTGACTGAACATGGAAGACGCCACGACAAAAATATTTAAGTTCGGCTGCAAGGACTATGTGCATTTGTGATACAGCAACCACCACGTCGAATTTCATTCGACACTTCAAATCCCACAAACAAATGTAAGTGACGAAGTCAGTCATAGTTTTCAGCTGTTGCTAACGTCTTGGCTAGTAAAAGGTTACTTTACTAGTTGTATGATAGACTTGACGTTTTGTACAAGGCAGTCGAATATTAATGGGGGAAAAAAATACAAAAATCCTTTATTTTGTCATGATGGCTTTAATATTTTAACAACAGGTTACAAGCACACATAACGCACTCGTTGCGACTAACGTTACTGTGCAGCTTTTCACACTGGGTTAGGACAAACAGCTAGGAAAGAGAAAATTTAAATAATACAAGAAGTATCTCACTCAATATTATATGCATTTTTTATGTGTGGATCTTGATTTGTACATGGTCATTCGTGATTTTGTTGATTGTTAATTTTGACTTGTATTTATTTATTTATTTGTTCGATTTATTTCTATATTGGGTGAGATACGTTTTCTTTGTATTATTTGAATTTTCTCTCCTGCTTGTCCTGTACAGTGACCAGGTGATTGTTATACGAGTATTTAATTGCTACTCAGTCAAGAGAACTCCGAACTCCATGTTGTAACTTGGTCACACACCCTGACGAAGGCTCATTAGCCGCAACGCGTAGGTGTGCAAGTACTTGTCACCTGATTTTAAAATATTAAAGCCATGATGAAATAAAGGCTTTCTATATATTTTTATTAAGATTCGAGTGCCTTGGATTAATGATTTTTTTATGATCTGAATAATTCCTTACATACAAAAGCACAGAGAAAAAATATTATTTTCTTGAAAACAAAAATGAAAATCGGGCTAAAATATGCCATATCCCAGGGTTGACTTGAATGTTAAAAGAAATATAAAAAAAAAAATGTAGGCCTAACTGTAATTTTCATAAGTTTGTTATGATCAGTGGCATCATGAAGACATTTCAAAATGCAGAATGAAACAAGATAACATTTAATAAATAGCGTAACTCTATAATGGCTTTAAAGTAAGCAGACTCCACCTGCCCCCTCTTAAACATGTGAAATTGTCTAAAATTGTCACGTTTCCTACAGCAAGCCAACCAATTAACCTATATACCTGTTAAATGAAACGCAATGTGTCGATTCAAATTACAGATTTTTATATAATGATAAAGTTTAAATTATCCAATGAATAGATGAAATATGCCCAAGTCATTTTTGTTTCTCTTCTCTCGGTGTGGAGGTATTCTTCATACCTAAACAAAGGCCACATTTTTATTGTAGTAGTAACCACTCAGCTGTATGTGGAAATGCATATTTAAAAAAAAATGTTGCAAATAAAACCATAGTCCACAACTTCTGTAGTTTTAACTTATTTTAATATATAAATTCAGTGAAATCATCAAACGTTTGTATGACTTGCCAGTGACTTGTAACCCAAGCTACGACTTGACTTGACTTGCTTGACATAAAGCAGTGACTTGACTTGACTTGCTTTTCACAAAATTGACTTGGACTTGCTTGAGACTCGAAGGTTAAGACTTGAGACTTACTTGTGACTTGCACATGTGTGACTTACTCCCACCTCTGATATATATATAATAAATACTTCAATGTGTATATTATATAATGTACTGACTGCTGCTTTGTAAATTTATGTAAGGAACAGGCAACTCTGGCCCTTTGCATTCTACTTTTTGAGGTTAGTTAAGAGTTAACCTCCAACCCTAATCGAGCACATCTGAAAATTTTAACCAAAGTCTTCAGGTTTATTTCTAGACAATAGGCAGGAGGGTTTGAGGTCGGAGCTAAATCTGCAGGACAGTGGACGCTGAGGGCCAGAGTAAACCATCACTGCTTTAAATCATGCAGAACATAAGCTGACCCGACTGGCCATTAAACAACTTTATTTGAATGGTTTCTGTTTTCTGTTTTACTTTCAGACCAGGACTGGAGAACGCCTGACAATGGGATGTTGAGACTTCTTCTTCTGGTTGAGAAAAAGCTACACCACATCAGTGATCACATCTTCTGTTCTTCAACTGAACAAACTGTTTAGACGAGGAAGAAGAACACGAACATGATAGAGACGTACAGGGAAGAGCAAGAAACCAGTTTAGCTGTGATAATGAATCATTATTTTCCAACACAATATCAAATCTGTTTTCTGTAGGTGACTGAATATGATTCTCTGGCACTAATTTTATGGCTTCAGCAGCTGTGAATGGACTATTATGATGTTAATGTATTTTTGAAGACACATTTTTATTTATCTTGAATCTCATTTGTCTTTATGCTACTTTATTAACTTTATTCTGTGTCCTCCAATAAAGTGTTGTTTAATAAAGTATGGTGACTATTGTGTATTGAAAGTGGTGTTTGGTACAGTAAATAGACATTTTTATTTGAGAATTTTTAATTTCTTATTTCTTTAGTTTAATTAATTAAAAAATAACTAGGCCTACATAAAATTAATAACTTATAAATTACTACATATAATTAATGACCATGATTCTTTTACTTGGGACATAAAAAATGTAGATCTGGTTAATGATATTTGGGACAACAATGCAACAAAAGTTGCACATACTTGCATGTATGCCAGTTTGCAGTGAAATAAAAGGAAGCTATGTGAATAACAAGAGGCTACAGTGGCTATCTTGCTATAAATACTTAACGCTTAATTGAAGATGATCCATGTTGATCATTCTAGCACATCTACAACTGCTTTTTGAATGAAAGCATATATCACTGATGTCAGGCATATAAGCAGCAATCAGGGGGTGAAAAGGAAATGTTGGCACTGTTTTTTTGTTGTTTTACTGAATGGTGCATTACCCTTGTGTAATAGTAATAGTGTGTGTAGATCTGTGTAGATTGCATGGCCCAGCAATGGCCCCCAGAAGAGCAAACAAATGCACATTTCAAATGGCTGTAACTCGAAGTCCGGTTAGTGTATCAAAGAGAAAATCGGCAGGACGACTGCTTATGCTATGTATAATAAATAATGTTGGCCACAGTTTTCAGATATATATGGAAAGCTGGCATAAAGGTTATTTTTAAAGTGCTCACAGTAAAATATAAAATTTCAGCCTGTCCCTCATATATGTCATAAAGGTTTGCGCAATGAAGATATCCAGTTGTCCATTAAATATATAATTTATTTAACATTTATTGTTTTATTACTAAACGTTTTATACTACATTACCCACATATCTCTGTCATTCTATCAGTGGAACAGGAAGCAGTTCTGTAGTTCATTGAAATGTGCAGACATGCTTAGGGTTAGGGTTAGGATCTCGGTAAAGGAGTAATTTCTCACAACATAGAGACACTTTATAGTTAGCTTAATGTATAACTAATGTAATAATAACACCAAACCATACTTTGTAACATGAAGCGCCAGTTTATATGGGTTAAACGATTGTCCAATCACAGCGAGTTTTGCGATAAAGTCACAGCCAATACAAACCCAGCTGAATAAATGCGTCACACTTACATGCCCATTTATGGCAAATGATGACAGATCTCTTCTGGTTCCGGCTGCAGGGATAGATACCTTAAATATTTACTATTAAAGTAAATATATATTAATTATTAAAGTTAATATTTACTGTTAAACATGTATTATTTCTAATTAAATTATAACACTCATATTTAAAAACAAAAGACTCTTTGTGTGGTTACCGTCCAAAAACGAGTTCACATGATCAATGACACAAATTTGCTTATTTGATTAGACTGATGCATAAATACATTTGAAAGAGAAACTTTTTTCTAAGCAATGGCCTACAGCAGGAGTAGTTTTGCAGTATTTTAATTAAAGATAATTGCATGTAGGCCTACTAAAGTGCTTCTAACATTTACAGTGTATGTATAGTCAAAGATATATCAATTATATTCAAATAAATGTAACAAAGCACAATGAATGGACACAATTTTGAAAGCTTATTCCAATATTTAATGTCAAACTGTTTAAAGACAAATGTAGCGCCAAAACTGCTGCACAACAGTATAAAAATCAGTTAATTAAAAATATCCAGATACAGGGGCAATCTATTATAGTGACACATACATTAACGTTCAAAAAATTGCTATGATGAAGTTATATATTTACAAACCAAAAGATGAGATTCAACTTTGTTATGTGAAAATACATTTGTTTCGTCGCTTTAAAGAACAAATAGGCAAAAACATAAGCACAACATTTTACATTCTCAACTTTCATTCTATATCCTTGTGATTATTGGTCACTTTTATTGTAACTTTGCAATGAATATGCCCTTAGCAAAACACCTGATGAGCACTGACCCTTTTTTATAAAGGCATTAGGCAGAAATCAAGTACAGTTTATGAAGCTGAAAAGAGAAAACAAAATGCTTTAACAATATGGAAAAAGATAAATCACTATATTCAGTATTGGTTCTGCATATATCAAAGAGATCCTGAGGAGGAGTGGGACTCCACATGAGGACTTTCAGAAACTGTGACAGAGCAAAGGGTGCACCTCGCTGGACACATCCTACGCATGCCCAAACAACAACACCCAAACACAGTGAGGGAGGATGCCACCAGGAGGATGCAGGAGACAGGGAAGACCAAGGAAGACACGGAGACAGATGTTTCATGAAGATCTGAAGAATGTCAGTGTCCCATGGGAAGATGTGGAGAACTTGGCCACGGATCGAATACGTTGGAGGACACTTGTTGCCCAATGTGCCCAGCACAGCACTTGATGATGACGTTGTGAGTTTATCCATAACCGTGGGATATGTTTTCTGTAAAGAGTGTTGCATAATTAAATGTTAAAAGCATTTTTATGTTATAAGTTCACTGATATGTGGGCATTTCTATGAATAAAAGTATGTCTTTAATAGCAAGCAATAATCATATGAAAATGATTTACATGCAAACGGGACAGTTATCAGCAGTGTAACATTCTGATTATGACAAAATAATCGAGTATCTGATGTCATGTGACAAGTCAGATAAGCTTTTCCACTCTTGCAAACAGAGGTAGGTTATGAGGTGTGGAGAGACATCATGTATCACTGGAACATGAACGGACGGGGACCAATTTGCAATTAATATAAACTTTCTGACAGTGTGTGTGATATCCGACAACTTTCCAAGAAGTGGCGCAACTGATTTACAAATATCGCGGTAAATATGTACAGGAATTGAGGCAGTAGCCAATGACAGCACTAGGAGTAAAAGCTGCAGGATTGTGTACGAGTATACAAATATGTACGAGTATCGTACGAATTTGACAACTTGTTAAATCTTGTGAATTATTAAGACTTTCAGACTATGTTTGTACTGATTGGGATATGGGTTTTGTGAGAAAAGTTTTAAGAAACAACAAATGCTTGATAAAATGTTTGATTTAGGGTTAAAACCCAACCGAAAGGCCCTTTTGGTCTTTTCAGCTGGAAAAAGAGAAAAGAAAATATAATTATGTATAATATATAGGATTATTTAAAGGAAAAAGTACTGATTTACCTTACAAATATTGGATGTTACATTATAAAGCGTTAAAAGCATGGCAAGTGTTGTGGTTAATATGCATTTACATCAAATATCACTTTAAAACTATCAATACAGAGGTAAAAGCATGGTAAGTTTTGTGGTTACTGTCCTTTTACCACACCCTATCACAGTAAAACTAGGGTTACTGTGGTAAAAGCATGGTAAGTGTTGTGGTTACTGTGCATTTACAATAAGTATCACATTAAAACTACCAATAGTGTGGTAAAAGCATGGTAAGTTTTGTGGTTACTGTCCTTTTACCACACCCTATCACAGTAAAACTAATGTTACTGTGGTAAAAGCATGGTAAGTGTTGTTTTTACTGTGCTTCTACTACAAATACAACTTTGGAACTAATTGTACTATTTTTAATCTGATATGAATATCTAAGCCTATAGCACGTCACGTGACAGGCAGTGTTTAATCATATATTTTGAATTAGAAAGCAATGAAACGCAAAGTCTCCGTGGAAATGGCAGATATATTTGGCAGATTAATATCGACAAACAGAAAAGACATTATATCACACATTATTAGGACAGCGTATTTATGTATTTATTTACTAGGCTACTTACCAACAGCTGACACACGTGAACTGATGCCAAATATCGCGATGTGTTCGGAACGAGACTTCTTCAGCGCGATTTCCTACTAATAAAATATCATTTTAAAAAGATCAATAAACAGCAAAACAATCCAGCTTCCCTGGCAATAAGACCGAAATAATAACATAAAAAAAAAACACATAAACCACGATAAGATCTCGTGAATAAATGTTGATTAAACAGCTTCTCTGCTGCAGCCGACAGGCAGAAATAATCGAGCTGTAATCACGAAAGACGAAAAATTACGAAATAAACGTGTCCGTGGCACGAATCAATAGATTAAATTACGTGACCATATCACGAACGTTGGAGTTATCCGTGGTCTCACCACAGACTCAATCCGTGCTCCTATCACAGATTTTAGATCTGACTATATGGCCAAGCGAGCAATAGGTGTAAAACGCCATCAAACTGGATTTTATGATGACAGGACAAGACAAAATTGCAACACAGTCGACATAAAGCTTTCAAGTGTCTAAACAAGTGAGCAACATCACACCATCCAGTGAGTGAGGTCAGGTTGTTGAGGTCCGTGGTGCCATCACGGGACTTCAGTTTGGCTAACAGAATCAGACTGAATTTTTATGATGGCTGGACAATGCAATACATTTACATTTACATTTACATTTAGCTGACGCTTTTATCCAAAGCGACTTACAATTGCTATATATGTCAGAGGTCGCACGCCTCTGGAGCAACTAGGGGTTAAGTGTCTTGCTCAGGGACACATTGGTGTCTCACAGTGGATTCGAACCCGGGTCTCTCACACCAGAGGCATGTGTCTTATCCATTGCGCCACACCACACCACTATAGCTACAATAACAGAGAGGTTAAAGTCTTTATGGTATTTGGTGTTGGAAAAAAAAAAAAAATACTTAAAATGTTGTGTTTCCAAATGAGAAAGCACGTCCATTGAGTGAGATCTGTTCTCTGTCATTGAAACGGGTATCCGTGTGTGGACCACGGAAGATGAGTGTCATTGACTTGCGCGTTGGAGTTATCCGTGGTCTCACCACAGACTCACTCCGTGCTCCTATCACAGATTTTAGATCTGACTATATAGCCAAGCGAGCAATAGGTGTAAAACGCCATCAAACTGGATTTTATGATGACAGGACGAGACAAAATGTCAAGTTAATTATATGCCATTGCAACACAGTCGACCTAAAGCTTATAAGTTCCTAAACAAGCCAGCAACATTACAACGTCCATGAGTGAGGTCAGGTTGTTGAGGTCCGTGGTGCCATCACGGGACTTTGGTTAGGCTAACTGAAACAAACCGAAATTTTATGATGACAGGACAATGCAATAGCTTCAATAACAGTCAGGTTAACGTCATTATGGCATTTGTTGTTGGAAAAGTTCACAAATACTTCAAATGTTGCGTTTCCAAATGAGAAAGCACGTCGATTGAGTGAGATCTGTACTCCGTCATTGAAACGGGTATCCGTGTGTGGACCACGGAAGGTCAGTGTCATTGACTTGCATTGGAGTAATATCCGTGGCCGCAAGGAAAAGATTTGGTGAAAGAAAATACTTAAAGGAGGCAACAGTAATCGTAAATACGGAGAACGTGAGTGGAGTGAGAGCGGAGGATATAATCAAAGCTATTTCAGAACAAATTGGAAGTGGAAAGGTGTTGGCTGTAAGACCCCGACAAGGCAAAGAATATGAACTGACACTGGAACAGGAAGAAATGTGCGACGTTTTAATCGAGGGATTGACAATAAAGGGAGTGGACTGTGAAGTAAAGAAACTGCAAAATAAAGATTATGTTGTTTCCTTCATGCACCTGCCTGTCTACCTGGATGATAATGAAATTTTGGATGTGTGCAACTTGGGTTAACGTTGAACATTTATTTTTACTCATAAGCATTTAAAGAAATATAATCATATAAGCTTGCAGGAACTATGTGTACTCAAAGTGACCTATTGTTGTACTTCAAGTGTGAAAAGTATGTGCGCAGCTTTGATAGAAATAGAGATAAGCAAAATGTGTGAATTTGAGCAGCAGCTAAAAACAGGAACTTGTAGTAGGCATGGTATTGTTCTGTCTAGATATAATTTATGCAGACAAGAGATCTTGAACAAAATTGTTTCCTTTTAAGGTAACTAAGGCGATCTTTTGAGAGAGACCAGGATGTGTTTTGTGTATATAAGCTCGGCAAAAAGCAGAAGTCGGGGCCTTCTCATATCAGACTCTGACTGATGTGTGAACTGCCTTTCTTGCAAGGAAATAAAGCTGATCTTTGTTAACCTTTGAGATATCCTACTGTCTTACAATTATTGATAAAAGTTGAGAAAATTATTTCCACAACAAATGGCGACGAGGATTGGGAGTCGCAAAGCTGATGACCTCCGTGGACGAAGCAATTGATTGAACATCCCAAAGACAAGAAGTCTCTGGCTCCGATACCCCAGCGCTAAAAATGCAAGGGACGGGAGAATTGTAGACACCACGGCAGGCCTAGGTGGACGCGATCCCGAACAAAAGAACCAAGCTGCAAAAGCACGGTGAAGGGAAAGGATTTAAATACGCAAATATAAATACTGAAGAATTTAAATACGCAAATATAAATACTGTTGAGTAAAATTAGTGCAAAAATGGGTAATGTTAATGATAAAGAATTGGAGACAGTGGATTTCTCAAAAGGGAATTATTGTTCCATGACCAAGAAAAATGGAACGGGGTGGCATCATAGGATACCACAGTTAATTAATGTGTGTTTAATGTAAGCATAAGTGTTTAATGTCTGAGTGTAAGCCATCTGCAAAAGACAAAGGAAAATTGGACAAAAACAAGTCCAAAAATATACAGAAAAATATAATTATGACTTTGATGGTCGAATTATGAATGTATGGTTAAATGAGGCAATTACCAGACAAAGAAGACAGATAAATGCAGCATTAGCACCATTAGAGAGTGCAAATAGTAGAGAGACAAAGGCAGAGGAAGCCAGAAAAACTTTACTAAACTCTGTTTCTAATTCTTCCGAGGAAATGAGATGCATGAAAACCCGCCTGGCTGAGGACGACCGCTGTCCGGCTCCCTACTCCCCCTACCAACCACCACCAGCAGTGGCCCTCCACG
Source organism: Rutilus rutilus (assembly GCF_951802725.1). Lineage (NCBI taxonomy): Eukaryota > Metazoa > Chordata > Actinopteri > Cypriniformes > Leuciscidae > Rutilus > Rutilus rutilus. The sequence continues at coordinate 28,584,738 of NC_140229.1, read as the reverse complement.
AACCCTGAAGACAACCAGGAGCAATGGGAGGTCAAGATCCTGAAGAAGACAAAGAAGAAGAGGGAATGAGTCTGCAAGCAAGACCACCAAAACACCCATATCGAAGCCTGCTAGGTTCGACTACCCTGCCCTCTGCTCCTCCAGACTACACTCCTCCATCTCCAAAATTCGTAAATGTTCACCAACCCAAAGAGAAGCACAGGCCAGACAATCAAAGATAAGTACGTATGAAGAATATCTGAAAACTGTTTTTTCTGGACGTTCTGGACCCTGAAATAGGGAAAAAGGTCAAAACGTCTTGTGTGGGGCACCACCAAGCGCGTCTGGAAGAAATCCGGCGACACGCAACGCATCAACAACAGCTGCTGAGAGACCAAGCCAAGAACAAACAGAAAAAGACTGACAAAGACACTCAACTGGCTCTGCTGAAGAGGAGGAGGAAGAGGTGTCAGAAGAGGACGAGGCAGAGGAGGAAGAGGATGTGGAATGGGTGACCAACCCGCAATGGACCCTGAAGCTTGTTATAATTGTGGGCGAAAAGGACACTGGAGAAATGACTGTCCGGATCCTCCAAAGAAGAAAGGATTCCAACAGGCACCAGAGCCACAAGGAGATTGAAAGAAGGAGGGGGAGGGGAGCGACGGTGAAGGGTCTGACTCCCAGGTGGTAAATATGTCTAATCTTATCTTTTTTTCTGCTCCTTGCAATGAAGAAAATATGCTTGCTGTTTCTTGCAATGAAGAAAATTCGCTTGCTGACACTGAACTTTTGGTATAAAGCATTTGCAAAATTACCAATGATTGACATTAGTGTCGAGGGAAAGAAAGTTAAGTTTCTAAATTAACAGTGGAGTGAAGAACTCAGCAATTAAAAATGAACAATTGCCTGATTTAACTGTATTATCTGGAAAATGGACAACCTCCAGAAGTGCCACAGGGCATCTGGTAAAGGAACCATATGCAGCAGATTTGTCTTGTCAGATTGGTGATCACTCATTTTCTCATGCTTTTCTTGTGACTAATACCTGTCCTTGTAATCTTCTGGAAAGAGATTTGATGTGTAAACTAAAGCTGAACTTGTATTGTGATGACAGTGGCCTCACTGCTGATATGAGCATGGTGCGAATGCCAACTGAAACATTATATGTTTTTGAATGGAGCACTCCTCAGTGTGGTCTGCAAAACAAAGCCACAGATAGGATGCCTCCTGACCATGATTTCATGGAAGAAAGTGATTTGCATTGCACATGTCATGTTAGCAGTGAGCCAGATTAAATTTTTGCTGAAAAATGGTCTGAACTAGAGATTGAGGAACTGAAAACCTCAGAGTTAGTTTGGTCAGATAAATGGTGTGCTGTGAAGGTTGAAATGACTGATAGCCAAGCATCACTGTATGATGTGAAGGGGGGCGTCCCTCACATCTCTTTAGCTAAACCACAGACTGCAGAGTGGAGAGAATTGGGGCATTTTGTGAAACAATGTGACTCAAGATTGGTGGCCAACCACTGACAAAAATGTGTGGCAATCTGAGAGCACAGGGTTTTACAAACAGTCACTAAGGAAAAAATATTAAGGGAATCAGAACTGTTAAAGTGATGAATAAATAGTACTATATGAATTGCACGTGTTTAAATATTATACTTTTTATATGAAGGCGTCTAGAATTTGTATCCCGTTATCCCTGGGAGACAGTGTGGAAAAATGGTTTTGATCTATGAGATTCTAAGAGTCAAGGGTTTACTGTATGTTTAACTAAGATACTTTTTTGTGCATTGTGCATATGGGAATGAGATTGGGTGACCAACTTTAAATATAAATTGTGATTTGACAAAAATATTGGTCACTCCATTTCATTTAAAAGGTAATTTTCTGGATTCAATAGAAACAATGTTTTCTAATTATAAACATTTGAAATCACATGCTGTCATCATCAGCAAGATAGAAATGTTTTTTTATTTTTGTCCATGGATCAAAGATTGTGTGAAGATTTCTAAATCTTCTTTTAAATAGCTTATGAGCAACAACAAAAAGTTGGAAAATTGAAATTGTGCAAAGAATGACAAATTGCATTTGAGAAATTAAAACGGATTCTCTCAACTGCAATTGTAGGTCTATACGATTTCTATTTAAAGTGTTTAATCTATTTGATTTTGAAAAGTTAGGTTTACGTTCACTGTGTTAAACTCAAACACATGACGACTGCATCGGACAACTGAGAATTGATATCGTAACGTTCAGACACTGTCGCAAGGGGAATGCCACAGTGTGTCTACGTTCAGTAGTTTCTATCGTCGTCGAACTTTGTTACCGTTCATATTTGGTGGTATTCCACTCCTAATATATGTTCCCCATTCAGTTCATAAACTGCTAAGGCAGACAAGAATGAATGAATGAATTAATGAATCTCTGGCCAGAGAGGGGGGTGTGGAGTGGGTGAAAGTGAGTGTGTGAATTATGGTGTTGAGAGACATAAATTATGTCAATCAAAACAGCTGTATCTAAACAGGTAAAATATGACCCAACAGGGAAGAAAATATTCCCAATAAAATAACAACCATGGATGAATTTGGCTAACTATCGTGGTATGGGTTATTGTTGTGGCAGAAATAAACAATACCACACGCACAGAGTATAACTTTGGGAAGGCAGAGAGCAAGCAAGCTTGCCCTGTCCACCCAATACTTAACTTTTTACTTTTTACAGGATGTCATGATGGATCTCATCGAACAGAACTGATTCTGTTCCAAATGTATAAAATATTGTCTTGTTACTGTTTAGCATGAAATTTCACAGGTCTCATCAAAAAAAAAAAAAAAAGGACGACCTGCCAGACAAGCAGATGAGTCTGGCGACATGATACATGTTGTCACTAACAAAAATACTTAAGGTCTCCATTCACAGGTTGTTCTTGTGGTTCACTCCACAAACAAGGTCCAATCTGGGGTGCGGTGACACCTCCGTCCAAGCATATCGACTTAAACTACACCAACCAGCCCTCAGCAACCCCAAACGCAGACACCAACGACAACGCACAGCGTAAAGTGAGGGACAAAGGAAGTGCTAGTAACTTTCCTCCCTTGCCAACGTGGGAACGCCCATTTGCAACGGTTCGCAAAGAATCACCCTGGTGAAGATGGAACGTCCATGGGGCAACGAGATGATCAACACATCTGGAGGAAGATGTGGACCAACTAATGGTTTAAGCTTAGCATAATAATTAATTGTGTGTTATGTCAATTGATGTTTTTATTCAGTTCAATCAAAACAATTGATTTAGAACTCGTGATTTGAACAATTACTAATTAATAGGTACATTCAGGTACTCGTAAATTAAGAAGAGGTTAACGAGTTTGTTTGCCCATAAAATCTTTAAGATATTAGGTTAAACTTATTTGGCTTGCTGTCCACTGAAGAGGGGCTCGATGAAGCAGCTTCAACTCGAGCTTTGATATACCCCCCCAGTGGCTAAAAGTAGGATATGATAATTGAAGGGCAAGGTACCTGAGATGAAGGTGGAGTTTGGGGAGGTGGAGGGATACTGGAACAGCTGATGCAAGAGAGAGGTAAGCGGCTGCTTATATACTCAGGCTGTTGATTGAAAGATTAGATGGGCTCACTCCTCCCTAACTTGCGTTTAGGAACTTCATTTAACGAGTTTGTTTGCCCATAAAATCTTTAAGATATTAGGTTAAACTTATTTGGCTTGCTGTCCACTGAAGAGGGGCTCGATGAAGCAGCTTCAACTCGAGCTTTGATATACCCCCCAAAAGTGTCGAATACAAATTTGGGACAGCAAGTTAGAATAGCATGATTAAATAGTTTAAGAAACTTAGAAAATACAGTATGCCTAAGAGCTTTAAAACATTCTACCCCCCCCCCCCCCCCCCCCAAAGAAAGTGGAAATTTAAAGCTGTATGGGGCATGGTTTAACAGGGATCCTGTGGTAACTCTGGCTGGACTGCGTCTCCCTACTATGCCCACCATGTGGGGCTATGAGTGGAGCTCCGGCGGGAGCTGTGTTTGAAAGAGTGTGCCTGCGTTCATTGTGGAGTGGAACGACATGAGCTTGTGGAAATTTATTGGGGTACATCTCACCGCTGTACTGCTGCGGCAGTGACTTTCAGAAATTACTCCTGCGGGAGTATCCTGGGACTGGAGGTTTGAGTACGAGGTTGGAGAACGCCCTGCCGCATCCATGACATGGAGCCCCATGGAGTTAAAGAACATAGGGCCTCCAGATGTCACGAACGGGGGAAGGAGTCCTCGTCCCTAAAGGCAAACGGGCCATCAATACTCGAAGCAAAACTCCCTACACAGCAAGAGGGAGCCTACGGTATATAGAGGAAATGCAGAACTACCGTCCTTCTGACGCAGGGGGCTTAGATCAAGTAAACATAATGGCCCGTCGCGCTCGAGGGACCTTGGTACCTCCAGTCCTCTTTTCGGATAGGAGGGCCCACACTGCGATCCGAACGGGAGAGCCTCCATGGTTAAACATGAAGGGTCACACAGCGATTCGGAAAGGGAGAGCCCCCACGGCGCCCGAACGGAAAGCTCATACTGCAATTCGACCGGGAGAGCTCCCGCTGCATTTCGAAGGAGAGAGCCCCCCCAAATGTGTAAATAGGGAGTTCAACTCTGCGATCAAAAATGGGAGAGCCCACACAGCAAGTCGAACGGGAGAGCCTACGATGCATCTGAATGGGGGAGCCCACACAGCGATTCAGATGGGAGACCCCACTCCAGGAGTGGTATGTCACGCGCATCTGAAAAGGGAGAGCTCTCGCTGCATCCAGATGAATGCACGCCCTGCGGGGCTAGGTAAGCGGGAAGATGCAAATAGTAGGGAGAAGCGGTCCGGACTCAGAAGGATGCTAGTGTTTGTTGTGCTTGTCTAATGTTATGCAGATCTGAACGAACATATGTTTCAAAGGCGTGGGACGACCATCGACCTAGCATTTTGATTTGGTGATCGGAAAGGCCCCTTTGCGCTGCTGTAGTGGCTGCACCTATTCTGAAGGAATGTGAAGAGAAATGTTTGGTTGGGATGCCGGAACTGTTGAGGATGGATTTGAGGTTCTTTTGAAACCAATGTCTGGAGGCAGGGAGGTTTTTATCATCAATAAAAAGAGGGTCGAGAGAAGAGGTGATTTGGGATTTCCTCTGGTGAAGAAAAACGTTTAAGGACTGGTATGGTTGGATGGGGGTTGGCAAATTGAAAATGAAAATCGAATGACCATGTTTCAATTGATCGGTTTTGCTTTGTTTGATGTTGAAACGTATGGTGTCATGGTTTATTATTTGAAGGTCGGAGAATGTAGGATGGATGGATGGGTTGAATTTTGAGTTGGTGGTGAATTCTGAGACTCTGAGGAAACCAAAGAAAGCCAAAATGAACATGGCGTCTAGGGTTCTTGTTTTGTTGGGAGGAAAAAGACCTGAGCGGAGAGTGGTTAGGCAGATGCTAAGAATGTCGATGGTTAAAGGTTGTCTAGAGTCTGGACGAGGGGGATTGGTTTTTTGTAAACCTTTGATGAGGAGGGATATCTGAGGATTCGAAATGTTGGGGCACTGTTGGCCGTGGAGGAGCTTAAAAAAGAAATGAATTCCGCTAAGGTAGACTTTGATTGATCCTGGTTGAATTAAACTGGTGTGATGGAGGTATGTGATGAAGGAGGATATTGAGAGGAGGGAAAACTCAGGAAAAACCATGTTGTGAGCTCTGTGGAAGTTTTTGAAGGAACCCCAAGCTGTCCAGTAGGTTTGGAGTGTTCTGGGAGAAACGGCTTGTAAGATGGTATTTGTGGATAGGGTATGGAGATATCTGAGGGGATGGTCTAGAGGAATATGAGTTCTGAATAAGGTGGAACTGGAGTTGGATCGGAGTCTGCTTCCGGAGCCAATGTTCTGAATTTCTGAAAAAGAAAACGGGATAAAGCATCAGCTATTTGATTTTGGTGACCTGGAATATGTTCAGCTTTAATGACAAACTGATGACAGGCAGAGATCCAAATGAGACGTCTTAGAAAGGGCATGATTTTTGGAGCATTAGAACGGCTCTTGTTGATACAGTGAACGGTGGCAGAATTATCACAGTGGAACAGGATGTTTTTTGTTGACCATTCGGATCCCCATAGATAGGCTGCTACTACTATGGGATATAGCTCGAACAGGGCGGTCGATTCGGCAGTTTGAGGTGTATTGGTGAGCTCAGGAGGCCAGGTTGATGCAAACCAACGTCCTCTGTAGAAACCTCCAAAACCTGTGGAGGGGGCTGCGTCAGTGAACAGGGTGATGTCGCAGGGTCGGGACAAAAAGTCGTTGTAGAAAAAGGTAATCCCGTTCCATTGCTTGAGGAACGTGATCCATAATTTCAAGTCTGCCCGACATGGTTGGCTTAGTGAAATTATGTCTTCTAAACCTGATGCTGAGGTAGCGAGAGTTAGCAGGTGTGAAATGAAAGGCCGGCCTTGGGGAACTATGCGCATTGCATAATTTAGGTGGCCTAAGAGAGAAAGCAGATCACGCTTGCTGCAATGGTTAGCTTCCAGCAAATTTGATGCGATTGTGATTATGCGATCTATTTTTTCTTTGGGGAGAGAAGCTTGGAATTTGACAGAGTCTAGGAGGATTCCAAGAAATTCCAATGATGTAGATGGGCCTTCGGTTTTCTCAAGAGAGAGGGGAACTCCTAGTTTGGAAAACACTGTTTGGATGACGGTTAGGTGTTTTGCTGGGGGAAAATTACTTGGTGAGATGACGAGGAAGTCGTCGAGGAGATGAATGAGGTATGGGATTGCATAATTGTTTTGTAGGATCCAGCAGAGTGCTTCTGAAAGCATGTCAAAAATTTTGGGACTGCTTTTACAGCCGAAAGTTAGACGTACTGCAAAGTAGTATTTTTCGTTCCAACGAATGCCGAAAAGGTGCCAGAAATCTGGGTGAATTGGCATGACTTTAAAGGCAGATGTAATGTCAACCTTTGCTAGCCAGGCTCCGAAACTGGCGTTTTTTATGAGAGTGATTGCTTGGTCTATGTCGTGGTAGTGCAGTGAGAATTCATCTAGCGGAATTAGGCTATTGATACTGGGTTGGGAATTTCCATGAGGAGCAGAGAGATCGATGATCATTCGTTTTTTGCCGGAAAATTTTCTGGTGGCTACTCCGATAGGACTTATACGGAATAATTCGAAAGGTGGAAAATCAAAAGGGCCGATCATGAAGCCTGAATCTAGTTCTTTTTTAATGAGGGCTTCCACTATATCGGGTTCGGCTATCGCGGATTGCAGATTGTTGCAGATCAGGCTGGAATCAGGTATGCTTTCCAAGCCGGGGTCAAAACCTTCTTTCAGGCCTGAAAGAAGAAACTGGGTGAAGTTTTTGTCTGGATAATTGTCTAGTTCTCTAGCTAATGAGGAAATAATGATTGGACTAGAGAGGTACTTTTGAAATTTTTTATTAAGGTTAGCTGAGGAGCGGCGCACAGGGCAAATGGAACGGGCATGAGCTCCGCCACAGAAATTACAGACATGGAGGAAGCGGCATCGTTGTCTGTTGCAGCCTGATGAATTGAAGCTGTTGCACACTTGTCTGCCTGAGACTGAGGTAAAAATCTGGTTACGGTCATTCCTTGATTGAGGGACATGTGAAGTGGATTTTCCTTGGAATGGAGCTGGATGGGTTGGAAGATCTGGGCTGGTTTGGGGACATTCTGAAGTAGAATGAATGATAGACCTGCAGATGGCGCAAGAAAGGCTTCGAACACCTAAGAAAACTCTGTTATATAGTTCAAGGTCTAAGGCTCCCCAGTAAGGACACTGGTTCCAGTGGGTGACGCGGGCGGTGCATTTAGCTGAAAAAAGCTTGTGGTATGTATAAAAATGACTACCTCCGAAAGAGAGACTGAGCTCTGCTATGATAGAGAGGTAGTCGTTTAATTCCTTGCGTCTGGCTGGAAAAGAAGTGCAAATTACTTCTGTGTATCGGGCAAAAGCAATGCAGAATTCTGCAAGTGTGAGAACTCGTTTTGAAGGTTGGATGGAATTTTTTAGATTGATGGTTAATGGGCCACAGTCAAAAGAGCGGTGGGATTCATTGAGAGGGACAGAAGTCAGAAGAGAAGGAAGATCGATATCTGCACCTGATAGAATTAGGGAACGGAGATGGGCTGAGACTGGAGGTGGTTCCATGGCGACTGCGTTGGGAGGAGCTGGAAGATGGACTGCTGTGGAGAGTGAATGGGCTGGCAAGCGGATGGTATCTGAAGAGCAAGTGTTAGTGTTGAGAAAAGTTGATGAATGTTGATCGGAGGGTCCCATTACTGACTGGTGTCCAAGATGGCTGGCATGGGCTGGAATGAGAGGAAAAGGAGGGTTTGTGGGAAAAAGAGGTGTAGAAATTCTTTGCGGAGGCAACCTCACGCTCGGATGTGTACTGGGAAGGATATTGGGAGGTAATTGGAGGATAGAAGGGGGAAGAAAGGATTGAGGTGAATTGGAATGGAAGGAAAGAGGAGGGGGGATGGCTAGCGAAGGCAACCTCGCGCTAGGATCCGCTATCTGAGTAGGTTGGTTTGAGGGTGAGAGAAAAGTAACTGTCTGTGAGGGTGACCTGGCACAAGGGTTATTGTAAAGAAGAACTGGAGAAGCAGAGGGAAGAGCAGTGGAAAGTGTTTGGAAGTTTGGTTCTTGCCTGAGGAGTGGGGCTGACTGCAAAAAGTTTGAGAGAACTGGAGAAGAAGCGGAACTGTTTTTTGCCACCGCTGTTGTTGGCCGGGTGGAAATACCGGCGGACAAGGAAGAGCGAGACGTGGCAGCGCCGGCGGCCTTCGGATCGGCGCGTTGGGATTGTGTGGGTTCAGAACGCCGGACCGGGAGAGAAACGGAGGTAGAAGAGGGGCGAGTCTTGCTTTTATGAGCTGTTGAAGTGTTTGTTGGAATGCTGGAACTGATGAAAAGATCGTAGAGTTGAGCTTTTGATGATCTGCGGGAGAAATGGATTCCGGAGCTGGAGAGGACTTGACGTAGGCTGTTGACTGAACATTTAGAAATGGGTGGAATCGGTGTAATAGCAGCGGTAGAATGAAGAGATGAAGTCTGAGAAGATGGACGAGGCTCAGTTAAAACTGGCGATCTTGAAGGTGGAGGAGAGCGTTGTCTTTTGGAACGTGGTTTGTATGAGCGCTGGATTTCCCGGCCAGAACGCTCATGAAGATTATCCGTATTTGGATCCGTAAGATCCGATCTTACGCGGGGAGTGACTGTCGGTGTTTCAGGAAGACTTGTCAGTTCGTCGTCTGAAGGAAAGAGCTGGATTTCCGGGATGTCGGACATTATTCCGTGCGGCAGTACCAGATACTGGAACAGCTGATGCAAGAGAGAGGTAAGCGGCTGCTTATATACTCAGGCTGTTGATTGAAAGATTAGATGGGCTCACTCCTCCCTAACTTGCGTTTAGGAACTTCATAAAATGTCTTAATTCTGTAGAGTATAAGGACTCTAAATAGGTACATTACTGTAAAGATAAAAATAATCTAGGGACTATTTTTGAAGAAACTTGAGGGTTTTAGAACCCTAATTCAGATATCATAGATGCTAAAAAAAAAAAAAATTAATAGTTGTAATAGTTGTTCTCTAATAAGAGAGGATAAGTTATTTTGCCGGACTAGGTCCGAATAGATAATTGGGTAAACTTCTATAGCGATTAATTAATGACTACATTAAATATTTTTTAGGTGTTTCCATTTGTTAAAATAGCAAAAGAAAAACTTTCAAAAGGAGATTGATTTTGGGAAACATATTTAATTTCTGGATTATTATTAGTTAAAGAAGTTACCAGTGTGATTATTGAAATGTTCCTTTCATGTATTGTCTAATGTCTGTATTTGATATCTGAGAGGTGACTACGGGTCTAGTCAATCTATGAATACAGTAACAGTGCTTGCTAATTTAGCCAGGCTTCCATAAATGAAATATGGACTTGTTTTGTTGAGAAAGGTCTTCAACGAATTAAAAATAATTATGTAGGGGGCACAAAGTTAAAACCTAGACCAAGAACAATGTAACACTTTTGAATTTGAATTTAACACAGTTGAAATGTTAAATTTAAACTAAAATGAATCGTCTCCGGTTACTTATTGTAACCTTGTTCCCTGAGAAAGCGGAATGAGATGCTGCGCTGCTCAGCGCATTGGGAACGTCTTTAATCGTGACCAGCTGTGAATATTGTGTATAACACGTCAATGAAATTGACCCGGAGGCAATATAGCCTCGGTCGGTGACGTCATCGGCGCGCCCCCGCGACACGAGGCTATAAGTAGATGAGCCACAGGTGCATCGTCAGGATATTTTGTCTGAAGAGCAGTCCTGGGACATCTTCAGCACGGCAAAGTAGCGCAGCATCTCGTTCCGCTTTCTCAGGGAACAAGGTTACAATAAGTAACCGGAGACGTTCCCTTTCGAAAGCTACAATCGATGCTGCGCTGCTCAGCGCATTGGGAACGAGAATACCCACGCCGCCGTGCTTGAACATGTCTGGACTCCCACGGTTGTGCAGGTGTGTTTCACAAGAACGTAAGAAGGCCTGGACATTAGCTTGCGATGTCGACTCAAGGACATGAGAGCCCGGAGTGGCATGAACATCCAAACTATAAAATCTTATGAATGTGTGCGGAGAGGACCGGCCTGCCGCATCACAAATAAACTGCAAGGGGCACCTCTTGCCAAAGCAGCAGAGGAGGCGACCCCTTTAGTGGAGTGAGCCCTTAGAGCCATTGGCGAAGCTTGACTGTGCGCCTCAAAGGCAAGAGCAATAGCATCCCTGACCCAATGTGACATGGTCTGCTTAGTGGCGGCAGCCATCGGTTGCGGCCCCCATAACAGACGAAAAGTCGCTCTGACTTACGCCACTAGCTAGTGCGGTGGACGTAGGCCTGAAGAGCACGGACTGGACATAGTCTATGAGATATCTCCTGTTCCGGCGCCGTGAACGGCGGAGAGCAGAAAGCCTCAAGCGTGACAGGATGTATAGCCGAAAAAGGCACCTTATGCAGGTAATCAGGATTAGGATGCAAAATCACTTTCACCATTCCTGGGGCAAAGTCTAAGCAGGGTGGCAAAATCGACAGAGCCTGCATATCCCCAATTCTTATAAAAGAAGTTATTGCCATAAGAAAAAACATCTTTAGAGTCAGAAGTTTTCAGACGCTGATTCTAGAGTTTCAAAAGGTGTCTCAACCAGACCCTTCTAGGACTACTGCTATGTCCCATGATGGGATATTGGTTTTTACGGGAGGCCTCAGTCGTCTGGCCCCACGAATGAAACAAGCGAGCAGAGGATGTCTCCCGAGTGGCACCCCGTAAACCAAGGCATGGCAAGCCAAAAGAGCGGCCAAATAAACCTTGAGAGTGGCGGGGCATGTGCCTGTTGTTAATTTTTCCTGCAGAAAATCCAGAACTGAAGCAATCTGGCAGTTGACCGGATCTGCATTATGTACAACACCTTTCAAAGACACTCCATTTGTTGGCATAACTCTTTCTAGTGGAGGAATCCCTAGCACTTAGAATGGTCTCAATAACGGCAGGCGAAAGCCCAGTGTCCCTCAGTTGGTACCCATCAGGGGCCAAACATGAAGGTTCCAGAGGTTGGGCCTGGGATGGAATATCGCGGCCTCCGTCTGAAACAGAAAGTCCCTCCTCTCCGGAATCGTCCATGGCGAGCCGTTGAGGAGAGATATTATCTCGGAGAACCAAACTCTGGCTAGAACTCCTGGGAGCAGAGAAACTGGAGGAAACGCATACAGGCACATTCTGGGCCATGTGTGCGCCATCGCATCCAGACCCAGGGGCTGGGTGATTCAGAGAGAAGTAGAGGGGACATTGCGCTTTCTGATAAGAGGCGAAGAGGTCCAACACCACTTCGTAAAATCTGGTCCAAATCTGTTTGACTACTTCTGGGTGGAGTTTCCATTCCCCTATCGGTAGTTTCTGTCTGAACAGTAAATCCGCTCCCACATTCAGGTGCCCTGAAATGTACACTGCCCTGAGTGACAGGAACTTTTCCTGGGCCCAGAGAAAGATCTGCCTCGCTATTCTGTTCAGATTGCGTGAGCACAAACCTCCCTGGTAATTTATGTAAGAGACTGCCGCTGTGCTGCACTAGGACATGACGGTCTCTCAACTGAGGGAGAAAGTATTTCAGGGCCAGAAATACAGTCATCAGCTTGAGGCAGTTGATGTGCCAATTGAGCTGATGACCCTCCCATTCCCCTTGAGCTGGACGACCACTTAAGACCGCTCCCCAGCCCATCAGGGAGACGTCTGCCGTTAGCATTCTGCGACAGCGAGACGCACCTAAAGTGGGACCCAAAGCAAGGAACCGGGGTCTGAACCACATAGAAAGGGAACGAAGCCGCAGCGCGTAACCCTTACCATAAACATGGATTTTAGAAAGTGCACGAAGCGTTCAGCGCGTGACTCACCATAAACATGGATTTTAGAAAGGACACGAAGCACTCAGCGAGTGTTCTTGCCTTTATTTGCCCTTGGGGATTGTAGTTGAAATCCCCCGTTTTGAGCCACAACTAAAATGGTCTCATGCGCAAAAGGCCCAGAGGAATCATTGTGGACACAGCTGCCATGAGACCCATGTAATGTCCTGACCTAGCTAGATGTTGCTTAGGATGTTAAAATTGGTCCTGACACGAGCGGGAGACAATTATGCCCGATGGTGACAGAGTCTCATTTAACCCCAAACATGTTACCCTCAGGGTGGGAGAGAGAACGCCCTTGGCGTTGACCTCAGCCCCCTAGAGATAACATGGCTAGGTCGAATGGAAGGACCCAAATTGGTAAGCTTTGCCCCCAAAAGCAAACTTGGGAACCTCCTGTGTTGTGGCAATATTCTATATGAAAATATACGTCCTTCAGATCGATCGTGACAAATCAAACGTGATGTTGAATTTACGACACGATCGTCTTACCGTTAACATCTTGAACTTGAGTGCTTTAACTGTACGGTTTAAGCCTTGAAGATCGAAGATTGGACGCAACCCCCCATCCTTTTTGGGGACCAGGAAGTATCTGCTGTAATAGCCTGACTCTCTCTCTGGAAGAGGAACATGTTCTATGGCCTCTTTTCTCAGCAGAGATTGTAGCTCTTGTAACAGTACATGCGCCAGTTCCGGTCTCACGGAAGTGAATACCACGCCGTTGAAACGCGGAGGACGATTAATAAATTGGATTCTATCCTATTTGTACTGTACTTAATACCCACATAGAAAAACCTGGCAGAAGTTTCCACGCTGCCAGACTCTCTGAGAGTGGTATCAACTTAACACTTCCTTTTGAGGGGATGTTAGATGTTCCGTGTCCTGGATGACAGCAGAAAAGCAACAGAACATCTAACATTTCGCTGGAAACCGCTGCTCCCCGAATCACCAGAGGTGGCGAGGAAGTACAGTGGTTTCGTGAGGGTGTCAGGTAGGAGCTGTTTGATTTACATGTCTCGTCCCGTAGGGGCACACCCCCACAGACCTGGGACAAAACAACCCTCAGGATTTTGTCTTAGGTCTATTATGCAGCTGCTGAGTACAACGAGCCGATCCCCAGTTTTCACGAGGGGGAGCGCAACTCGTTACACTCTGCTTTTGAACCCTCCTAAAATGATGATGAGCAAAAAGAAGAGAAGAAAATGTCTCTCAGACTGGCCCATCATCGTATAACCACACAGCCCCGCACCCATGATAGTCTTAATACGTCAAGGGCACAAAGATGCACGAAGAATAAGGTTTTCCCATAACCGAGTTAACGTCATGGAGATCCTCAAGGAGGGCAGTCTAGCTGTAATCCGACCATCACTCAAGTCACCACCAGAACCTCTCAAACGTTTTAACATAACGAGAGATGTGTTCAGAGGCAGCTTTAATTCTTCAGAATTAAATGTGTCCGGAAAACAGCCAGACAATATTATATTATATATAATACATACATATATATGTATATAATTATATTATATAAATATTATATATATAAATATAAATATCAGTTCCTCAGCAATAAACACATCCCAATCAGACAAGCAAACACGGTCTGGATGAGAGGCTGTGTTTAAATCTTTCATAAGATCAACCTGGTATGCTTTTCACACGGCCATGGTGTACAACGCAGTACCAGCCTAACCGCTGAAAATGCATCTGATAATATGATCCCAGGGGAGAGATAGCCCGCGAGCGTCTCTCCAAACTGAGGCAATATCATATAATCGCGTGCCCTCGCACCCGCGATAGTAGAATGGCTCGATGTCGAGGACACAAGACATAAATATTTACAATCTTTATTTATTTATAGACTGTTTTTTATGTGACTCTTTTTGTTGTGATCAGATCAATCTGGTCACTGCACAAGCGATCGCCACGAGCGATCTCCTTTTATCATCACGGGAGAAACGCTCGGAGGCGACAAACCCACGAGATTCAATGTCCTCTGCCCGAGCCGAAGAAGCGCCGAGGCACGCTTCGGTAGTCAGGCAAAAGGACATCGCGATCTGGAGAGAGAGCGAGCGATAGGGAACCAACGTCTCTCGCTTCTCAGCCAGACAGGGGCGGATCTAGAAAAATATTTATGGGGTGGCGAGAGGGGGGCAGGAATTTTTGAGGGGTGGCAACATATGGCAGAAGTATATATACTGAATTTAAATCGCAGTTAAATTGGCCATAACTTTTAATTCGTTGCTGCCAATAGGGATGGGTATCGTTAAGGTTTTAACGGTATTACTACTCTTACCAATACTCCTTATCGATCCGGTACTTTAACGGTATTCTTATCGGTTCTTTTTGTTATATAAAAAAAAAGGGGGAAAAAACTATTATGAACACATTTAATATTGCTTTATATTTATATTTTGAACATTACTGTTCAGGAGTAATATGGGCTAAAAAGACATCTAATAAAGTCAGATTTAAAATAACACTGCATAGGTTATCATAGATTAAAGTTATAAAAGCCAAAATTATTCATTCAAGAGCTGCGACTGATTTTCTCTTTGCCTTTTGTTGTTTGGTTCACATTAATGGAGCAATCGTCAGCAGGTTTATTAGACTGCTGCCCCTTTAAGACCAAATGCAGATCTAATCATTATTACGCATCATATTTTCTCCCAACTATTAACGCCCATTTAAGACATAAACTGTATTTAAGTGAATAAACTGTTTAAGTGAATCTCCAAGACAGCCATTTTGACATATTTGATCGTTTAGATGTGCACACGAAGCCCAAAATATACGTTGTTTGTCTCGGTAGTTGAACTTTTCTATTGTAAAACAGTCAAATATAAAACAAAAAATTCTACTTACATTTTACCAGGCATTCGTTAACTTATTTAATCATTTTGACGATGAGCTAGACCGCTGAACTTTTAGTCTTCCTAACAACAAACAGAGCGTTGCGTAATGTAGTGCATCAGAGCAGGATCAATAATAATATCAAGTGAATCTCTTATTTGCATCTTAAGTTTATTGCCAATAATAATGACAGGTTTGCGAACGTGAACTCGGTGAGCTCGCGCAAAACACATCTTCAGCACAGCGACTCATTTAAACGCCTCTGATTGGCCGATGTGATCAACAGACATGTCTGTGATTGGCTACAATGCTCAACGCTGCAAAAGCACGTCAAAAGTACCTTCAATGCAAAGGGAAAAATATAAATAAAAATGTAATATGCACTGTTCACGATTAGGTAATCGCGGCCGCTGTAATCTTATTCACATTTGTTTTTCTGATTAATTGCTTTGCTCTGTGAGAAAGACAATTGAACAACATATTCGGGGCTTTACTAAAAACATTCGGGGCTTAAGCCCCCTTAGCCCAGCCCATAGCGCTGCCCCTCAATATTTTATATTTTTTATTAAGCTGTTCTTGTCTTTACTAAAATCAAAATTAGGCTAATCAAAGGGAAGAGTGCTCTTACAAATCACGAGGGAGCGATTTGACCGCTGATTTTGGCTAACGTAATAGACTCGCTGTTTTTGCTGATGCTGAATTGTCTTTAGCATACAATACATTCATTACAAATGTAACTTTAAGTTAAACGTGTGTTTAAACTACACCTGGGGAAACTCACTTCACCTTCAGAGGCTCTGTCAGGGGCAACTCAGTCTAGTCGGGTTGCAGGACCACCGCACCGCAGCAGACTTGCTGTGTGTGTGAGCCAGACTGAGCGAACGCCGCTCTGCACGTTTGAATCAGGGACGTAACTATTTGAGAAGCAGGGGGGAGGGGCGAATAATACATTTAAAATAAAAAATTAAATTGTTCACTTTTGGTAAATGTATTGGACATAGTGGTGGGTTGTTTTTGTAAGTACAGTTTTTGGATCATCAAAGTTAGGGGGGCAGCTGGGGGGGCAAGGCTCTAGAGTGGCTCTTGCCCCCCTGTAGATCCACCCATGCAGCCAGATCACACGCGAGCCCCACAATCTTTATGGGCGCTACCCCTTGAAATAAGCAAAGCGAACGCAAAGCACTTAACTGTAAACATTCCACAGTGCTCGCAATCACCATGCTCAAATGCAAGGGCAGCATGTTCTTTCCCAAACAAAGCAAGCAGTAAGTGTGTGTATCCAGTTCTGACATGGAATGGGAGCATGGAGGAACACAACACTTATTGTTTTGTTGGCTCATTTCTCCTCTTTTTAAACTCTTTGATGTGCGAGAGAGAAAAGGCTTGAGAAATGAGAAATTTTCTGCACACTGCCTGAATAAACTAACTCCTAGCAAAGATCTGTAGCAGATAAAAGGTAGAGAGAGAGTTTTGACGTTCACACATGCACAGTAATGGACTGAAGACAAAAGACCTGACGATGCACCTGTGGCTCATCTACTTATAGCCTCGTGTCGCGGGGGCGCGCCGATGACGTCACCGACCGAGGCTATATTGCCTCCGGGTCAATTTCATTGACGTGTTATACACAATATTCACAGCTGGTCACGATTAAAGACGTTCCCAATGCGCTGAGCAGCGCAGCATCGCTTGTAGCTTTCGAAAGGGAACTAAACAGTTAAGACATTTCAGTGAAATAGAATATTTGCTCATAAAGCAAAATTCTAAAAAAGCTTTCTTAATTCAAAATGAAGTTACAGATTTAATGATCTGGATCAATGGATCCATTATGAATTATTCTGCATTGCCAACAAATAGAGGCAGGACATGTTATGTCCATCAGTTAATTCTGGAAAAAATTGGATTTTAGGATAGATAATAAAAGATTAAATGACATATCAGCAGCTAAAGCTATTCTCATGGCAACAGCTGGGTGAGATAATTTTAAAATTAATGACATTGTTTGAAACAAGATAATACAATTATTGATATTTGTGTTAAGGATAAAAATGAAAGTATTTTAGAACTTTTTGGTTAGATTTTATTACACAGATCCTTAAATAGATCTGACTAAGTAAAACAATCGCTTACTTGAATTAACAGCTAGCAAAATAAGGTTAAGAAAAATGGTTAATCAGCAGGTATCAGCCTGTTAAAGGCCTAATAGATCAATGTGATTCGAAATTTAGCAAAGGATAATGAAACTTGATTCAAAGTTAAAAGGCAATGTACTATGGTATGATTAGTTTTTTTCTGAAAATAGAATTAGATTGCTAGAATTAGAATGTTGGGAAGAAGATGAAGTTGAGGTTACAGTGCCTGAAGATGAGGTATACGAGAACAAGAGCGAACATGAGTTTGACTAAGAAACTAAGAAAATTTACCTGTTGTAAATTAATGATGTTTTATAAACAAAGTTCGGGAGGAGCACGTTCAAATAAGCAATCCAATCTACTCGTCATCAAACAATTATGTCTACCCTAATCAGCATGACTAGAAGTATATATACACTCACCTAAAGGATTATTAGGAACACCATACTAATACTGTGTTTGACCCCTTTTCGCCTTCAGAACTGCCTTAATTCTACGTGGCATTGATTCAACAAGGTGCTGAAAGCATTCTTTAGAAATGTTGGCCCATATTGATAGGATAACATCTTGCAGTTGATGGAGATTTGTGGGATGCACATCCAGGGCACGAAGCTCCCGTTCCACCACATCCCAAAGATGCTCTATTGGGTTGAGATCTGGTGACTGTGGGGGCCATTTTAGTACAGTGAACTCATGTTCAAGAAACCAATTTGAAATGATTCGAGCTTTGTGACATGGTGCATTATCCTGCTGGAAGTAGCCATCAGAGGATGGGTACATGGTGGTCATAAAGGGATGGACATGGTCAGAAACAATGCTCAGGTAGGCCGTGGCATTTAAACGATGCCCAATTGGCACTAAGGGGCCTAAAGTGTGCCAAGAAAACATCCCCCACACCATTACACCACCACCACCAGCCTACACAGTGGTAACAAGGCATGATGGATCCATGTTCTCATTCTGTTTACACCAAATTCTGACTCTACCATCTGAATGTCTCAACAGAAATCGAGACTCATCAGACCAGGCAACATTTTTCCAGTCTTCAACTGTCCAATTTTGGTGAGCTCGTGCAAATTGTAGCCTCTTTTTCCTATTTGTAGTGGAGATGAGTGGTACCCGGTGGGGTCTTCTGCTGTTGTAGCCCATCCGCCTCAAGGTTGTGCGTGTTGTGGCTTCACAAATGCTTTGCTGCATACCTCGGTTGTAACGAGTGGTTATTTCAGTCAAAGTTGCTCTTCTATCAGCTTGAATCAGTCGGCCCATTCTCCTCTAACCTCTAGCATCAACAAGGCATTTTCGCCCACAGGACTGCCGCATACTGGATGTTTTTCCCTTTTCACACCATTCTTTGTAAACCCTAGAAATGGTTGTGCGTGAAAATCCCAGTAACTGAGCAGATTGTGAAATACTCAGACCGGCCCGTCTGGCACCAACAACCATGCCACGCTCAAAATTGCTTAAATCACCTTTCTTTCCCATTCTGACATTCAGTTTGGAGTTCAGGAGATTGTCTTGACCAGGACCACACCCCTAAATGCATTGAAGCAACTGCCATGTGATTGGTTGATTAGATAATTGCATTAATGAGAAATTGAACAGGTGTTCCTAATAATCCTTTAGGTGAGTGTATATCCACACTGTCAACTCACCTAATATTCCTTGACAGTTTTTCAGCATCCCTCCACCACCCCGACTCCTCACTCTTGGCTTAACCCTCTGAGGTCGGCAAACGCGCCCCCGCGTTTTGTTGGATTTTCTTCACATTGTAGCACTTTAAACTTAAATTACTCCGTCATTTATGGTCATACAGAAAAAAAGAAATATAAAAAAAGAATCTGTGATATTTCTACTTTTGTATGTGTCCACTTACAATCAAATCAAAACATTGTGCTTTTGAAAAATAAAGAAAATAAACAGGGTGTGCGTTCTGCCTCTCCGTCGCGGTGAACTTTTTTTTCTTGAGCACGTCTATAAACTGAAACAAAACTCAGCGAATACTTGTCACACATTTATGAGCCATATACCTTTATAAACATTTAAGTGTGTACTTTTAAATGATCGGATTCAAACTGAAAACAAATATTCTCTGTTTAAGTAATTTGTATAAAACCAACAAGATGTCCAGTATCTCAAACGCTTGCTCATTAGTTTTAATTTGACCACGCCTACTCGCGCAAAAGATATTCACATGCAAATCTCCACATGGAGCGCGAACGCGCTCATTACCTCAAAAACAAAACACCAAAACACTTCATCAGTCTCTGCTTTTCATCGAGATTGAAAGACGCGTCGTGAGCTTACATTGGCTTTACCCCAGAAGATGAACGCGATTTGAAGACAAGAAAGATAAGGTAAGAAATTCTTACATATTAGTTTGTTATTGTTGCATAAATTTCACATTGCAGTTGAACTGTTGCTAGATATATGGTGACTATTATCATATTTAGATCCGTGTTTACTGTTACTGTGTCTGTGGATATCTGGTCAAACGTAGATATGTATGGTAACCATAATGTTTTATATTTGAGCACGATCGCGTTTGAATGTATCACATTTTGGATCGCGATCGCGTTTGAATGTATCATATTTTGGAAAAGCAAAACGCTCCAAACGGCTTCATGTTTTTACTATTATCTCATTTCATATCATCATAACGAATGGAAACATTTGAAGTAACATGATAATCAATATATTTTTCTCTAGCTTAGTTACTGAAATCTTTTGGAAGATTTATATAGGCTGCTATATTGTTATTATTTTATGCAGCACTGCGCATAGCCTATGCCTACAAGGCACAACAAACGTGGTGTTCATTATATAATATATTGTTGGAAACATTTGTGTGTGTGTGTGTATTCTGTGAATTTTAAAAAGCAATTTTAACCAGAAAAATCTCAAATGTATTCCCAAAATCGTGCAGGCCTTTCTCTTGATATCAGTGTGTTCACTTTTTTTTTTTTTTTTCAGGACCCAGATGCCACTGAGTCCTGCTGACTTCAACATTCACAGTACATGTCTCTGTACATGAACATGGTAAAGTGAAAATCAAACACCTTGGAAATGAAAGGTATGTACAATGTTTTTAGGAATGGCACAAAGGTCTCTTTCTTTGGATCATGTTGTGTTGTAAATAAATCCAAACAATCTAAAAGCCATTCTTTTTTAAATCTCCTCATTCTTTGTGGAAGGTTGGTCAGAATGATGGGCCCTGATAAGCTCCTAATAGGGCCATTAGGGTGTGTCTTTGTCTTTCTCAGGTGTAAAAAGCCTTACATATTAATGAGATGATCCGCCCCTTCGCATATTGCTTTTTCACACAAAACACGTCGTAAAAATTTCAAATCAATATATTGTCTTCTCTGAATGAGCAGTCAGGGTGATTTTCACATAGTTTTGGAGCAAATATTCTAGGCTACGCCATACAATTTTCAAAAGTCTTGTGAAGAAATAATCAGTATGGGTTTCATGACCTTATTTCAGTGAGAATTTTTTTTGTATTTTCACAAACCACGCATAAATGTCATTATCTCAAAACTACAAACTTTTACACACATGCTGCTGATATATTATTGTAGCAGAGTTTGTGCTGAATACAGTGTAATCAGACTTTAGCCATGAAAATGTCACAAGTAACAGAAATAACCACAAATGTCAGAGCATGTCAGAACACCTCCAGGGCCCAGAAAACAGCTCAGACCTCAGAGGGTTAATCTTTACAGCCAGGAATACGGGGGGAGTACTCTGGGTTCGAGCCGAATACCGAGCCCGGAGCCCTCTCCTCGGACAGCACGCCAAATACGCATTTATTCTATCTAACTTATTTGTAAGTGTGAACTAGTGAACTATGATTATGGAGAAGTAAATGTCAAATTGTGTGTATGTTCTTTGAATGAACATGGGGTGGATTTGTATTGGAATTTTACAATTAGATGTGTTTTTTACTTTCAGATGTGTGCAACTTGGGTTAACGTTGAACATTTATTTTTACTCATAAGCATTTAAAGAAATATAATCATATAAGCTTGCAGGAACAAAATGTTCAGGGTAGCAAAGAGACTATGTGTACTCAAAGTGACCTATTGTTGTACTTCAAGTGTGAAAAGTATGTGCGCAGCTTTGATAGAAATAGAGATAAGCAAAATATGTGAATTTGAGCAGCAGCTAAAAACAGGAACTTGTAGTAGGCATGGTATTGTTCTGTCTAGATATAATTTATGCAGACAAGAGATCTTGAACAAAATTGTTTCCTTTTAAGGTAACTAAGGCAATCTTTTGAGAGAGACCAGGATGTGTTTTGTGTATGTGGCAGTTTGAGACTTCAGGTGAATTCCGACTACGCCACCCAGATGTAATCTGGGAACCCAGAAATAGTTTAAGTATTTAAAGCACACAGGTACGCAATGGCTGAGTCAGATACCAGACAATGGTGAAAGTACAAACAGTTTATTGAAAAAGCATAATTTACTAAACACACTTTTTAATAAAGAATCTTAAAACCAGACACGTCACACATTACACACACACACACACACACACACCCCCACACACACCACTTCAGAACCTGGGGAATTTGTCCTGGCTATCAGATCAACACTGCAACCACTCGTGCTCTCTCACAACACTACACTCACTGTGAACACTGCAGACTGTCAATCAAACCACCACCACACCCAGAAGACTTCAGGAACCACGGATGGCCCCAGATTCTGAAGGGAAAAGACAAAGAATATTCAATACAAAAAACGATACACGAAACATGCACTCTCACATCAAGGTTGTCAAAGAAGCATATAAAAATCACACGCACGGCCAAACAGGCCAGTTTCTCTATAATGACCGTGCTCAGCACGATAGCGGGAGGTTCTAGACCACCCCACAAACTTCCTGACAGAGAAATTAACGACAATGTCACAAACAGTAAATCAGTTCATCACACAATAATGAATGCAGAATTCGGATTAAACACCCATATATAAACTATATAAATACAAGGGTGACATAGCGAATTTGTCAGTGTGCAATTATTCCCCCCAACCTCAGTTCAACAGCCGAGGAATACTGTCACATTAAGGAACGATTTTAGAAACATCCGGGCAGGCTGTACGTTCGACGCGTGCTTCAATCGGCTTGAATACGGTCCACAACCGGATGGAAGCAGTCACACTGTTGAAATAGAATACAGCTTCTCAAAATAGTAGACAGTTTGAGCAAGAGACGGAAATGAGGGCGAGCACGGAAATTTACACGTGAAACGCCACCCCATCCACTTCAGGGTCGTTTAGTAACACACGTAGATAAACAGTCAGTAAGTAGCGTGAGCCAGTCTTCAAGGTCTGCCAAGCCTGCTGCAACACCTCCACGTTTGTATCGCTGTGGTAAATAACTCGCGGTGCTCAATGCACTCAATAACGTGCTAATAAAGAAAAGCTCGTAGTGATAAATGTTTGCCTCTTGTGTCTGCTAGTCTCCTCTGCCGCACTCCTGAACCGAAACCGGCGCCCCGAAAATGACGTCACTTCCCAGAAACGGAACAAACGCTCGCCCAGATGTCCGTCGCATCTCCTTTTATCCTCGCGGAAACGCCATATTTGGGAATTAACCCCATGATGTCTGATAACATCACCACATGTATATAAGCTGGGCAAAAAGCAGAAGTCGGGGCCTTCTCATATCAGACTCTGACTGATGTGTGAACTGCCTTTCTTGCAAGGAAATAAAGCTGATCTTTGTTAACCTTTGAGATATCCTACTGTCTTACAATTATTGATAAAAGTTGAGAAAATTATTTCCACAACAAGGGTGATGCACAGCCACCAGGTGAAGACCTGTAGGCTGTGCATGAGCCCAGGACAAGACAAAGAAACTGACAGCGAAGGAGAAATAAGGATGGAGGCGGACGAGAAGGAAAAAGTGGAGAGGGGACAAGTACGAAGAAGATCGCTAAAGGTAAAGCCAAATATAGAAACTGCAAGAAAAAAAGTGCTGAAAAAAGGACTAGTGAAATGTTTAAACAGGTTTGAGGCGTTAAAGGAACTGGAGGAGAAAGACTGAGAATGATGGGTTTTAGATATTTATTTATTTTCTTTTTAATGGTTTTAAGTTGTGTGACTATTAATGTGAGAGGACTTTTGAACTTTAAGAAATTTGAAAATGTAAAAGAAAAATGTAAAAGAGAAGACATTATTGTGCTACAAGAAACAAACTGGAGAGAAAATGTGATGAATGAATTCAAAAAGAGATGGGAAGGAGGAATTTTATACAATAATGGAGATGGGAGGCTGGGGAGAGGTGTGGCTTTTTTAATGACGGATGAACTGTTTAAAGCAAGTAAAATTATATACAAAGATACGATGGGGAAATGTATGCTGGTTGAGACAAAACATGAAGGAAGAGAATTGATTTTAGTAAATGTACATGCACCAACGGAGGAGAAGGAAAAGAAAGAGTTTTTTAATGTTTTAAGAAATATTGTAAAGAAGTATAAGGAAATAATAATGATGGGGGATTTTAACACGGTTTTTAGTAAACAAGACATGGCAGAAGGAATGGTTTTTAAATCTGATACAGGGAGAAAAGAATTAAAAGTATTAATGGCAGAAAATAATATGATAGATGTGTGGAGAGAAAGAAATGAAAAGAAAAAAGAATTTTCAAGGAGACAAATAGTAGGGAATTTTGTGTACAAAACAAGAATTGACTTTATTTTATGTACAAGGAATGTGGAGAATTTTATCGAAAATATTAAGTACGAAGACACAAGTTTTAGCGATCACAGTTTTTTATTTTTTAAAATGGATTGGAATAAAGTGCAAAGAGGGCCAGTAATATGGGTTTTAAATACAAAAATGTTACAAAATGAGGACTATGTTTTAAAGGTTAAAGGAATTATAGAAAAAGAAAAGCAAAATGAAATGTATGAAGAAGATAAGAGAATATGGTGGGAGAACGTAAAGTTTTTAATTAAAAAATTCTCGATTAAGTATTGTAGTATAATACGCAAATGCAAAAGATACAAAGAAAAAGAAATAAAGGAAAGTTTGGAAGTGGAATTGAATAAAGAAAATAAAGAGATACAAAAGATAAAGGAAATGGAGGAAAAACTGAAAGAAATAGAGGAAAAAGAATATGAGGGGGCAAGGTTAAGAAGCAAAGCTAAATATATGGTGGAGGGAGAAAAATGCACAAAGTTATTTTTTGATTTGGAAAAAAAGAAAGGGAAAGCTGAAACGATAAAAGAGATAAGAGGAAAAAATGGGGAAATTGTAGAAGGGAATGAAAATTTTTTAGAAGAAATAAGGATTTTTTATGAAGATCTTTTTAGTACAAGGGGTGTAGAAGAAAATGAAAAAAGGGAATTGTTGAATCAGATAAAAGCAAAAATAAGCGAGGAAGATAGAAAAGAATGCGATCAAGAAATCTGATATATAAAAAGAAAGGAGAAAAAGTAGATTTAAAAAACTACAGGCCAATCACAATGCTGAACACAGATCTTAAGATTTTAGCAAAAGTTTTAGCAAACAGATTAAAAGAAGTAATGCCAAGTATAATTGAAACAAACCAAGCGTACGGAGTAAAAGGAAGGGATATAGCGGATATAACAATGAGCATAAGAGACACAATATGGTACATGAAAGAAAAAAAGGAAGATGGATACGTAATTAGTTTAGATTTTGAAAAAGCTTTTGATAGGGTTGAACACGGGTATTTATTTGATGTTTTAAAGAATTTTGGTTTTGGGGGAGATTTTATCAAATTGATTGAGATTTTATATAAGGGTGCTTTAACAAGAATAAAATGTAATGGGTTTTTAACAGATTGTTTTAAAATCACAAGATCAATAAGACAGGGTTGTCCGCTTTCAGCGTTATTATATTCACTTGTATCGGAACCATTAGGATTAGCTATAAAACAAAAAGAAGGAATAATTGGAATTGAAATTGAGGAAAACAAAGCTGAAGGGAA
Organism: Rutilus rutilus; assembly: GCF_951802725.1. NCBI lineage: Eukaryota > Metazoa > Chordata > Actinopteri > Cypriniformes > Leuciscidae > Rutilus > Rutilus rutilus. The sequence goes on along the minus strand of NC_140229.1, from coordinate 28,559,305 downwards.
GGTTTTTCAATATGCTGATGACACTACAATAATAGTAAAAGGAAAGGAGAGCGTCAAAGAAGTTATGAAGGTTGTAGAAAAATATTGTAAAGGATCTGGGAGTAAAGTAAATGAGGATAAGACAGTATATATGAGATTTGGTAAAGCAATGGTTTTAAGGAATTATTTTAATTTCAAGGTAGTGGAAGAAATTAGGATTTTAGGAATTTTAATGGGGAAAAATGAGAGGAAAGTAAGAGATGAAATGTGGGAGCAACTAGTAACAGAAATAGAGAGAAGGTTACATTTTTGGAAATTGAGTATATTAAATTTGAAAGGGAGGGTTTTAATATTGAATGTTTTAATGGTTTCTAAGCTATGGTATGTTTTATATGTGTCGGAGATGCCATTGTGGACAGAAAAGACGTTGAAGAGTTGTTTTCTTGACTTTTTATGGGAGGGGAAACCAGCAAGAATAGCTTTTAACACGATTTTAGGGGCGGTAGACAAGGGGGGGTTAGGTTTAATGGATGTGGAACAAAGAAAAAATAGTTTGAGAGTGAAAATAGTGAAGAAATACCTACAAGATGAGGGAAAACCAGAGTGGATAAAGACGATGAAATATTTTTTAAACAAATGTGGGAATTTTAACACGGGGGATGCTAAATTTTTAGCGCCTGGGGGAAATTTTTAGCCAAAGTTGAGTATGATCCACATGGGAGAGAAAACATTTTAAATCGACCTCTGTTCTTAAACAAAAACATTTTAAACCAAGAGAAAGAAATGTTTTTAAAGAAATGGATGGAAGTGGGGATAACAAGAGTAAGAGACGTTTTTTATGAATTTAAAGAAGGGTTTTTACCGACACAATTTATTGTGGATGCAATGGAGGAGGCAAAAGAGGATTACAGTGAACAAGGGATAATAAATAAGTATGAAATCATTAAAAGTGCAATACCCGAAAAGTGGATTAAAAGAATAGAAAGTATGGAAGGAGAGCCAAAAGAGAAAGGTATTTATGTGAAGTTAGGGGGAAAACTGTATGATTTTAAGGAATGTACTGTGAAAATGATTTATTGTTCTTTTAGAGATGGTGTTTTTAAAGAGCCGATTGCAAATGGATACTGGGTGCAGAAATTCAAAGATTTAAAAGAAGAGTGTGTATGGAGAAACATGAGGGGGAGGTGTGTGGAAACAAAATTGGAATGTTTGGAGTATTTTATAAGGCATAAAGTGGTTTTTACTGAGGTTGTTTTAAATAAAATAGGTTTTGAAGAAAACGCTCTGTGTAAAGTGTGCCAGGAAAAGGAAGAGTGGATTTTACATATGTTTTTATATTGTAAAGAACTGGAGGAATTTTTAGAAAAATGTAAATGTTTAATTAAAGATTTGACTGAGGAGTGGGATGAAAATGGAATGGAATGGAACAGAGTGGTGATGTTTGGTTGGGAAAAGAAGTGTTAAAACAAAAGTTTTATCAATCTGTGTGTAATGTTAATGAAAAGTGCAATATAGGAGAGAAGAACTGTGGCTAAAAAAGAAAAAATTGTATTGGATGTTTGGACTGTGTTTAAAAGGAAAACGGAGCTATATATTGAAAGATTGTATATGTATTTTAAATGTGAAAATATGTTGGATGCTTTTTATCGTGTTTTTACCCCAAATGTTTGTTGTGTTTTAAAGGATTTAATGTGGAAGCTGCCGGGAAGTGAAGGTGATTTTTAAATTGTGTATGTAAAAGAAAGATATGTGATGTAGAGATGATTGTAGAAGAAAATATGTATTTTTTATTGTATTTATTCTTGTTGTATTTTATTGATTGAAATTTCTTAATAATAATAATAAAAAAGAAAAAAAAAGAAATAAAAAAAAGGAACGCCCGATCTCGTCTGATCTCGGAAGCTAAGCAGAGTCAGGCCTGGTTAGTACTTGGATGGGAGACCGCCTGGGAATACCAGGTGCTGTAAGCTTTTTAGTTTACTTCACTAATGTTCTAACCTTTTAAATAGCCCGTTTTTGGCAGCAGATTTCGCTTACGGCCATACCACTTTGAGAACGCCCGATCTCGTCTGATCTCGGAAGCTAAGCAGAGTCGGGCCTGGTTAGTACTTGGATGGGAGACCGCCTGGGAATACCAGGTGCTGTAAGCTTTTTAGTTTACTTCACTAATGTTCTAACCTTTTAAATAGCCCGTTTTTGGCAGCAGATTTCGCTTACGGCCATACCACTTTGAGAACACTCTGTCAGGTGGAAACCCCGCAGCGCTCCGCTTCTTTTTCGTGGGCGGGCTGCTGCTCGCCGCCGCTGGAAACTGCAGGAGGAACGCTCCAAAGTCCCTGCCATCCTGGTCAGCTGCGCCTCTGCCTCTCTTCTGCTTCCGACCTCTCCTCACGTCGGCCGGCTCATCAGAAGAAGAGCTGAAAATTTGAGAAGATTTCCTGTTCAAAACTCTGACAAAAAGCTAGACAGACCTTGGAAGCAGCTGACAAACAGAAAATATATGAATCTTGTGTGTTTTAGATTATGACACACACCATGCCATAGTACTTTTGGCTCTTCTGGCTTGCTGGCTCGAAAAGCTTGGCAAATCGTACCTGCAATGAAGAACAAATCTCAGATTAATCCTCAATAGGTGGTTTGCAGTCACGTGATTGTGATGACACGCGAAATTCAGATGGAGGGCAGGAAGTGAAGAGCGGAATGGACGAGATGGAGGAAAGTCCGAACTATACTACTTTAGACGCTATTACAAGCGAAAAATATAACAAAAAATTTAAACATATGTTGGACGTGATCCTTACGTATTGAAGAGGAGTGATTTTTCAACTGAATTGAAAGATTTGCCTGTAACGTTACATTTGTCTTCAGTTAACTTACAACCTCAATTTTGAGTTTGCTATAGTGCTTCCTAAATGTAACAAATCACTTCCTGCCCTCCATCTGCATTTCGCGCCATGGCAACGCAGTGACGTGACGTCATATGCAAACAAGCTATTTTTTCAGTGTATTTTTCTTACAGAAAATAATATTATTTGAACTTTATGTAGTACATAAGCCAGACTATCAACTTAATCATTTTATATTTCTCGGTACAGTGTGTATAAATGCATACACTATTATACATGATTCTGCTAAAACTAACTGTTCATGCAGACGCCTGAGGTCGCTCGTGACGTTGCCAACTGGCAGCCCCTGTTTGGACAGGAAAAATCTGCCCTGGTCGTCCACACTGTCCTGCAGACATCCTGGACGAATCTTCTGGAAGTATGTGTCCAGCATCTGTGGAGATCAGATAGGAAGTTAATGCATACTGAAAACTGTAAGAGGTCTGACCTCTGACCCTGAAAAGATTCTCCCCAGGTACGTACAGCAGAGTCCTCCTCTGTGAGGGAAAATGTTGCACTCTGCTTTGTGGATTGCACCTCCATGTGAATTCGTCCATCCACATTTCTCTTGTTGATCCAGTCTGAAGCCTGGAAAACAAATAAAGACCACAGTGAGTGACTGACTTTAAACACACTGAGGAAACACTGTAAACTGAAAACAGTGTCAAGTTAACAGACCTCCCCCAACTCTCACACACACAGAGTCCATTGAAATGCTAATGAGTTGGGCCACTGCTGCTACACACAGAAGCACTTAGTAAGTTTAGGCTTAGTTAGTTTAGCTGTACTGTATAGTAAAAGTACTTACTGTGAATGCCATCACTGCTTCTGGTCGCTGGATGTATCTCAGGACCAGGATGGCTTCGCAGAAGTACCGGAACAGCGTCCTTTGGTCTTCTTCCACATGCTGCTGGTCCAGGAGCTTCCTGTGGATGTCCAGCATGTCCGACTGGGACACTCTGAGGACTCTCTGGCAGGCTTGGAGAGTCGGCTGGGCAGGCCTAGAATGATTAGATGAAACAAAAAACAAATGAGGAGGCAATATTTCTGTATGTGTGCCTGGCAGCGTTCCAATATTAAATTGAATGACTCTGCATTAAATGAAAAGTAATACTAGTAAATAACAACTCACTTTGCAGCGCCTGGTGGTCTGTGACTGGATTCAGCCTGTGCGTTGATGGGGTCATTTAGGATCAAAAAATGCCTCTCACGCAGGTCTTCCAGAAGAGCCTGTCTGGACGCCTCATCCGGATACCGTTTGACCATGGTGTTGTAGTCCCAGGTTCTGCCTTGGAGCGTCCAGGCCTTCATGGACTTTTTGGCTCTCTCTACCTCTGCTTTCCTCTCCTCATCAGTTTGGCCCTTCATACAGACCCTCAACAGGTGGTTAGGCAGCATGTCCTGTGGCTTGAAACACTGCAGACAACAAATGATGCGACGATTTCATTGTCACTGTGAGAGAAAGAAAAAGAATCAAAAAAGTGTTCGAAGTATTCACACAGAAATATTTGTGACTGCCATTAGAAGCATGGTAACAACCACCACAATGACCTCTGATCTCAAATGATTATTCTTGAATTTAATAATTCTCTAAATGAAGGAAACATACTCTGAATGAAACACAAATAACATAAGCACAAACAGATAAGAAACAAAAACACAAGCCTTACCTCTTCTGAGCCTGTTCAGCCATTGTAAAGGTATCAAACAAAGTCAAATGAAGTCAAGTCAGAGCAAATATGTGTCCTCCAGCAGTTTGAAACAAACAAGTGTCTCAAGCTATCCAAACTATCCATAGATAACCCCAGTCGGTATTCAATCTAGCCAATGAGGTTGCAGCATTCCACAAAGCCCCTTCCAGGTGAGAATGGCCCATCATGGCATTGGCTAGAGCCATGGCAAGCTGAAAAACTGGTTTTGAGTCAGAGGAGGAGTCAGAGTCAGCTCTCTCAGAAAAGATGTTTTTATAAGTTTCAAATTAGTTAAAAATCAGCAAATGTGACAAAATCTTTGTAAACTGAACATAAAGAGCTTCATTTTGATAGGAAACACATGAAAAAAGCTTGAGATTTTAAAAGAAAAAAGAGTCCATATGCACTCCATCCTCAGATGAGAGAGCCTTCTTACAATGAGAGCAATACATAACAGTATTTGCCCCTCTTATTTCTTTCCTTTATTTTACATTTTTTATACAGTTTTATCTTTTCAGTAAAACTGTGCCACAGAGTTTAACTAAATTAGTCTCATTGTAAGAAGGCTCTCTCATCTGAGGATGGAGTGCATGGAATCTTTTTTCTTTTAAAATCTCAAGCTTTTTTCATGTGTTTCCTATCAAAATGAAGCTCTTTATGTTCATTTCACAAAGATTCTGTCACATTTGCTGATTTTTAACTAATTTGAAACTTATAAAAACATCTTTTCTGAGAGAGCTGACTCAGCTAGCTCAATGAAACTTTAAAGTGGCCATTATAACAGGCCAGTGTGGCCGTTCGTCTGACCGAATGTGAGAACGTGTTTTCTGCCATGCATGGTGGATGTCCATTAACGGTTCAACACTGACCATTAATGGTTCAACACTGTTCTAATTGCTGCTATTTCTGAGTCAGTGTTAAACCATTAATGGACCATCTTCTGACTCAAAGCCAGTTTTTCACCTTGCCACAGCTCTAGCCGATGGCAATGATGGGCCATTCTCACCTGGTAAGGGGCTTTGTGCAATACTGCGACCTCATTGGCTATAGTCTGAATACAGGTTTATGGTATCCTGGTCTACAGAGAAAGAAACACACACAGTTTCAAAAAGTCAGCTAGAGGACAACTCACCAATTTGTGGACAACGTATAACTGTTGATTTCTAAAACAACTTGAAATGGCTTCTGAAGGGTAAGTGAATCCTATATATTATTAAGCTGCCTTCTCTTTGTTGCTGTCTTTGTTTGGTGAAAGACCTAACTGAATTTTCTCATATGTACCTAAGGGCCCGTCCACACGGAGACGCGTTTCGCTGTATACGTATACATTTTTTATCGTATTGGCGTTTCGTCCACACGGATCCGGCGTTTTGGGAGACTGAAACCGCTATTTTTTTAAACCGGGTCCCAAAGTGGATAAATCTGAAAACGACACCCTTGCGGTTTCGTGTGTACAGCCAATCCGTATATTTTGTGAAACGATGATGTCATCACATCACGTGTCGTCTGTGTCACGAGTAAGAGCAACAACAATAATGGCGGACTTATATGATTGTATTCGTGCTGCAGAAGCTACTAAGCCTACTAGCTTTATTACAGCTAAATCTATTGCTTCTCTGCAACTGTGGTGAGCAAAAAGCGATAATCTTTGTCTTCTTCTTCTTGGTTCGTATACAGCGCGCAAGGTTATGCGCATGCTCAAACTCTTCTTCTCCGTGTATAGTGTATCTCTGTGGCAGAATTACAGCGCCCCATACTGGTCTGGCATATATACTACACCGTTTTCAGTCGGTTTCAGTGGTTTGGTGTGTACGCAGATATTTCTTGAGACGACGCCGTGTTTACGGAATTTTTTTTTAGAACGAGGAAAAAAAAATATCGGATCGGGAACGCACCGGCTTCGTGTGGACGTGGCCTAAGTAACTTTAAAGGGATAGTTCACTGTATGAATTTCTTTCTTCTGTTGAACACAAAGGAATATATTTTGAAGAATGTCAGTAACCAAACAGTTGACTGGAACCATTGACTTCCATAGTATTTTTTTTTTCCTACTATGGAAGTCAATGGTTCCAGTCAACTGTTTGGTTAGTGACATTCTTCAAAAATATCTTCCTTTGTGTTCAACAGAAGAAAGAAATTCATACAGGTTTGAAACAACTTGAGGGTTGAGTAAATGATGACAGAATTGTTATCCCTTTAACAGTAATGCTGTATTGGAGATACTGGTGTCTATTAATTAGATAAATCAAATTTCAATCTGTTACACAACGACGTCATATCCCAGAGTGCTTTGCATCAAAAAAAACATGGCCGCGCCTTGCAATGTAATAAGACCGTCATAATACACTAATATCTCTGCAAAAACTGATCGGATTCGGCGAGCTATTAGCTCGTTCGAATCGTTTTGACGTACTGAAAAGAATGATATAAGTTTTATGATTGTGAGTGTTTTTTTCGCGGAGATCAGTGGGCGCGCGGTGACGATCTAGATTAGAAATATTAGATAGAATAGCTCTCGCGTTCGTACTGGGGGCCGCCATTTTGCCGTTCTATGTCATATATTTCTAATCGCGCACCCGGTGGTTTTCGGCTAATATCTCCGTGAAAACACAACGAAAAATCACGAACCTTGTACCGTTCTTTTCAGCTCGACTAGATGATTCCACAGAGCTCAGTGCACGCAGGATCGTTTTAAGACGCCCACTATGTTCTAATACTAACAAATACTAACATAGTTTTGCAGGCCCTGTTTGTTTGTCCACACACAAACACTAACATATAAACCTACAAAGTGTTTCCTCTCCACCATGCATTATTGTATTGTGAACCTTTAATATGATGCAAAACAGAAAGAAAGCTTGTTATTTTACTGCTTGTTTTAAGCAAAAATTACTTAAATTACTTTCTGTTTATCTGAAAACAAAATAGAATTCCTTATGTCATTTTACTTCTCAAAAATACTAAATAAGAAAAGCATTTTTTTGCAGTGTAATTTGAAGTTAAGTTAACCAAAAACTAAAGGGTCAGGTGTAAATTGGTCAGTCACTTTAGCACACACCAGGCCTCTGTCTTAAGAAGGCTGAAAAACTGGTTCTGGGAGCATTACAGTAGCTTTCTATGATAAGTTTTGCTGGTCAAGGGTCACATTAGGCCTCTGTTTTAAGAATTCTCTGTCTTCATTCATTTTCACATTTGTAATCTTTGGTGTGTCTGCTTTGTCTCACAGCCAGAAATCCGACCGTCGCATTGTTCACTGCTTGCTGTGTGAAAAACCACAGGAGATGCTGACGACGCATCTGAGCAGGGTCTGCATGAAAAAGAATACACCTGAAGAACGGCTGGAGGAGGCGAAGAGGGCCAAGGAGTCCACCAAGGTGTGGACAAGGGAAGCCAGGAACTGGGACTACAAGGAGATGGTGAAACGTTACCCCCACAGACCATCCAGGCTGGCTCTTCTGGAAGAGCTGCACCAAAGAAACTTTTTCGTGGCCAATGCTCCTAACCAGGCAGACCTGGAAGAGGCTTCCACCAGCACAGCTGCCGTTCCCACAACCAGTGACCTCTCTGGAGCAGCCGGTGGCAGCTCTCAAGCGGCTGGTGGTGTCTCTGTGGCGGAGGACAGCAGCTCTGAAGGCAGCACCACCGATCCAAGCGACCGAACATGGCAAAGGTATGTTCTAAACCTCACACACATCAGTGCATGCAAAAAAATGCTTTTCTTACTTAGTATTTTTGTGTTTTTTCCAGTCCAAATATAAAAAAAAACTTAAATCAAGAAGCAATTACTAGATGAGTATAATTACATAAGAAATTCTATTTTGTTTTCAGATAAACAGAAAGTAATTTAAGTAATTTTTGCTTAAAACAAGCTAAATTATCTGCCAGTGGGGTAAGAAAAATAATCTCAATTCAAATAGAAAACCAGAAATAAATCTGAATTCAAATGGAAACCAAGATTATTTTTTCCTACCACATTGGCAGATAATTTTGCTTGTTTTAAGGAAAAATTACTTAAATTACTTTCTGTTTATCTGAAAACAAAATAGAATTTCTTATGGCATTTTACTTCTCTAGTAAATGCTTCTTGATGTAAGATTTTTTAGATATTTGGACTGGAAACAAAACAAAAATACTAATTAAGAAAGCATTGTTTGCAGTGCAGAAACTGTGAACAAACTGTAAGGTTGCTTTGAGCTAATTTTCTTCTGTCTGTATTTTTTCAGAGATCAAGCGCAGCAGAGCACAAGTGTCCGGGTCAATATGATGCAAATGGGGCTCTACGAAAAGTTTGACGAAGAGGGCGCCCGGGCAGAGAAGAGAAGGCGAGTGGAAGAAAAGGTGGGCAGCCCAACACCGGACTTTGACGTTTTCCTACAGTCCTTCCCGGTAGGAATCACTGGCCAGCCACCCAACAAAACCCAGAGAGCAAACGCTGGGTTCCCCGCCGACAGAGTCTTCTATGACAAGTGGAGAGCTCTGCAGTACAGCAAGCGGAAGCAACATCTTTTGTGTAAGTGTAGATACTTTCTTAGCCAATGATTAGATATGCTCCAACAGAAACATTTAGAACTCGTGTGTGAACCTGAATTTTAATTTAAATGTTCTCTCTTTGACAGCAAAATGCTCAAGATGTGCCCCAACTGCAGCGAAGGTGGCTAAAGTCATCAAGGCAGAGGGGTGGATGGCCAATCATCCCCGCCCAGAGGACATCATCGCGAAGTGGAGGCCGCTCAGCAGAGCACAGGCGGAGAGTGACCCGGCCATCATCAGGGGGGTGACCAGGCAGAAATGGCGGGGTCTGGCTGTGAAGGATTTTGGGGAGCAGAAAGGTATGTACAAATGTCTTATGAGCACAGTAAAATCCATCCAAAACAGTTGTTGCAACAAAGGCCTTCGGCAAGGGCTCCATCCTGTGTGATTTCCACGGAAACGTGATCACAGGCGCTGAGGGGAGGGAAATGGCACAGATGCAGGACGAGCTGGGCCACTTGTTTTTCTTCAAACATGGCAGTGATGAGGTCTGCATTGATGCGGAGACCTTCCCCTGCGAGTGCCACCCGTCTCTGGAAACCACAGGGAGATGGATTATGCACTCCAAGAAGAACTACAACGTGCAGCCACGCCACTGCATAGTGAAGCTTCAGGAAGGAGACAGGCACGTCCTGCTCTTTCAGGCCACAAAGGACATTCTCAAAGATGAGAAGATCCGCTTCGACCACAGCATAAAGAAGAGGTCTTTTCGTGGGGAGGAAGTGGAGCTGGAGTGGCTGGACATCTGATTTGTGAAAGATTCTTGTGTCATGTCACAATGCTGAGAGCTTGCAATGGACTATCAATGTGTCATGTCACAATGCTGAGAGCTTGCAATGGACTATCAATGTGTCATGTCACAATGCTGAGAGCTTGCAATGGACTATCAGTTGTGTCATGACATAGATAGTTCCATGGAGCTGTTAGAACTGACTTTGTTAATCCTATGGTAATATGGAGCTGCTGTTTGACTACGGCGTCAAGCGCAAGTCTTTTCGAGGAGAAGGACTGATCCTCGACTGGCTGGATGAGTGAACACATCAGGCCGTTCATTCAACAGTAGATTATTGTTTTATGTCACAAAACGGAGAGCTTGCGTGTGGACTTCCGATGTATTATGTCACATAATGAGAACTCGCGTAGGGATTATCAAACATTGATAATTCATGTAAAAGGAGTATCAGTTGTGCATAACATTGGTTAGTTCATGTGAATGGGGCCTCCATGTGAACTTTGAAACGATTGAAACATCTGTGTCCTGGAGCTGGAGTGGCTGGATGTCTGACAACCCTGACAGACTCTATAGTAAGACTCTCTATAATTTTGTACATATATTTATGCTTACATATTAATGCTTACCTTTTATACTACAGTTAAATCACATCAAATGCATTACTATGAACAGCAGCTATGCTAATTATTTCCCATCTGCTTTTCTGTTATTATCTCGGGACGCCAGTCCCGAGGTAAATAGAGTTTGACGACTCGACGCCCGTGAAGAGACGAATCGATGCCCGTGAAGAGACGACTCGACGCCCGTGAAGAGACGACTCGACGCCCGTGAAGAGACGACTCGACATGATTAACTAACTGTATTTTTTATGTACATTTCTGAAATGTATTTTCTATAAAGCTGCTATACATATTTTGTTACTGTTTTAAAAATAAAAATGCCTTTAATCTTTTGATTCATTTGATTCTTACTTTTATCAGGATAAGGCATGCATCTAGGCTATATGTTACCCTTTGTTCACAACTGCCTGTACTTGCACTGGCACTGGTGTTTTGTTTTGCAATGAAATCAAAAATCATATTAAAGGTATGTATACAATATTTATTTTTATTTACAAAAAAAAAAACCATCCAACCACATTAAGCAAGGAATAAAAAGAACTGCATTTATTCAAAATAAAACAATATTTTCTAACAATATAAATATTTACTCTCAGTTTTTTTAATTTAATATTAACTTGCTCAGTATTCATTTATTCCACAAACTTAGAAAAATCAAACGAAACAAACTACATTTCCCATAACTCACTGCCCGGAGTCATTAGCGCATTCACCTGTGTGTCATTACCGTGTTTAACTCACACTATAATAGCCTGGTTTTCACACTCACTCACTGCTAATGGTGCGTTCACACCGAACGCGAATAGCGCGTCAGGCGCGAGTGATTTCAATGTTAAGTCAATGCAAAGACGCGTTTCGCGCGTAAAAAATTCCTGCGGCGCGAATGAGGCGTAGAGCGCGGCGCGGTAGACGCGAATACGCCTCATTCGCGCGTCAAGTTCGCGCGAATAGCGCGAATTGAGCGTCTAGCGCGTTAAGCGCGTTATGCGCGAATGATTTTATTAGTGCTATTTGTGCATTCACGCGTTTGACGCGAATTCGCGTCTGCCGCCCGAGTTGAAAAATCTGAACTTCTGCGTCAATTCGCGCCGCGTTAACCAATCAGGAGCCGGCTTGCTGCTGTCACGTGGTGAACTGACAGTTTATAATGTTATTTTATGTTTGGCCTCAATAAATTATTTTGTAATATGACTAAAATGCACAACAAAGCAAATCTTTCACATAAAAACTCGATTTCAATATGAGAGATACTCATTTTTTATTGAATGCTATTTATTCCATATCTATTCTAGATTATATGAAACTTTATTAATCTAATGTAAAGACAACAAACACAATTTAGTGTATAAAAACTTTTTAAAAAAAATCACAGGACAGGTTTCACTTTTGGAGGCTGACTCTATTATCAAAACAAAAATAAATGACAGATTAGGTGCGGGTGAGGGTGAACCTCGCGCCGGGCTGTACAGCGCGGGCTCGTCATGCAGCGACCACTCGAGGCCGAGGCTTATACGGCCTACGCTGTCCTCGTCAGCGTCCTCACCGTTAGGTCCACCAAACCTACCTCCTGGAGCAAATTGTGAAACTCCTGAAACCCTCCGGAGGGTCTGGTGGACCCGAGTACAGCGACGATGTCCCCTACGCAGCTGTTTCTGCTCTCCAGAGCATATACGAGCGGTGACTCTCTCGATTAATGCTACTGCTAATGCTCGATAAACATCTAAAAAAGATGGCCGCCAACAGGTTTCGAAACTTTCGCCTCCGGATTTCGCCTCTGACGCGCGTAAATTTCATTTCAAACTTTTGATTTTACGCGCGTCAATTTCGCTCTTGACGCGCGAATTAACACAAAGTGGTCAAGCGTATAACTAGACGCGGCAGGCGCGAATTTGACGCGCTATTCGCGTTTGGTGTGAACGCAGCATAAGTCTTGCTTTATTTGTGTTCCAGTGAACAGAGCATAAAATCCAAAAACCGAGAGCCAAGAGACAAGCAAACAGAACACTCAGAAATGCAGTACCCTTTTTGCCTCTGACCCTCGCCTGTTTTGTCTTTGGATTTCCCTTCTAAATAAACCCACATTTGGATTTAACATGAGGTAAGTCTTACAGTTCAGAATTTCAAATTGTCATATTATTTTTCTAAAGCATTTTTCTTTTTTTAAGCAGTCAAGTCAACAGTTCATTCAACCTAGCAGAAAATCCACTACTCAAAAGAAAGGTATGTTTCTGCTCAACCTATTTTGAAATATTTGATTTAAATATTAACACTTGCGTTTAACACACAAATAATGCAATCTCATTTCCATCCATCTTCTTCCGCTTATCCGGGGCCGGGTCGCGGGGGCAGCAGTCTAAGCAGAGAACCCCAGACTTCCCTCTCCCTAGACACTTCCTCCAGCTCTTCTGGGGGGACACCGAGGCGTTCCCAGGCCAGCCGGGAGACATAGTCTCTCCAGCGTGTCCTAGGTCTTCCCCGGGGTCTCCTCCCAGTGGGACGCGCCCGGAACACCTTCCCGGGAAGGCGTCCAGGAGGCATCCGGAACAGATGCCCAAGCCACCTCAGCTGACCCCTCTCGATGTGGAGGAGCAGCGGCTCTACTCTGAGCTCCTCCCGGGTGACTGAGCTTCTCACCCTATCTCTAAGGGATCGCCCAGCCACCCTGCGGAGAAAGCTCATTTCGGCCGCCTGTATCCGGGATCTTGTCCTTTCCGTCATGACCCAAAGCTCATGACCATAGGTGAGGGTAGGAACGTAGATTGACCGGTAAATCGAGAGCTTTGCCTTGCGGCTCAGCTCTTTCTTCACCACGACAGACCGGTACATCGACCGCATTACTGCAGAAGCTGCACCGATCCGTCTGTCAATCTCCCGTTCCATCCTTCCCTCACTCGTGAACAAGACCCCAAGATACTTAAACTCCTCCACTTGAGACAGGAACTCTCCACCAACCTGAAGTGGGCAAGCCACCCTTTTCCGACTGAGGACCATGGCCTCGGATTTGGAGGTGCTGATTCTCATCCCAGCCGCTTCACACTCGGCTGCAAACCGTCCCAGTGCATGCTGAAGGTCCTGGCTTGATGAGGCCAACACGACAACATCATCCGCAAAGAGCAGAGACGAAATCGTGTTGTCACCAAACCTGACCCCCTCCGGCCCCTGGCTGCGCCTAGAAATTCTGTCCATAAAAATCATGAACAGAACCGGCGACAAAGGGCAGCCCTGCCGGAGTCCAACACGCACCGGGAACAAGTCTGACTTACTGCTGGCAATATGAACCAAGCTCCTGCTCCGGTCGTACAGGGACCGGATAGCCCTTAGCAAAGGGCCCCGGACCCCATACTCCCGGAGCACCCTCCACAGGCTGCCGCGAGGGACACAGTCGAATGCCTTCTCCAAATCCACAAAGCACATGTGGACTGGTTGGGCAAACTCCCATGAGCCCTCCAGCACCCTGTAGAGGGTATAGAGCTGGTCCAGTGTTCCACGGCCCGGACGAAAACCACACTGTTCCTCCTGAATCCGAGGTTCTACTATCGGCCGGATTCTCCTCTCCAGTACCCTGGCATAGACTTTCCCAGGGAGGCTGAGAAGTGTGATCCCCCTATAGTTGGAACACACCCTCCGGTCCCCCTTCTTAAAAAGAGGGACCACCACCCCGGTCTGCCATCCCAGAGGCACCGTCCCCGACTGCCACGCGATGCTGCAGAGGCGTGTCAGCCAAGACAGCCCCACAACATCCAGAGACTTGAGGTACTCATGGCGGATCTCATCCACCCCCGGTGCCTTGCCACCGAGGAGTTTCTTGACTACCTCGGTGACTTCAGCTTGGGTGATGGACGAGTCCACATCTGAGCCCTCAGCCTCTGCTTCCTCAATGGAAGACGTGACAGCGGGATTGAGGAGATCCTCGAAGTATTCCTTCCACCGTCCAACGACATCCCCAGTTGAGGTCAACAGCTCTCCACCTCTACTGTAAACAGCGTTGGTAGGGCACTGCTTCCCTCTCCTGAGGCGCCGGACGGTTTGCCAGAATCTCTTCGAAGCCGACCGATAGTCCTTCTCCATGGCCTCACCGAACTCCTCCCAGGCCCGAGTTTTTGCCTCCACAACCACCCGGGCTGCAGTCCGCTTGGCCTGCCGGTACCTGTCAGCTGCCTCAGGAGTCCCACAAGCCAACCAGGCCCGATAGGACTCCTTCTTCAGCTTGACGGCATCCCTCACTTCCGGTGTCCACCACCGGGTTCGGGGATTGCCGCCTCGACAGGCACCGGAGACCTTACGGCCACAGCTCCGAGCGGCCGCTTCGACAATGGAGGTGGAGAACATGGTCCACTCGGACTCAATATCTCCAGCCTCCCTCGGGATCCGGTCGAAGCTCTGCCGGAGGTGGGAGTTGAAGATCTCTCTGACAGGAGACTCGGCCAAACGTTCCCAGCAGACCCTCACAGTACGTTTGGGTCTGCCGAGTCTGTCCAGCTTCCTCCCCCGCCATCGGATCCAACTCACCACCAGGTGGTGATCAGTTGACAGCTCCGCCCCTCTCTTCACCCGAGTGTCCAAGACATACGGCCGGAGGTCGGATGAAACGACCACAAAGTCGATCATCGACCTACGGCCTAGGGTGTCCTGGTGCCACGTGTACTGATGGACACCCTTATGCTTGAACATGGTGTTCGTTATGGACAAGCTGTAACTAGCACAGAAGTCCAATAACTGAACACCGTTCGGGTTCAGATCAGGGGGGCCGTTCCTCCCAATCACGCCCCTCCAGGTGTCACTGTCGTTGCCCACGTGGGCGTTGAAGTCCCCCAGTAAAACGACGGAGTCCCCAGTCGGAGCACTTTCCAGCACCCCTCCCAGAGACTCCAAGAAGGCCGGGTACTCTGCACTGCCGTTTGGCCCGTAGGCACAAACGACAGTAAGAGACCTATCCCCGACCCGAAGGCGCAGGGAAGCGACCCTCTCGTTCACCGGGGTAAACTCCAACACATGGCAGCTGAGCTGGGGGGCTATAAGCAAACCCACACCAGCCCGCCGCCTCTCACCATGGGCAACTCCAGAGTGGTGAAGAGTCCATCCTCTCTCGAGGAGTGTGGTTCCAGAGCCCAAGCTGTGCGTAGAGGTGAGCCCGACTATCACTAGTCGGAACCTCTCAACCTCACGCACAATCTCGGGCTCCTTCCCCGCCAGTGAGGTGACGTTCCACGTCCCTAGAGCTAGTTTCCGTGTCCAGGGATCGGGCTGTCGAGGCCCCCGCCTTCGACTGCCACCCGATTCTCTAAGCACCGGCCCCTTACGGTCCCTCCTGTAGGTGGTGAGCCCACGGGAAGGCGGCCCCACGTCGCTCCTTCGGGCTGAGCCCGGCCGGACCCCGTGGGGGGAGGCCCGGCCACCAGGCGCTCGCATACGAGCCCCAACCCCGGGCCTGGCTCCAGGGTGGGGCCCCGGCTGCGCCATACCGGGCGACGTCACGGTCCTCTGTTTTTTCTTCATCATAAGGGGTTTTGAACCTCATTCTCAATCTCATTTCAAAATACACAAATGTTTAAATGTTATTGTATGTTATTTGTTGGAAAATTTGTAGATGTTTAATCATGGATCAGTCCTAGATTTTAAGTTTGTGAGCTTTGGCTGTCCATGTTAAAGAAAGGCCTTGAAATGTATAAACTAAGTTTATTGTGATGCAGCTACTGAATGAGTTAATCGTTTGTATTGTAGTCTTTTTATCAGGTGTGCACAGAGTATGGATTATCAGTGAACGTTACATATGCCTCCACTGCCAAACCACTGGACCTGGGAAGCCAGGCCAAGATTTGTTCCTATGGTCTCTCTTGCTCGCTGTTGGCCACGTCTAGTTGGCCACCTCCTCCTCTTCCAACAGTGCCTTGAAGGAAGAACTGCTCCGAATGTGCTCGTGATTCACTGTGGAGGCAACGACCTAGGACACCTAAATCCAACCTTATGTGTTGCGTTGTCTCAGACATGGGCCAATATCAGTTAAAAAAAAATATATAATTTCCCTTAGGGCTTAAATGAACCATCTCTTAAAAAATAGTTCAGGCTTTTCAAACAGCGATCCGGCGGCGTTATTCCCATGACCCTCTGGGCAGCTTGCGGGAAACCGTTGTTCACAAATTTTCTGATTTTTTTTTTTTTTCACAGTATACACAATACAGACAATAGATTTATATACAGTGCCTAAGAACAAAACTGATGAACTCGCAGAGACTATGAAAAAGAAAGAAGAGGAGAAATGAAAATAGCAGCAGTTAAAAGAACATGTCAACTACAGAACCTTAAACAAGAACACACACATTAAGCACTGAAGACGGCGCCGGTCTGTTCATGCTGCAGTGCTGCAGTAGCCTGGCGAGCCAGACTTACATCAAGATGTTTTGTCTGGAAACTCTCCATAGACGCGGCTTACTTTGAGGGGCGGGATAAACGGTTGTCTCTCAAAATCCCTCTG
This sequence comes from Rutilus rutilus, assembly GCF_951802725.1. Classification (NCBI taxonomy): domain Eukaryota; kingdom Metazoa; phylum Chordata; class Actinopteri; order Cypriniformes; family Leuciscidae; genus Rutilus; species Rutilus rutilus. The sequence continues at coordinate 28,542,395 of NC_140229.1, read as the reverse complement.
CACGCAATAGGATAGCGCTTCAACCAATCAGAGCAACGAAGAAGGTGACGTAGTCAGAGCGGCGGAAAATAATTGATGGGAAAGTGTTTCGCGGTAAAGTTTGAAGAGATTTCTGTAAGCGACCAAATGTTGTTGTAATGGAGCATAATGACTGTTGCCGTTTTTGTGAAAAAAAATATGAGAATTGCGGGTGTGCTTGTACATTCAGCAAGCATTTTCGATAAACAGAAGAAACAACTAAGTATTGCAGAGAGATTACTGCATGTCGGAGTGGCGGTAGTTAAAACATCGATAAAGTCGAACAGGATTTGTAAGGTCTGTCTCAATCTTTTATCGAGACTTGAACGTGACTTGCCGGTGTACTGGAGATGGGTGGAGGATGAAAAGAACGAGGAAGCCTCCGCAGTAGAAACAATTACAGGTCGTTCAGATAAAAGAGAACGTGAGCCTACTCCGTCGAAGACCCCCAGGGCCTTGAAGAAGTTCTGCCATAAACCTGCAAGTCCTGGAAGAGCTAATATTCGACGCAGCATCACCGAGGTATGATAGTTGTATTGTTACATATGTTTTAACATCCAGTAATAGTGCAGAACAGCCTGATTTTCATTACAGATATGTTGCCCACCAGTTACCCTGGGAGCAACATCATTTATTGATATGTTTACTTGTACTAGCCCTGTTTTCAAACGCTTTAACTAAAGCTGTTTATATCTTCGTGTCTGTCAGATGTCTATATCAAGGGCTTTGTTTTTAAAAATTCTGTCATACCATGAGTAGCAGACTGAGACAACTTGTGAACTTTGTAGTAGCCTATTCGAAGTACAGACGTTGCATGGTCTTGATAGCTTATTTAGATCTTTACTGTAAAAGTAATGATATGCTGCAAAGTTACTCGACACTTCATAGACCTATTAACAAACTTGTCAACATTGCTGTGAATGTAGTCGTTGACTGCATTACTCTACATTGTAGATTTTCACAATAAATCATTTTCACATTAGAACTGCTTTGACTCGTTTCAGGTCATCATCAAATGCCCTAAACAAAAGGTGTGCGAGGCTGAGGATGCTTTGATGGTGAAACACATAAACAACAAAAAATGGAAAGCGGCGGCCAAATTAATCATGAAGCATGAGGAGCTTCTACAGGAAGTGAAGGTCATCATCCTTACAGTCATTGCAAGTGAATGCAAAACACTTTGCGACCCCAGCCAGAATTTCATGTTGTGGAGGTCTTCAGCAGAAGATTTGAGATCTTTCTCAATTAGCAGCCTTGAGTCAGACCTCCAGCGCCTCTCACCACTCCTCTTGTCTGTCTTTTCAACCATCACAAGCCATTTGCGTCCTGTCACCTGTGCTGCTGCTGCGATTTCACTGAGAGGTAGAGAAACCCGACTCTCAGCGTTCGCTCACTACATAAATTGCATTCTTCAATATGGGGGTGCGAAGAAGGCAGTGTTTCAAAGGCTCAGCAAATTTGGCATTTCAACGGTGCACAAAAATGCTATTGGAAAGCAGAAGGAATTGTCTAACAAATGTGGATCTGGTCTTTGGCATCTAAAGAGGCAAAATGAAGAATTCATAACTCTGGAAGCTGAATGTCAGTCTGTCAATCAAGGACAGAACAAAACCTCCATAGACCACAGAAGTGAGTCTGAGCTGTTACTCAGTGATGTCTTCCGAAGCATGGAAGATCTTCAATTATCAGGTGAAAAATAACACATACAGACACACACTCACACACATAGAGATACTTTCATGTGCAAGATATGTGGTTATGCTGTCTTATATCTATGTGTCTAATGTATGACAACAGATGAGGTAGCTGAAAGCAGTGCCGTAGACCATGCTACACAAGATGAAGAGGTGAGGATCACATCAGAGGTAGTTGAAGGCAGTGCCGTGGACCAGATTTCTGGACATGACGATGTGAGGATCACATCCGATCCGTGGACGGGGACATGGCCAACTCCACCACATACATATTCCTTAATTTTTGACAATTTGGATTTCTACATGCATGCACACCACCAGTCCACCCTACGCAGCAACCGGTCAATACACTGGATACACCACATTGCAGTCCAAGACCGGATCCCAATATATCACCTGGCTAATGACAAACCACTTGGAAATCTTCTGCACTATGACCTGAATTTATCACTCCCTGGAGAGGGTGAACAAATTCAAATGCGAAGGGAATACATTGTCCTTACCAGCCGAATCCTGACAACTTATCTCTCTGTATTCAAGCCATTCTCCAACGTGGTCTTGCGTCACATACCACATCAGTATTCAACAGAAATGGCACAGCGTTCCACTGATGTAAGAACTTAAGATAATACTACATTAACACCTGTACCAACCGATTTTAGTGTAACAATTTGAATTGTGACTTTTTCCATTTACAGTTCCCATTAGGACTGCTTTTTAAAGACGAAAACAAATCCGCTGACCTGGCAGAAGTACTTCAACACTTTCAGAAGGCGTAAGCATGAATTAGAGTCATACAATTACTTCAAATCTAATTACTGTGAGCAGTGGTTCCAAAAACAATTGCCTCTGTCTTCATTGTAGGTATGTACCGAAAGGACCGGATGGACTGTCAGCAATTTTGGTGGGAGGTGACAGGCTCTCTGAAGCAAGTAGCAGAAATCTACAGTGGGCCTATGCAGATGGTATCAACATAGAGGAGCGATTAGATGGCATGGAGTTCATGTTTGAGGATTGGCATGCCATTAGGGTGCTATTCGGAGTAAGTAATCTATCACAATGTAACATGGTTTGCTTGAACTGTTATATTTATTAATTTATTTAATTTGTTCATAGTTGTAGTTCAACAGTATTATGCTGCAGTGTACCTTGCTGCTTTGTAGGCTGCCTTATCCTTTGTTTTGGTCTTACTGTTGTCTTTCCCTTTTTAAAAAAAAACTTAGATCCACTTCAAAGTTTTCTTCAGCGAGAAATCCGCAAAGGAACATGGGACACTGTGCGCCAACATGACAAAGTTGAGGTACAGCTGCTGCATTGACACTGAATTCATGACTTTTCCGCTGCAATTGAAACATTGGCCACTTTGACCAGCATAAAATATTTTGTGCTTGCTACCTAATGTTATCTAAATTGTTGACAATGTTCTCTGCAGTTTTGCTGTTACACAAACTCCAGTCATCCTGTACATATTTCCGAATACACCATGAATTTATGTTGTTTGTGGTGGGATGGGATGGGATGGTATGGGCCATCAGGAAAAGCCGTGGTTCGGTGAATTTACCAGTATGGTACGGGATTACAAGTTTTCCAATTGTACTGTCACTAACTTTCCCAGAATGAAATGTTTGTGTGTTTGAAACATGAAAGGTGGGGTGAGAGATGACTGACGTGTGTGTCCGTGTGTCCGTGTGTCCGTGTGTGTCCGTCCCCATATGTTCAAAAGGAGAGTTATAGTGATACATAAAAAATGTGTACCAACTATTGACTAACATATGTATGTGTCACAGGTGCAGCAATGTGAAACAGGGGCCCCACAGTGCCTACAATGCATACAAACATTTTTTCATCACAGACACAACTGCGTTGCTTGTGACGGCAGCAATGGAGCACTTTGGACTGCAGGATGTAGCAGGTAAACAGGGTGATATCAAATGGGACAACAATGCTTTCAAAATAAAGTGTGTGGGGATGAGGAAAGATTGATAAGACTCATTTTTTGTTTTTTTCCATGTGACTTAGAAATCCCTGAATCGTTTGTTCCGGAGGAAATTGCATCTGGATCAACAGATGTAAGGCGAACGTGGTTGCATGCTAAATCTGCAGAGATTGTGGAAAAGTTCATCCTGCTTGGGGACGTGATAGAGGCCAGGACTGGTCTCTGTGAAGCTTCTGTGACATCAACAAAGACAAAGCATTACCCTTGTCGAGCACAGGGCTGTAAACAGGTATACGCATATCTCAAAGCCAGAGAAAACCACGAGCTTAAAAAGCACAACTTGGATGTTCCTTCCGAAACGTTGTCTGAGAATACGACACTGTCCAAACGAGACCACAAACAAGAACGCACTTTGGCAAGGCTAAGCTTTAGCTTTTTGATTTTGGACATGCTTGATGCGATAAAAGAGGGTGACGGTGAAAGACTATTGAGGCTGTACAAAGTTGCCATGCTGTATTACAAAGGCTATGGGCACAGCCACTATGCTTACAGTACTTTACTCATGACACTGCAGGTGAATGCGTGTCTGACCCCTCGGTTGTCGCATAGTGTGATCTGGAACCGGTGTTGGAACAGCAAGGGAGGGAATGGAAACAACATCCCCCTAGACCTTCATTTAGAACACCTGAACAATTTTCTTAAGTCTTTCCTGAAGGGTCTGGGTCCAAACCTTTCTGAAAAATCAGCAAGCCGGGTCAGCCAGTCCATTGGTGTTTTGAAGGAAATGATGGAGAAGGTGGATGGCGATTTGGGTATCAACTGGCACCCATCGTGCCGAGCAGCAGACACAGGATGTTATGACTCTTATAGAAGTTTTCAAGGCGGGTCAATTGTTTACAGAAATTCCTGGCAGGGAATTTCAGGCCTACCCTAGATTTGACAAGAACCTGTTGCGCAAAATCAAATACAAAGATATGTGGCAGTGGATGAGGCTCAAAATGACGGAGTGGAGAAAACTCAAAAAGTAATTCACACACATTTGTGGTTTCCTATCTTGTCTATAGACCCATTGTGAATAATCTGTAGTTACATAATCTTTCATTGTTAGACAAGGCACATGTTCAAAATCAACAATCTGTTCCAAAGAACTTTGACAATGGATAAGACAAAAAAAAGAAATGGAGAAATGTGAAAGGTAATTACACTTTATCTTTGTTTGTTAAGCTTGTATACAGACTCTTTGAAAATAATCTGTACATTGTTTCACCTATTTTTTATTGCTGGTCAAGTTACATATTTAATTGTAAAACAATTTGTATACACAACATTTTCAGCTTGTTTGTTACTTTCATTTTCACCCCTTTTTCTATTGTATGTAAATGTGAAATAAAGACTTTGACAATAACTGTAAATATATCAATCTCAAACTTTATTTATATACAGTCATATGACATAAGTTTGGAGAGCATTCATGGAGAACTTTCAAATACAGGTCGGTGGTCATATGTTCAACTGTTATATACAACTGTTATATATGGTGTGTCATATATACAAATATTTAAAAATTGCTTTTAGGCATCAGTCTGAACTCCTCAAATGTGTAAACCCAGATTCAAAGCTGCTACATAGTGATAGGGTGTCTGGATCAGACTCATCATCAAAATAACCTGTGTAATCTTGGTCAGGCACCACAATGTCCTCTGCAGGCAGATCAACGTCAATGTATTCAAAATCTCCAAAGATATCAAAAAACACCTTTAGAATTTTTTGTCCGTGCCTTTTACTAAACACGGGTAGGTTGTCCATTATGAAAGTAAGATCAAATATTTCTGCGCTACGCTCAAGAGCACAGTCGATCAGCTCATTACTAAAACCAGTGCAATCTGTGCTGTTAGTGTACAGATGTATGTGCTGTACTAAGCTGAGCTTGTACCTGTACAAAAGATCTCTAATCAACTCTTTGTGATCCTCTGTAACTTTCCTGCTTTTGACTGTGGCACGAACGTCTGGAGACATTTCGTATTCAGGTATTGCCAAGTCACAACCTGCAGAGCTGCACAAACAAACTGAGTGGCAGTATGAGCAGCACAAATGTCCTGGTAGAACGCTTTCAGTATGGTGCTCAAACTGCGAGTATAACGCCTTCCTAAAGCAGCTAGTGGTGCCCTTTTTTAACAGTGTTTTAACACCCTCATCCAATCTTATCTGCTGCTCTACATTGTAAATAATGGCATGTGATGGAGACCCATCTCGCCCAGCCCTGCCAACCTCTTGTACTATGTCCTCCACATCCTCTGGTGAGCCATACATTATGACATGGGATATGTTGGGAAAGTTCAGGCCCATTCCGAGAGCTGTCGTGGCTACAACCACTCTGCATGCACCATCGCCAGCTAATGAAGCAAGTACTCTACTCTTGTGATGGGGAAGTGTTTGGCTATGAAACATACCAATAAGCAAGTTTACTACCCTGTGTTCTGGATCCCTATCAACCCAGCAGTCATCACCAAGTTCCTCTTTTAGGTGACAGAACACCTTTCCACAAGTCGTCAGTGTACGGCAGTAGATTATTATTGGTGACATTCTTGGGCCGTTATCTCTCAGTTTTCTCACAACCCAGTTCAGACAGTCCATAGTATCTGAAGACACTGTAGTCAGGCCAAGCCTAATATTTGTTCGGTTTGGGCTTATGGTGACGTGAGTGGCATTCTCCAAATGCAACTGTCTTTTGATAATTGCTCGGGAATCCAGGTCCGCTGTTGCTGTCAAGGCCATTATAGGTGTACCTGAAGAACAAAGGCAATTGCATTAACACTTACAATACAATGTCATTATAGATTTCTGTTTAGCAAAGTGTTCACTAATGTAACAAAACAAATTTTTAGTAAATGATAGTCCATAGATCATTTTTCTGGGTTTATCAACCTTAGCCATTATCAGGGAGGAATGTAGTTAATTTCAGCATGGCAGCAAGTGTTTATCAGAGAAGGACAGGTAAACAAGCTAGAGGCTTTCTTTATAAGAGAGATGATACTGATAATCATTAAGTCTTTAGTGGCTACTGCACCTGGCTCATAAAAGTCTTCACATATAAGCCTGAGTGTTTTTTTTAATAATAGGCTGAAGAGAGGATCATGGTAATGTGTCTCACAACTTCCATACTTACCCTGTTTTACGATGGATCGCAGTTCTCCTAGCCTTGCAAAACTGTCTCTGAAGGCCTTCTCTCCTCTACCAGCCTTTCCCCTGGTAGATAAATCAACATACATGTACATGTTAAATATATCAAATTTGAGATAATATCAATGACTACCGAAATAACAAAACACATTCTACAACAAAATTTTTTTTTTAGGTCTGATAAAACTGTTCCATTAGTTAATTGTTATGTGATGTCACTGCTGTAATGTAACATCAGACTCTTTAAAAATTATAGGTTGACAGGAAAAAACAAACCATACAAGAGATGTCAAGGCATACATTTTTATTTATTTTACATTTTTATTTTAAATTAAGATCAAGCATTTGCCTCTGAAGATACACACATTTGACATATGAATTTTAATTTGGACTTTATTTGTTCTTGATATTTAAGTCCAATCGTTATAACAACTCATTTTTTTGTGCCAAATGCTGTCAAAATTTTAAATAGACATTTTTAACATTGATATGTGAGTCTGGAATTTTTTTATTATTGCAATGTTGTTATGTTGTAATTATTGTATGCATATTTACCATTTGTACGTGAGATGTGCTTCATCCACCACAATTCCCAAAATGTTGTCTTGAAAGAACTTGGTGGACAACATATCTCGCCATTGCTTTTGAAGAATCCAGGATTCAGGACTCCCGTATAGCAACTGACACCGGCCGCTTCGAATGTCCCCCTGGTCGCCTTTGCCAAGTTGCATGGCCTTAAGTCCAAATTTTGTAGCCTCCTTTAAAGGCCATGTTGCAGGTTAACCACCACTGTTGATCAATGGGTACATTAATCACTCAAATTATGTATACCATTTTTAAAATGTCTCAAAAATGGTCTTAAAGACCAGTTTTTTACGTTTTTTGGTATGAACGTTTTTTTTTTACGCAATTCGGTGATGACGTCACGTTGGGGAGAAGCGGAGGAAAGGTAGCCTCAGCCAATACAGTTTGTATTAGAACTATGGCAACTGACTGGGAAAAATGAGTGAAAAATCAACGTTTTCTTTATATCTAGTGGCAGTGATCATGACATTAGTTCAGATAAGTACCGGTAAACTTTGTCTTCATCTAGAAATAGAAGGCATCATGCTAGCTATGGGCTAATTTGCCAGTCCCACCTGTTATCCACCCCCTCCAGATAATCCCTAATTAAGTCTTTCCCCCAACGTGGTAAACACATTAATGATTAGTTATCCCACGTTTTGATGGTAGCTACTAGCTCCAGTAACAGCATCATTGCCAAGTGTTTCTAAGCGTTTACCTCTTCCTCCGGTGAAAATGTTGCAAACACAGCCGCCGCATGTCTGTCGCTGTTTGGCAGGTGCTTGTGTGGGCGCCGGCGGTGCCGTCCCATGGAAACTGCGTTGGAAAGCTTGTGCTGTAAGTGAGTGCGTTTTGGTCGCTGCATGGTCGAGGAGCTCACCCCGCGACCAGATGTGACGTGCCTCACTCAGCATCCAGGATTTGCATGCTGCCTGAATCCGTTTGTGCTAAAGATAGCATACACCCATTTCAGGCAGGATCATGGTCCCCTTCAAGCCGGCACGCAAGAGTATGTTAATTGTTTGTTTACTTTACCATTTTTTTTTTACACTAAGTCTTATGAACCGGCTTAAACAGTTATAGGTGACTAGAGATGTGTTGTATAATCTGCGCTATCTGAATACTCTCGTCTACTACTCGTCTCTCTAGTCACTCTCAACGCTCTCAAGGCGGGCTTTGGAATATTCTCTCCCCAACGTGACGTAATGGAATGCATTGTGGCGGAAAAGAGAATCGTTGCAAACCGCTGTAAGATAGCCTACTTTTTCATTTATATTGCGTTTTGTGATACCCAACAACATAAAATACAATGGATAACAGTTTAAATGTTTATTACCAACAAGTAAACTGCACAAATTCGATGAAAAAAAAAACCTGCAACATGGCCTTTAACTGGTCCTCCATAAGCGCTATCAATGGTGAAACAACAATCACAAGCGGGTTGTGGCTGAGTCCCATGCGTTTTCCCACCAGCGGAGCTAATTGGTATATTAAACTTTTTCCGTATCCAGTCGGCAAAACTCCAAACACATCTTCCTTTTTTAAAAATGACTTAAGTGCCGTTCTTTGCTCTTTTCTTAAAGAAAAACTTAACTCCAAGTCCTCCAGAGTCGCGGCCAAAGCCGATTCGAAAGACCGCTGTTCGCCAGCTGCAGCCGCCATTCTTGGTTTTCAAGTGGCAGCCGTCGCAACTCTGTCGTCATATGTTAAGCCCGCCCCGCCTACTCTATACGCGTTGTGATTGGCCTGACCCAATTTGGGTTTTTGCAGCTAGAAGGTCTATTGAGAGTGTCTAGACCACCTGGCTGCAAAATACATTTTGCTGCCACTAGGGTGCGTCTAGATTTCTAGGCTAGTGCTGCAGTCCAGTGCACGCCAATATCATGTCACCATCATCTGCTTCATTAGCTCAAAACTGTCACAATATGACGTCATCCCTCTCCTCCTCCTTGGAGAGCTCCACTGTCCAACTGCTGCACTTGTGTAGCGATGACGATGACTGCATTCACTGTTTTTTTTACGTGAATTTAAACATTAAGAACTCAGAAACCGATATGTACAGCCAAAACATACATTGTGGCTGTGTGTGTGTGTGTGTGTGTGTGTGTGTGTGTGTGTGTGTGTGTGTGTGTGTGTGTGTGTGTGTGTGTGTGTGAGAGAGTGACCTTACCTGGTTGCGTGTGTCTGTAAAGCATGTCTGTCCTCCTTTGGTCCAGCATCTCAGCAGGTCAAATCACTGGAAAACAAAAATAAGTCAGTGACCTCTGCTTATAGAGATTGAATAAATGATTTAAAGATCTACATCTAAAAGATGGGCTGTATCTAGTTCCAGATGGCTTTACGCAGCTAGGAAGTGTCCACACCCTAGTGTGTGGCCGTTGTGTTTCCATGGAAATCACACAGGATGGAGCCCTCCTCCAAGGCCTTGGTTGCAACAACTCCTGTGGTCAAAAAGAGGAGTCATTAATGTGCTGTCCATGATGTTTGTTTATCCACTCACAGATACTAACCTGAACAAATATAAACCTACAACCATATAAATACACAAATACTAACATAGTTTTGCAGGCCCTGTTTGTTTGTCCACACAAATACTAACATATTAAACCTACAAAGTGTTCCCACTTTGTTAAACATCTCCCATTACAATACGATGATCATTTTCATTTCACCCCCTTTATTTAAGTTAAACCATAAATAAAAAAAATAAAAAAATATATCTTTTACGTCTTGGTACTTGCCATAAGCGCGTCATATCCCAGAGTGGTCGCCATTTTGCCATTCTTTGTCATATATTTCTAATCGCGCACCCGGTGGTTTTCGGCTAATATCTCCGTGAAAACAACGAAAAATCACGAACCTTGTACCGTTCTTTTCAGCTCGACTAGATGATTCCACAGAGTTCAGCGCACGCAGGATCGGTTGGGTTTTCTCCGAATTACGGCCGTTTTAAGACGCCCACTATGTTCTAATACTAACAAATACTAACATAGTTTTGCAGGCCCTGTTTTTTTGTCCACACACAAATTCTAACATATAAACCTACAAAGTGTTTCCTCTCCACCATGCATTATTGTATTGTGAACCTTTAATATGATGCAAAACAGAAAGAAAGCTTGTTATTTTACTGAATTACAGACTTTTCCTTTCTGAACTTTGCCCCTTTAATTTTAATTACCTGAACAAGATACAGCTCTCATTTATTGTGTGTGTGTGTGTGTGTTATTATTATTTGTGTGTAGAGTTCTGAGAGTATGAGGCATGCTTTCAGAAAATGTGTGTAAACAATTGAGAAAAACTGTCAAAAGAAAAGCAATGAAATTGTTTTATACTTTAAACTATGCAACACATCAGCAAAACATTTTTGATTAAAAGTGATTTTACCCTTTAGTCAGCATCAGTCTGCTGAAAATCAAGAAAATGTGACTTATCTGAAGACTAATAAAGAAATGTGCACATTGTCCCTTTTAAAATAAATTAAAGAATAAAAAAGAATGGCCAGTCAGGTATGCACCTTAGCACTTAAATTGTTTGTATTTGAAAATTAAAAGCTATACGTAAGACTTATATGTAAGAATCAGTAGCACTTGATGTAGGCTACTGTAAAGTTAAATAGATTTAAACTTAATCTCTCTTTTACACCTACACACACACACACACAGACAGAGAGAGAGAGACAATGGAAATGCTAATTACAAACATCCCCCCACTCCCTCCATGAAAAAAAAAAAAAGAGTCTAAGAGTTTGTTCAAAATGACAAAAATTGTCTCTGAGTTTCTTCAAAAAGCCCAGTCTTGGCAGCAGAGTTTCTTCAGAAAATCTGAAAAATCTATGAATTTCTTCAAAAAGCCCGTTTTTGGCAGCAGATTTCGCTTACGGCCATACCACCTTGAGAATGCCCGATCTCGTCTGATCTTGGAAGCTAAGCGGAGTCGGGCCTGGTTAGTACTTGGATGGGAGACCAGAAATTCCCCTCCAAACTTAAGCGATCGTCAGCCGTCCAATGGGTGAGCAATGCTGAGCAGCGATCAGCTAATGGTTGAGCAATGCTGAGCAGAGCTCAGCGCTCAACAGACCAATCATTGAGCGAAGATCGGAAAACGTCATCTAGCTGTGTGAGCGTGTGAGCTGTTTTATAAAAATACTGGCGGCCATATAATGTATTGTGGTCGGCGTTATTGATGACCGATTGGACTATATTTTTACTCTCAGGTACGTTTGGGATAATTATGTGCTAAGTAATGAATGAAACTCGATATATTTTTGGATAATTTGCCTGATATTCAGTGATAATATTTTTTATCATATATGATAATATCTCGTTAGCGCCGTACTGACACTAATTTTCTGCCACCAATTGGCTAGGCTAGCACTGCTTGTTTACATTAAAATAGCTGAAATGCGTTTAAAATGCGACCAGACTATTGATTTTACATGTTGAGACCTTGAAGAATGAACTACTACTGTGTGGACTCGCCGGCGCGTTTTGCTGGATTTTCTTCACATAGTAGCACAATAAACTTAAATTACTCCCGTCATTTATGGTCACGCAGAAAACAGAAATATGAAAAAAAGAATCTGTGATATGTCTACTTTTGTATGTGTCCACTTACAATCAAATCAAAATATTGTGCTTTTGTAAAATAAAGAAAATAAACAGGGTGTGCGTTCTGCCTCTCCGTCTCCGTGAACTTTTTTTTCTTGAGCACGTCTATAAACTGAAACAAAACTCAGCGAATACTGAATGAATGAGCTACCAATCGCCGCTGTAATGACCTGACGATGCCTGGAAATACTTCAAAAACGTGATCAGACACTCTAGCTCACTTCTTAAGAGTTGAAATTCGATGTGTAAATATGCTTTAGAAGTGTAAACATGACAACCGCGATTTGCATTCTAAAAACAAAGTGATGAATGAATGGGCTGTTTTTGGTTACTACTTTTACGAGGGCTGCAGGGTCTCTAAAAATGTATTTAAGCTCTCATCTGCTTTTAGTTTTACTCATTTATTCATGTTTTACTGTACCAGATGAAACATGGAGAAGCCTAGACATCGGTGCGACGTGTGCGACAAGACTTTCACTGAAAAGTCCAACCTGACGAGGCATCTGAAGATCCATGCCATCGCCAGGGAGACCTTTGACTGTGATGTCTGCAGGAAGAGCTTGACCACCAAATCATTGCTGGTCAGCCATCAACAGCAACACCAGTACCCCAACATCGTTTTGTACCGGCAAGGAGAGGCCAGGCTGCAGTGTACAGAGGCAGCAAAGTCTGTGGCAGAGGCCCCCAGCACCGTTGTTGACCCTACATGGCTGGATCCCAAGACAGCAGAGGCGGCTGCCAAGAGGTCCGGGGGTGAGCTGTGGAAAGGTCAGCTGGTCATCGTGTTTGGGAAGTACGCCGGTCAGACCTTCAGGTGGCTTCTAGAAAACGATGTCGGCTGGCTGGTGTGGTTGCTGTTCCAGTACTGCCAGCAGGGAGAGCAGAACGAGCTGCTGAAGTGGCAGAAGGAGCGACTGCTCGAGTACGCCAGAGAGTTCCCTCCTGTCACATGGCACCTTGACAGGAGGTTGAAGGTAAGATAAACTCAGTTACCTTTTAGACCTGAGTAATTGATGTTAAGCAGTAACCAGTATTAGTAAAAGTATTATTTTATGAGATTATTCTATGGTTGTGTTTTATTTTCTGCAGAAAGCGCAATCGAAGAAAGACCGGGCTCCTCCGACCATCCCCGACCTCTCTCAGCAGGACCTCAACTACGCCAGCGATGCAGAGTTATTGGCTGCTGCAGGTATAGTAGTATTATGCTGAAATGAACATGAAATGGCTTTGTAGTATGCTGTGGAGCTGCTAGGACTTGTGTTTGTGCCACGTGAAATTCATCAGTATGTATCGAGCAGTGCAGCTGATACATTTTTGTGGTGTTCTCCTCTTCAGAGAGTGTCCTGGACAGGTCTGAGGCGTCGGTCAGCACGCAGCTGACCACCTGGGGAGACCTCGCCAGCTCTGTGTGCCAGGACGACAGGCCCGGACCCTCGTCCCTCCGAGAGACCTCGGAACCCGGTGGCGTCGTGCTGCAGGGCTGGCAGAAGTTCTGGGAGCAGCCGCCTGAATCCGCCCAAGCCCTTGGTATAGCCCCCGCGAACATCAAGTGGCTGAAGACCAACGAGACCTACGGGCTGTTCGAGAGGGCGTCCAAGTACAAGAATGTCAGGGGAGAGATGGCCGAGAGGAAGCTCTTTAAGGAGAAGATGGACTTCCACCCGCCCCCACCTCCTATGGCCGTCAAGGGAGCTGTGCCCAATATGCTCTCCTTCTTCACCTCCCCTGCCTTCTTCTGGCGCCCGGTCGGCGTGATGAAGGCATTGATCCACTGCCCCAACACCAACTGCCCCGCACCACCAGAGTACTACCTGGAGAAGAGAGGGTACGGCAGCTACGCCAGGCAAGTGTGCGGCATGAACTTCCATTACACCCTGCTGACCGAGAGGTTGATGTGCAAACACTGTCTCAAGCTGAGGGAGGAGCCGAGCCAGGCACACGCGGACGACAGTGACGACTACGACAACGAGGAGGACGGCGCCCACCGTGCCCAGCAGCAGTACACATGGCTGGCGTACAGTCCGAAAATTCTGATGAACCTCGCCCCGGCCGTCAGAAGCATGTTCCCTGCCATAATCTGCGGCAAGCGTGCTGTGGACAGGAGTGTGGTCACCCTGATGAGCGACCGACTCAACGCTGTCTCAATGAACAAGGTGCAGAGGCTGCTGCAGCAGGGCCATGACGAGTGGTACGTGGAGCGTTGGGACCTGTACCAGACTCTCCTGTACGATGCCCACACGTCGGCGGCTGGATCGTCTTCGTCTCAGCGAGGCATCCTGTCGTTTGCCAGAGCAGCCGGCACTTACACCCCTCCCATCGCCCCGTCTCCCCTTCCTTCTGCTCGGGTCCTGAGGCATGCGCAACTGATCCTGGAGATGGAGAAGATGCCCGTGTACAGGGACCAAATCCTCAGCACGACTGGGGAAATCTTGTGTATCGACGGCACGAGGAAGGTATGTACAGCATAAAGTACTTGTGATCACGTCCACATGCCCTGGACGCGTACTCAGGGCATGTGCGGAGCAGCTCGCTGGGGTTTTTACAGACATTTTCAACCTGTCTCTTGCCCAAGCAGCTGTACCAACATGCTTTAAATGCACTTCCATTGTGCCAGTGCCAAAACACTCCAGCCCGAAGTGCCTTAATGACTACCGCCCTGTAGCACTCACACCCATCGTAATGAAGTGCTTTGAGCGGCTGGTCCTGGCACACCTAAAAGACTCTCTACCATCCACATTGGACTCACACCAGTTTGCCTACCGTAGCAATAGGAGCACAGAGGATGCAGTCTCCATGGCACTGCACTCTGTGCTCACACATCTGGACAATAAGAACACTTATGCACGCATGCTGTTTGTTGACTTCAGCTCAGCATTCAACACTGTCATCCCAACTAAGTTAATAGCCAAACTTGGAGACCTGGGCTTCAACACCTCCATGTGCAACTGGATTTTGGACTTCTTGACCAACAGACCCCAGAATGTTCGATCAGGCTCCAACTGCTCCACATCCATCACA
Source organism: Rutilus rutilus (assembly GCF_951802725.1). Classification (NCBI taxonomy): domain Eukaryota; kingdom Metazoa; phylum Chordata; class Actinopteri; order Cypriniformes; family Leuciscidae; genus Rutilus; species Rutilus rutilus. Next base: position 28,527,378 of record NC_140229.1, on the reverse strand, counting down.
CTCAACACTGGTGTACCACAGGGCTGTGTGCTAAGCCCGTTCCTCTACTCCCTCTTCACCTCCGACTGCAAGCCTGTGTACGGATCTAATTCCATCGTCAAGTTTGCGGACGACACTACGGTGATTGGTCTCATCAGCAACAACGATGAGACTGCCTATAGGGAGGAGATCAAGCACCTGGCCACATGGTGCACCGAAAATAACCAGCTCCTCAACACCACCAAAACGAAGGAGCTCATCGTGGACTTCAGGAAAGTGTCAAGAGGCACACACGACACCATCCACATCAATGGAATGGCTGTTGAGCGTGTCTCCAGTTTCAAGTTCCTGGGGATCCACATCTCGGCGGACATGACCTGGACAACCAACACCTCCAGCCTGGTCAAGAAGGCTCACCAGCGCCTTTTCTTCCTGAGGACACTGAGGAAGAATCAGCTTTCCTCCACTATCCTGGTGAACTTCTATCGCTGTGCAATAGAAAGCATCCTGACCAACTGTGCTACAGTGTGGTATGGGAGCTGTTCTGTTGCAGAGCGCAAGGCACTGCAGCGGGTGGTGAAAACCGCCCAGCGCATCACTGGGACTCCACTACCTGCCATCGAGCACATCCAGAGGAAACGCTGTCTGCATCGAGCTCGCAGCATCCTTAAGGACTCCTCTCACCCAGCCCACAGACTGTTTTCTCTCCTGCCCTCCGGCAGGCGTTTCAGGTGCCTCCGGACCAGGACCAGCAGACTAAAGAACAGTTTTTTCCCCAGAGCTGTCTCTTTATTAAACTCTAACCCTCATTGATCCCACTCCCCTCATATACTGATTGACTCTCCTCTCCCTCCTCACACCTGCCTCCATTTTGTTATTTGCAATACTATAATGTTCATTTGCACTGCTGACTGTTATTACAGTAACAACTGTTTACATATGCATCTTGCACTACTACCTTGACTGGAATATGCTCAATTTGCACTGCCGACTGTTTATTACAGTACCGACTGTTTATATATACATTGCAATATCGTACCTTAACTGTAATATGCAATTACTTTCCACTGCACTTTCACTCGGATAGCTTCTGTCCAAACTTTATTTGCACTACTTTAAATCCATTGTTATACTGCTCATTAGCCTAACTTATACATATATCTATTTGTTAAATTCTGTTTATAGTAATAGCCATCTGTATATTATGCTCACATTCTGTTTATAGTAACAGCCATCTGTATATATATTCATAGTACATATCTATCTGTAAAATTCTGTTTATAGTAACAGCCATCTGTATATTATATTCAGTACATATCTATCTGTAAACATTCTGTTTATAGTAATAGCCATCTGTATATTATTATATTCAGTACATATCTAGCTGTAAACTCTGTTCACAGTAATAGTTATCTGTATATTATATTCATAGGACAATCTATCTGTAAATTTTTGTTTATAATAGTATTCAACTCTATATTTATTCAGTACATATCCATGTTCTGCACTTATGGAACCACTGTATATCCTGCACTTGCTGCTATTGCACTTCTGGTTAGACCTAAACTGCATTTCGTTGCCTTGTACCTGTACTTGTGTAATGACAATAAAGTTGAATCTAATATAATCTAATCTAATCATATGGAACAGACTGACTGTTGATAAAAACCACGCAATGAATGTTCTGCTTTGTTTTTATAGATTCTCAAGAAGATCTATGGCGACGGCCAGGGCACCATGCAGTACGTCACCAGCGTGCTGAATGAGTGGGGTCAGTTCTTGACCACAGTGGTGGTGGCGTCCGAGTCTGAGGGGTGCTACGCACGCATGGCCAGAGGTCTGGTCGCCCGCTTTCGCCGTGCCAACGCTCCTGCTCCAAAGGTGGTGTACGCGGACAACAACTGCTGTCGGTGAGTTCAATAGCAGTTGAAACCTATGATGAAATGGATAATCCAACATGTTAACACACCTACACAAAATGTCATGATATCATTTTCAGTGACAGCGGTTCGTCGTTCTTGGAGAATCTGTTTGGTGACTGGGTGAAGAGGGGTACCGTCATCAGGCTGGACATCCGCCACTGGCTGCACCACTGGGACGCCGTCGTGATCAAGCAGAGCCACGCCAAGTACAGGGCTTTCATGAGTGCCATGGCGGGTGCCGTGCTCGCCTACAACAAGGCGGACATGATGCTCCTGGTCCAGGCGGTCAGGAACGGTAACCCAGAGCTCTACGGCAGGTACTCTGATGAGGAGATGATGGCCTTCCTCAAGCCTCATCAGATCAGGTCGTATGTGAGGCGTATTACCCGTGGGGTTGTGGTAAGTGTGGCTTTCATATTCACATATGGATTCAACTGATCCAGATCTATTAAACACTCAACGCTGAGAATATATCCTATGTGTTACAGGAGACTGCTTTGGTGATAGAGTCCATCCTTGCTGAGTTCCGGGGACCAGCCGGCCTTGACATCGATGGCATTCACCTGTTCAAGTCGCCAGAGGCAGTCGACGCTCACTGGGCAATTGCGAGCAAGCACCTCAGTTGCATGCAGGTGGGTTAATGTCTTTGCGGTCATCGTGTGTCAAAACCATTCAAACTTGTATATGGCAACATTTCAAAAGGATAGCAGAATAAATAAGGACCTTGCAATATGTTGTGTGTTACAGGATCCCCCTGGCATACCACTGTATGTGTCTGTGAAGGTGGTGGTGATGAACGGCGTCCGACTGAACAAGCACAAGTGCCGGCGAGGCCCATTCTGCCAAGGCCTGCTGCATCCACCCACCTCCAGCCAAAGCCTGCTGCGCCCACCTATGGACCACCCCCTGTGTCGGCAGCACCCATACTGCTGGTTCTCCCCGCACAGCCACAGGCTCCCTCCGTCCTGTTTCGTGGGCCATCGTGCAGCCAGAGCTTTGTACCTCCTGCACCAACAGTCAAGGCATTCATGCCGAACAAGTCCTCGCGGCCATGTGGGGCTTGCCACGTGCCTAATTGTGGTGGACAGCGGAAGAGGTACACACCTTCTAAGGACAAAGTGGCTGGAAGCACCCAGAAGATATTTTCCTACTGTCCATCCACTAGGAAATCCACCACAACTGGGTTTGATAATGTGGTGTACAACAGCTTTGAACACTTTAAAAGTGTGGTGGATGCGGAGTTGGAAAAGAGGAGAACTGTGTAAATAACTGTGTAAATAACTTACCTGTGTGATGCCACTTGTCCTGTGCCATATGTAGGAGAGAGAAAGGGGCTTGTTTGTTTGTTTGTTTGTTTGTGTTTGTGTGTGTGTGTGTGTGTTTGTTTGTTTGTGTTTCAAAGTGCTTCAGCAAGTACAATCTATTTATTTATATAGTTCAAAAGTTCAAAAAAATGCACTTTACAGTTTTACTTAAGAATGTTCTTGTCTTTGTTTTTTATTATTATTTATGTTGCTGTTAAAATGCACTTTGTAGTATATTTTATATAAACATGTTCTGGCCTATGTTCAATATCAAGGCCAATCTAACCTCAATCATTTTAACCTTAATCAGTTCTGATCTAACACAATCAGTGTACATACCCTTTAGTGGTTGTTCATGTTCAGATAATCTGTGTTTTTGTCATGCGTGTTGTTTGTTTGTCTTTGTCAGCTTCATGTCTTTGTGATGTTTGTATGTCTTTGTCTGCTTCATGTTTAACAAAAGTTTGCCAAAGAAAACACACACAAAAAATGTAACAGACAGGAATGGCTTGAGCCTTTATTTGTTGATTGGTGACCTGAGTCTTTGGATAATCCTGTTCTTTATTGGGCTTTGGCCTGTACAAACCAATTGTTAATTTTTATCTTAAGTACAAGTTGTTTTTTATTAAGTGTTTTTGATTATTATTAATGTTATTTATGTGTGTGTGTCCTTGTGATGTTTGTATGTCTGTCAGCTCCATGTTTAACTAAATGTTTGCAAATGGTAGTAAATGTTTGTGGCGAGCACGACGAGGTCGAGGGCCGTGGGAGGACGGCGCGAGGCCGGTGGCGCGATTGATAATGAGCGACACGTGCGCGACGCACCGGTCTCGCATCTCTCACGGAGGAGCGGAAGCATAAAGGAGGAGCGACGACAGTGAAGAGCGAGAGAGGACAGGCCTGGATTTTAGTTGATGTGTTGTTTCTGCTTTGTGTTGCCAGCAGTCGTCCGTGAGGGGCTGCTGGCTTTTACTTTCATTTTTGTATCTTGTTTATTTATTTATTAAAATGTTGAATGTTTGCCGGTTCCCGCCTCCTTCTTCCCGTAACAACATACCCCCTTACAATGTTTGTCTCTCGTCTTGTCTCGTGTTCTCGCTCGTAGATCTGTACCTTGTCGTGGTGAGCGAGCTTTAAACCAAACAGATCTTGTTTACTTGTGTTTTCATGCATTGCCTTTTAAATGAAACATTCTGGGTGAAAAATAAAAGTTGTAAAAGTATTTCAAGTATTTTGGAGTCTCTGTATGCTTGGGTTTCAGAAGGGGTGGGATAGTGTAAAAAAAAAACACATCAAAGCAATAGTCCTTGTTTCTTCTCCGCCACTACCAGAGGTGTGAATACACTGTGCGCTGGCTGTACCCCCTGGGTGGTCACAACAATGAGTTCTGTGAACGGCTCTGATGTCTTCCAGACAAAGTGAGAGTGCACTGATACATTGCACCCTTTCTTAATTCAGCCCAAAAATGTAACAATTGCACACTTTTCCACTTGACTATATGAATCTCATCAGTTACATGAACTCAAACTATGAAAATAATAAACAAAACATTCAGCAGACTAGTGGATTGGCTCATGACCCCCCCAAGTACATATTCCTCAAACCTGGGATCGATCGAAAATGATCAAAACGGATGGTGCAATCTGGTGGTCAACGTCCTGAAGTGTTATTTACAGAAATTGTCATGTACAATGCCTAGTTTATTGAAATCCACTAGTCTGCTGAATGTTTTGTTTATTATTTTCATAGTTTGAGTTCATGTAACTGATGAGATTCATATAGTCAATTGGAAAAGTGTGCAATTGTTACATTTTTGGGCTGAATTAAGAAAGGGTGCAATGTATCAGTGCACTCTCACTTTGTCTGGAAGACATCAGAGCCGTTCACAGAACTCATTGTTGTGACCACCCAGGGGGTACAGCCAGCGCTCAGTGTATTCACACCTCTGGTAGTGGCGGAGAAGAAACAAGGACTATTGCTTTGATGTGTTTTTTTTTTACACTATCCCACCCCTTCTGAAACCCAAGCATACAGAGACTCCAAAATACTTGAAATACTTTTACAACTTTTATTTTTCACCCAGAATGTTTAATTTTAAAGGCAATGCATGAAAACACAAGTAAACAAGATCTGTTTGGTTTAAAGCTCGCTCACCATGACAAGGTACAGATCTACGAGCGAGAACACGAGACAAGACGAGAGACAAACATTTACTACCATTTGCAAACATTTAGTTAAACATGGAGCTGACAGACATGCAAACATCACAAGGACACACACACATAAATAACATCAATAATAATCAAAAACACTTAACAATTAAAAACACAAACTTGTACTTAAGATAAAAAATAACAATTGGTTTGTACAGGCCAAAGCCCAATAAAGAACAGGATTATCCAAAGACTCAGGTCACCAATCAACAAATAAAGGCTCAAGCCATTCCTGTCTGTTACATTTTTTGTGTGTGTTTTCTTTGGCAAACTTTTGTTAAACATGAAGCAGACAAAGACATACAAACATCACAAAGACATGAAGCTGACAAAGACAAACAAACAACACGCATGACAAAAACACAGATTATCTGAACATGAACAACCACTAAAGGGTATGTAAACTGATTGTGTTAGATCAGAACTGATTAAGGTTAAAATGATTGAGGTTAGATTGGCCTTGATATTGAACATAGGCCAGAACATGTTTATATAAAATATACTACAAAGTGCATTTTAACAGCAACATAAATAATAATAAAAAACAAAGACAAGAACATTCTTAAGTAAAACTGTAAAGTGCATTTTTTTGAACTTTTGAACTATATAAATAAATAGATTGTACTTGCTGAAGCACTTTGAAACACAAACAAACACACACACACACAAACACAAACACAAACAAACAAGCCCCTTTCTCTCTCCTACATATGGCACAGGAGAAGTGGCATCACACAGGTAAGTTATTTACACAGTTATTTACAGTTATTTACACAGTTCTCCTCTTTTCCAACTCCGCATCCACCACACTTTTAAAGTGTTCAAAGCTGTTGTACACCACATTATCAAACCCAGAGGTGGTGGATTTCCTAGTGGATGGACAGTAGGAAAATATCTTCTGGGTGCTTCCAGCCACTTTGTCCTTGGAAGGTGTGCACCTCTTCCGCTGTCCACCACAATTAGGCACGTGGCAAGCCCCACATGGCCGCGAGGACTTGTTCGGCATGAATGCCTTGACTGTTGGTGCAGGGGGTACAAAGCTCTGGCTGCACGATGGCCCACGAAACAGGACAGAGGGAGCCTGTGGCTGTGCGGGGAGAACAAGCAGTATGGGTGCTGCCGACACAGGGGGTGGTCCATAGGTGGGCGCAGCAGGCTTTGGCTGGAGGTGGGTGGACGCAGCAGGCCTTGGCAGAATGGGGGTGGGCGCAGCAGGCATTGGCCGAGTGGAGGAGGACGACGCCGTGGGCTGAACGGGCTGGTTCACAGGAGGCACAGGCTCTGGCTCGTCAACAAATAATCTGGAAATATAAAATACACATGTAATGAGTATTGATATGATGTGTGTGCTATTTGCTTTCCAAAGCCAACAGGTGAAACAAAGTGCTTATGACAACTTACCTCCGCTTCTCACCACGCCTTTTTCCAGCCTTGTGATGAACGTGCTGGTACTGGACCTGAGGCCGGTCTGGCGGTGGGAGGGATGTTGGCAGCGCAGGAGCTTCCGGGAACGGTGCGTCCAACAGCACTTTCAGGTGAGGCGTCACCTTCGGCAGTACCGTCGCCCCAAAGTTGGCCTTTTTCTCCTCCCTGGCAACGAAGGTCGAGATGGACTTGGCGTTCAAGTTGGGCAGTGGAATGGCGAGACCGCCGAGGATGGGGTCGTCTCGGACTCGGTCTGCAATCCTCTTATACTGTCCCTTCAAAGAAGCCGTGACCTTGCCGGGGGAGGTGAGCTGATTGGCCGGCGCTCGGTTCTTCAGCATCTTGAGGAGGAGGTAGAGCAGGCGACTGTCCTCGGTCACCTGTGCCGCCTGAGCGTACCTCATGCAGCCAAACTTGGTCTTCTGGGCTGCTCTGGTCTCGGGAGAGTCCGCCCCAAGGCACCGACCGAACAAGGACCACCTGGACTCGTACCGCTTGACGAAGCGGGCGGCGGTCTTGTCGTGGTCGTGGAGAGAGCTGGCGGCGGCTGCGATCTTCTGCGATCTTCTGCCTGAGGTCAGCCGGCACTAGGTGGTGGTCGCTGTTGTGGGCCAGTTCTAGGAGGAGCAAGGCCAGTGCCTCCACTTCCTCTATACCTGGCAGATGCAGATGTCGATGGCTCATCAGCACGTCTTGCAGGGCAGGACTGTCCTCCTCTTCCGCCTGTTCTGCCTGGGTGAGGACGACGTGCTTCCCACAGACTCTGTCTATCGGGTCCTCCTCTGTATCAGAAGACATGCCGAGACCCTCGTCCGCCATCTCGTCGTCTCCCTGCTCAGCCTCCTCCTCCTCCTCCTCCTCCTCCTCCTGCGACTGCTCTTCCTCAACTGCAAATATGTAATTGTACTAATCACAAACGTGTCTACACAACAATAGGTTTTTTTTTTGCACCAGGTTTGTCATCATTGTTTAAGTGTGTGTTCAAGTACTGTACCTTTCTGCACGTAGTAGTCCCTGGCAGTGAAGCTGGTGGACTGGCACATGGCGTACTCGACACCAAGGAGCTCCTCCTCGTCGGGGTGCTCGTACGCTTCGGGGACCGGCATCGGTGCAGCAAAGTTGGGCTCTAGGACGTGCTCCTTGCCGAAGAGAACCTCGGCATGCTGGTTGACGCGCTGGATCTGCCGCACGTCCAAGCACGACGTCTGCCGGCCATGACCACCAGCGACACGGAGCGATGCCATGCGGTGGTATCACTGCACGGCAAAGGACACCAAGTATACCTGAAACACATTTCCATTTTGACTGTTATTGTGTACAATGTTTACAAGTGATGACTGGAGCTGTGAAATAAAATGTATCATTGAAATTATCATTGACACTTTTCTTTTTAAATGATATTGTATGATGTGCTATATGAACATGTGTCTGCAATAAAGCTTTATATATATTATGTTTTAATCACTCACTTGGAATGGCATAATCCCACATCGCTGTGAAGGGACGGTGTTGAACAGGTGGGCGTGCAACCCATCCAGAGAGTTGCTGCCTCACCGGCACTTGTGCTTGTTCAGTCGGACGCCGTTCATCACCACCACCTTCACAGACACATACAGCGGTATGCCAGGGGGATCCTGTAACACACAACATATTGTAAGGTCCTTATTTATTCTGGTGTCCTTTTGAAATGTTGCCATATACAAGTTTGAATGGTTTTGACACACGATGACCGCAAAGACATTAACCCACCTGCATGCAACTGAGGTGCTTGCTCGCAATTGCCCAGTGAGCGTCGACTGCCTCTGGCGACTTGAACAGGTGAATGCCATCGATGTCAAGGCCGGCTGGTCCCCGGAACTCAGCAAGGATGGACTCTATCACCAAAGCAGTCTCCTGTAACACATAGGATATATTCTCAGCGTCGAGTGTTTAATAGATCTGGATCAGTTGAATCCATATGTGAATATGAAAGCCACACTTACCACAACCCCACGGGTAATACGCCTCACATACGACCTGATCTGATGAGGCTTGAGGAAGGCCATCATCTCCTCATCAGAGTACCTGCCGTAGAGCTCTGGGTTACCGTTCCTGACCGCCTGGACCAGGAGCATCATGTCCGCCTTGTTGTAGGCGAGCAGCCAGTGGCGGATGTCCAGCCTGATGACGGTACCCCTCTTCACCCAGTCACCAAACAGATTCTCCAAGAACGACGAACCGCTGTCACTGAAAATGATATCATGACATTTTGTGTAGGTGTGTTAACATGTTGGATTATCCATTTCATCATAGGTTTCAACTGCTATTGAACTCACCGACAGCAGTTGTTGTCCGCGTACACCACCTTCGGAGCAGGAGCGTTGGCACGGCGAAAGCGGGCGACCAGACCTCTGGCCATGCGTGCGTAGCACCCCTCAGACTCGGACGCCACCACCACTGTGGTCAAGAACTGACCCCACTCATTCAGCGCGCTGGTGACGTACTGCATGGTGCCCTGGCCGTCGCCGTAGATCTTCTTGAGAATCTATAAAAACAAAGCAGAACATTCATTGCGTGGTGTTTATCAACAGTCAGTCTGTTCCATATGATCACAAGTACTTTATGCTGTACATACCTTCCTCGTGCCGTCGATACACAAGATTTCCCCAGTCGTGCTGAGGATTTGGTCCCTGTACACGGGCATCTTCTCCATCTCCAGGATCAGTTGCGCACGCCTCAGGACCCGAGCAGAAGGAAGGGGAGACGGGGCGATGGGAGGGGTGTAAGTGCCGGCTGCTCTGGCAAACGACAGGATGCCTCGCTGAGACGAAGACGATCCAGCCACCGACGTGTGGGCATCGTACAGGAGAGTCTGGTACAGGTCCCGTACGCTCCACGTACCACTCATCATGGCCCTGCTGCAGCAGCCTCTGCACCTTGCTCATTGAGACAGCGTTGAGTCGGTCGCTCATCAGGGTGACCACACTCCTGTCCACAGCACGCTTGCCGCAGATTATGGCAGGGAACATGCTTCTGACGGCCAGGGCGAGGTTCATCAGAATTTTTGGACTGTACGCCAGCCAGGTGTACTGCTGCTGGGCACGGTGGGCGCCGTCCTCGTTGTCGTTGTAGTCGTCACTGTCATCCGCGTGCGCCTGGCTCGGCTCCTCCCTCAGCTTGAGACAGTGTTTGCACATCAACCTCTTGGTCAGCAGGGTGTAATGGAAGTTCATGCCGCACACTTGCCTGGCGTAGCTGCCGTACCCTCTCTTCTCCAGGTAGTACTCTGGTGGTGCGGGGCAGTTGGTGTTGGGGCAGTGGATCAATGCCTTCATCACGCCGACCGGGCGCCAGAAGAAGGCAGGGGTGGTGAAGAAGGAGAGCATATTGGGCACAGCTCCCTTGACGGCCATAGGAGGTGGGGGCGGGTGGAACTCCATCTTCTCCTTAAAGAGCTTCCTCTCGGCCATCTCTCCCCTGACATTCTTGTACTTGGACGCCCTCTCGAACAGCCCGTAGGTCTCGTTTGTCTTCAGCCACTTGATGTTCGAGGGGGCTATACCAAGGGCTTGGGCAGATTCAGGCGGCTGCTCCCAGAACTTCTGCCAGCCCTCTAGCACGACGCCACCGGGTTCCGAGGTCTCTCGGAGGGACAAGGGTCCGGGCCTGTGGTCCTGGCACACAGAGCTGGCGAGGTCTCCCCAGGTGGTCAGCTGCGTGCTGACCGACGCCTCAGACCTGTCCAGGACACTCTCTGAAGAGGAGAACACCACAAAAATGTATCAACTGCACTGCTCGATACATACTGATGAATTTCACATGGCACAAACACAAGTCCTAGCAGCTCCACAGCATACTACAAAGCCATTTCATGTTCATTTCAGCATAATACTACTATACCTGCAGCAACCAACAACTCGGCATCGCTGGCGTAGTTGAGGTCCTGCTGAGAGAGGTCGGGGATTTCAGGCCTCTGCCACAGACTTTGCTGCCTCTGTACACTGCAGCCTGGCCTCTCCTTGCCGGTACAAAAAGATATTGGGGTACTGGTGTTGCTGTTGATGGCTGACCAGCAATGATTTGGTGGTCAAGCTCTTCCTGCAGACATCACAGTCAAAGGTCTCCCTGGCGATGGCATGGATCTTCAGATGCCTCGTCAGGTTGGACTTTTCAGTGAAAGTCTTGTCGCACACGCCGCACCGATGTCTAGGCTTCTCCATGTTTCATCTGGTACAGTAAAACATGAATAAATGAGTAAAACTAAAAGCAGATGAGGGCTTAAATACATTTTTAGAGACCCTGCAGCCCTTGTAAAAGTAGTAACCAAAAACAGCCCGTTCATTCATCACTGTTTTTAGAATGCAAATCACGGTTGTCATGTTTACACTTCTAAAGCATATTTACACATCGAATTTCAACTCCACACTGTTGTAACACCATCTCTATGGTCTTAAGAAGTGAGCTAGAGTGTCTGATCACGTTTTTGAAGTATTTCCAGGCATCGTCAGGTCATTACAGCGGCGATTGGTAGCTCATTCATTCAGTATTCGCTGAGTTTTGTTTCAGTTTATAGACGTGCTCAAGAAAAAAAAGTTCACTGAGACGGAGAGGCAGAACGCACACCCTGTTTATTTTCTCTATTTTACAAAAGCACAATATTTTGATTTGATTGTAAGTGGACACATACAAAAGTAGACATTTCACAGATTCTTTTTTCATATTTCTGTTTTCTGCGTGACCATAAATGACGGCGTTTATTGTGCTACTATGTGAAGAAAATCCAGCATAACGCGCCGGCGCGTCCACACAGTAGTAGAACATTCTTCAAAGTCTCAACATGTAAAATCAATAGTCTGGTCGCATTTTAAACGCATTTCAGCTATTTTAATGTAAACAAGCAGTGCTAGCCTAGCCAATTGGTGGCAGAAAATTAGTGTCAGTACGGCGCTAATGAGATATCATCATATATGATAAAAAATATTATCATTGAATATCAGGCAAATTATCCAAAAATATATCGAGTTTCATTCATTACTTAGCACATAATTATACCAAACGTACCTGAGAGTGAAAATACAGTCCAATCGGTCATCAATAACGCCGACCACAATAAATTATATGGCCGCCAGTATTTTTATAAAACAGCTCACACGCTCACACAGCTAGATGACGTTTTCCGATCTTCGCTCAATGATTGGTCTGTTGAGCGCTGAGCTCTGCTCAGCATTGCTCAACCATTGGCTGATCGCTGCTCAGCATTGTTCAACCATTGGACGGCTGACGATCGCTTAGGTACTTGGAGGGGAATTTGCTTGGGAATACCAGGTGCTGTAAGCATTTTTGTAAAAAAAAAAAAAAAAAAAGAGTCTAAGAGTTTGAAGAATTAAAGTTCTAAGTTCTAAGAATTCTGTTCTAAGTTCTAAGAAGTTCTAAGAATTAAAACACCAGTGTTTTAATTATTCTTATTTATTTTAATTATTTTAATTTCTTCTATGTAAAGCACTTTGAATTGCCATTGTGTATGAAATGTGCTATATAAATAAACTTGCCTTGCCTTCTTGCCTTGCCTAACCTTTTAAATAGCCCGTTTTTGGCAGCAGGTTTCGCTTACGGCCATACCACTTTGAGAACTCCCGATCTCGTCTGATCTCGGAAGCTAAGCAGAGTCGGGCCTGGTTAGTACTTGGATGGGAGACTGCCAGGGAATACCAGGTGCTGTAAGCATTTTTGTAAAAAATCTTAAGAGTTTGTTCAAAATGACAAAAATTGTCTCTGAGTTTCTTCAAAAAGCCCAGTCTTGGCAGCAGAGTTTCTTCAGAAAATCTGAAAAATCTATGAATTTCGTCAAAAAGCCTGTTTTTGGCAGCAGATTTCGCTTACGGCCATACCACTTTGAGAACGCCCAAGTGGAAGCAGGAAGTGGTACAGCTTGCAGGAGAAAGCAAACAAAGTGTGTTTTGAGTTTGAGAACTGGAAACTGAAACCTTTGTCTTAAAACAACCTTTAAAAAAAAAAAGGGAATTGGTGTGCAGTAAAGTTATTTAATCCCCAAACGGCTCTTGCTGTTTGGGGATAAATACTTTCTGTGCTGAGAAGGCTACAACGCTGGATGACAAAATGGAGAAGGGAAGAGGCCTGGAGAAAAGGAACACAAGAGAAATGGATGGAGAACTGGATCATAGAAGAAGGAATTATGAAAAGAGGCTCACAGCACTGGTGGAAATAGAAGGTGAAGATAGAATAACGATGATGGAGATACTGAAGAAAGTGAGAGAAGAGTGTGGAGTGGTGATCGGCTGTAGATACAAAACACCGAAAGAATACGAGCTGACAATGTAAGAGGAAAAAGGAAAGGAGAAGTTGTTGGATGGCCTAAAGATAAAGAACAGTAGGGTGATGGCGAAAGAGGTGGACTGTATGGAGATGGTGGTGTCGTTTCTTGGTCTACCAATGTACATACAGGACTAGGAGATACTGAGAAAGCTGTCGGAATGGGGAGTTAAAGCGGTCTCAAGAGTGAAAAGGAGAATGTGGCCGGGGACAGATATCACTGATGGGACAAGATTTTTAAAGGTAAAATTCAATGATGTGGTAAAATCACTGCCGTATTCAACAAAGTTTGAGACATTAGGAGGGACGGAGTACTTCAGGGTAATACGTGACAGGCAAGTGAAAGTCTGCCGCCTGTGCATTCAGCCAGGTCACATTGTAAGAGACTGCCCGAGCTTCAGATGTTTTAAATGTGACAAGCAGGGACATTACGAGAGAGAGTGCAAGGAGGCAAACTGCAATATGTGTAATATGCGACCTGGATTATGTGTGTGTGAAACGCCGGCGGAGATGGGTGAGGAAAACAGCGATGAGGAGGATTCGGATCTGAATGAGGTGGATGAAGAGGTGGAGATCGAAGGAGAGGAAGGTGAAGCGACTGGAGAAGAAGAAAGAAGGGATGCATGGAGTGTAGAAGAAAGAGCAGTGGAGTGGAGAGCGATTGAAAATGTGAGCAGTCAAGAGGAGGAGGCTCCAGGGCAGAGGCAGAGAGAGAGAGAAAGAAAAAAGAAAGAGAGGAAAGCAGAACCCGGAAAGGAGATGGCTACAAAGGGCTTGGAGTGTGAAGATGGAGAAGGGGAGACAACGAAAGGTGATGAAGAGAGTCAGGAGGGTGACAGTGCGAAAGGGCAAGGCGAAAAGCTGCAGGTGGAGGGACGTGGAGGAAAGAAAGAAGTGCCAGAGAGTCTAGCGACAATCAAAGACGAGGACATGGATACAAGCGAAGGGAAAAGAGTGCAGAAGAAAAGAAAGAAGAAAGAAATGAAGGAGTACACTGCAGAAAGTAAGTGCCTGGATTTAACAAAATGAGTATGATTTTTTTCAAAACTATGATACTTGCTATGTGGGGCATTATGAGCATTGCCTGTTTGAATAGCAATGGATTAAGAGATGAAAATAAGTTTGAGAAGGTGAAGGGTTTGTTAAAAGCGGATATACTCTGTTTGCAAGAGACACACTGGTCTGATGACATAATGGACAACATAAGAAAGAGGTGGGAAGGTGACATTATTGTTAATCATGGGAATGCAAAATCCTGTGCCGTGGCAACCCTGATAAAAGGAGATAGATTAAATAATGTGAAGCAAGTGTAGCCAATGAGAATAATCTCTCTCTGGGGCGTGCCTTATTTTACGTGGCCTATAAAGATCGCTTCGGGTGTGGTAGGAAGGTGCGTCTATTAGTCACAGGTGACGTCATCTATTTCCGGCGTGTCGCGGGAGTGTGTTGTCTGGTAAGGAGCTGCAGTCGCGGCTGTATTCCTGAACGTTTGAGTTGAACTGTGCTTATTTGGCTCGCGTATCTTTCCAGTGTGGACTGAGGAAGCCTGCGGTACAACGCATGTGGTACCCGATCGCTTTTACGTACTGGAGTTTAAAGGCCCTGTGCATTGCAAGCAGTTTAAACGAGTAAGGGGAGGCTGCAGACCTGGAGCCGGTAGATCTACGCCCCAGGCAGTTTTACGCCCCAGCAGTTTTACGCCCCTGCTATTCCTGATGCGTCCAGTAGGGGGAGACTGTACAGCGACACGAATTGAGGTATATTAAATAATCTGCTAAAGTTATTGTTGTTTAGCAATGAAGCAACATTTATTATTTATAAACGATTAGCTTGATAGAGCAAAAAGTTCTGGACGGTCAGGTTGATGTTCTGTCTGGCTTAAACTTAACTAACCACGTGTAAGTTTAGCTGCCCTAGTCTTCTCACTTTCAAAATTAATTTTCTTTTGTTGCCTGTCTTTATCTTGCGTGAGATGGCCTCTTCTGGTTAGACTTTGTTTACTCCTTTCTGGTTTGAGTTGTTTCTTATAAATGAGATGATCTAACTATCTAATTTATATCTAAATATACATTTTTCTTAAAATTGTTTACTGATCTGGACTAAAATGTAGTCTGTGTGAACTTAATGTGGGAATTATCATACTCTGTCTTTACCAAGTTCTCTTTAACTTGCATCCCATCTTTTTTTTAACTGCATTCCAAACCAATAGCTTCTCTAGTAAATAAATGACTTACAGAGACATACATGGACATGTTTTTAATGTCATTTTCAATTTTCTCTGCACAGTTCATCATCAGTGGCCAAAAGAAATAAAAGTGTCTTGACACTTTTTCCAAAAGTGTTCCACCAACAAGTGCCTGTGCCGTTGTACTTTGAAGATCAGGAGCAAATTGATGCAATCCACACTCACCTGACATAAATTCTGGGCAGCACACCCACACACACTGTGACAATATCAAATTCACCATATCAAAATTCCTTTTAATGTTTTTTATTTATTTAATTTTTTTTTAATTTTTTTATGAAATACCCACAGATATGAAACTCAAATTAAAAAGGCAGTTTGTGTTCTCGTAAAACTTTCTTTTATGTGGTCTGTGACTCTTTTATGTGGGTCTACAGTTATTCTGCAGGGTCTCCAATAAGTCTTATAGTTTATCTCAGTTGCTTTGGTGCATTTCTCAGATCACAACTGAAATCACATCATCTTGTCACTTGTGCACATCATAAAAGCAATTTCTCATTATTTTATACAAATTCCAAATGCTTCAGTACATTCATGCAATTGATAATGTACAACTGTCTGCTGTTTCCTACATTATCAACTCTTTAGGTCATGTTGATCAAAATATAGGCCTATTATACTATTTCTCTGTTGAATTGTCATACTTCTCAAAACATAGGCATTAGTTCCTTGCATAAGTCATTAAATGCAAAATGGTTGACTATATAAACTGTCAAGCATGTTTTCAATACATTTCTATTAGACTTTATTTTGTAAATGTGTCCTGAATTGATCAATTGTGGAGGTGTATTTAGAATTTCACTAATAAAGGAAATAATGAATTGATAAATTAGGAAGCAGCAAAGCAATTCATAATCAATTGCATGAATTTACCAAAGCATTGGCAATTTGTTCAAAAGTAGTTATGAGAATTTCAGTAGTGATCTGAGAAATGTACCAAAGCATGATAAAAAATTAAGTATTCAGGAATTGTATACAAAATTTAACAGTGAGTCCTGCTGCGTGTGAATTTGACAAGATCAAATTCACCATGGATGTCCTTTTTTTTAATGTTTAAAAAATGTTTTCATCAGTGAGCAGAAACACTTTGACAGGAGGATAGAAAAACAGTTAAAGAAGAGTGGCAAGCCATAGGGGAGTCATCATAATTCATAAATGGTGTTGATAAATAATGTTTTTGTGAACAACAATATTGTCTATTTCTTCTAAATGGCCCTTGGAATTTTAGAAAAGGGATAAATTGTGTTTGTCTTCATAAAATGCTATGTAGGACACTGTTTTGTAGCTGTATGATGATCAATAGTGAATAGTACAGCAGATATTTCATCGAGGATCCATATGATTACACGGTGCTGTATGTCTAATGGGCTAAATATGGTTAATATCTAAATGTAACTTTATATAAATTCACAATAACATATTTCACTCAGTCTCCTGTATATATTCTATATTATAAAAATATATTTTATATTCAATATTCAATGAACTATTCTACAGTAGGTCATATATCATTACTTGTCATCTGATCCAACTATGTGTATTATTAATTTTTTAATTCACAAAAACATAGTCTTATGTTAATTTTTTAATTCACAAGAAAATAGTCTTCTGTAGGCTGAGTGAAGAGAGTGAAGCCCAACTGAATATCTACAGATATTTTAATCCATAGTGCAGATCTACACTGTAACGTTTATATTTAAATTAACAAAAAACACACAATTGGGCAAAGTCTATGAACGGGAAGGTTATTAATGTGTAAGTTTTGAGCGTCGATTTAATGGTGTTATTTCGCAGTATATCCCCCTACTGGACGCATCTGGAACAGCAGGGGCGTAAAACTGCCATGGGGCGTAGATCTACCGGCTCCAAGTCTGCAGCCTCCCCATATAGGTTTAAACCGGTAGGTTATTTATTGGTTGTTGCACTAGGGTCTGGATTGACCACTTTTAATTTGTATTTATCTTTCTAGTTTACAGAAACATTGCAGTGGGTTTCTCATCGGGGCTTTTGTGGCTTGAGTATGCTGACTGTTCACTGATTGTTGTTCAGTAGCGCTGCATATGGTCACGTTACAGACTCTCGTCTCACGGTGCTTTGCTGGCTCGACTGCAGGAATGGATGCGTAATCTACCGCGAACTGCATTCACGTGCGGCTGTGGTCTTGTTTATTTCTGCTTAAGGCTGGACACCTGCAACATCAACTGATTGTAGCCTGGCGTGCCGCAGATTCGAAACGACGGCCTACGTTACTTTCGCTTTGAGGCATCAAATGGTTTCACCATCCAGCAGTCATTATTTTGATCTGATTCCTTTTTGAGTGGTTCAAACGCTATATAATTTGAATTATCTTTTTGCTTATTCTGTTTTGCTTTCTTGTTTTGTTTGTGAACTCATTGCTTTAAAACATTTAGTATTCTTTGGTCATAGGTTTTTGTTTTGTTTTCTGAATTTATTATTTGTTGTCAACCAAGTCTCTGTGAGCTGGTTGTTAATCGAACGTTTTCTTTGATTAGATTTGTGAATTTGTAGTATATTTTTCTTGCATCCACCGTTTCAGTGAACTGGTTTATTAGCGGATGGCAACAACCATACATGTGTGTAATTGCTCTTAACTCATTGAGTACTTGGTTTTATAAGAATGTGTGAGTGTGTTTGATTGTATATTTAATGTGCAATTCTGCTTCCTCTCCAGTTGTTGGGGGTGATTAGGATTCGTGTCGGTGTGGACGAGTCTCTCTCTCTGCTTGGTGGTGGTCTCTTCCGATTGCAGTGTTCCACATTTGTGGTCTGAAGTGTGAGTGCACGAGTGTTTGCTGTGTCATTTTCAGAGAATGAGCGAGTAGTCCCCAGCTCTGGAGTGGAGGCTGAATTGTGTGTTTGTGTGTATTTTGATTCGTATATTTAATACAATTATTTATGGTGTCTAAATAAAAACTGTAATTTTGTACTTCATCTCTGTCTCGGGTCTTATCTCAGCTGCAACCGAACCTGTGTGCTTTAAAGTTAATCTTATCAGGCGATTTTCCCCGGTAAATTTGCCTCCGGGGTGGCGTAGTCGGGTATCTTAGAGGAGTAGAGTTTAAGTGTGCCTGTTGGGGGTCAGGCAATACTCTCTCCCTGGTGTAAACTTTTATTATATGCCCATTCTGAACCAACACGTATGCCACACAAGTATACAAGGATGGTAATGGGAGACTGTTAGTGACTGAATTTGTATTTCACAATGAACTGTTCAGGCTGATAAACATTTATGCACCTAACATAGAAAATGAAAGAAAAGTAGTCTTTAAAGAAATTAAGCCGTTGTGTAAAGGCAACTATATAATAGTCGGAGATTTTAATGTATGGTGCACAAGACTGGACGTGTCAAGTAGCGCAAACTTTAAGTCAGATGTATCCAGAAAATATTTAACTGAATGGATGCAAAATGAGGACATAGTTGATGTATGGAGGGATGAGAATCCCTACAAAAAAGACTTCTCTAGAAGACAATTGGCGATGGGAGTTTTGAAACAAAGCCGTATAGATTTATGTTTAACCAAAAGGGAAATGTTAAAATATATAAAAAATTTGAAATATAAGTTTGTGGGAGTAAGTGACCATGCTATGATGATGGTAAAGATGGGTGTAAATGAGGAGGAGAGGGGGGGAGGAATGTGGTGTTTGAATGCAGACTTGCTAAAAGAAGAGGCATACAAAGAAAATATCAGAAAATGTATAGATTATGAAATGCAAAATGTATTATTTGATGAAAATGTGCGGGAGTGGTGGGAGAAAATGAAAGGGATAATTAAAAAAAAGTATTAGATATGCTAAACAAAGGGATTTTAAGAGAAGGAGTAAAGTTGAGGTAATGGAAAATGAATTGAAGATGGAAGCAGAAAAAAATAGAAAGTAATCCCGAGCAAGATAAAGAACGCTTTAGGCAGATAAAAGCAGAAATAGAGGAGTATGAAAAAGAAAAAAGTAAGGGTGCAATAATAAGGAGTAGAGCGCAGTATGCGTTAGAGGGAGAAAGAAGCACGAAGTTCTTTCTAAACTTAGAAAAGAAAAAGCAGAGGAAAAAGTATATAACAGAGCTGGAAAATGAAAAAGGGGATAAGATTACTGATTATGTGGAGATAATAAGAGAAGTAGAAATATTTTATAAGAAGCTATTTAAGAAAGAAGGGGTGAAACAGGAGTATGTGGAGGAAGTTTTAAACTCTATGAGTGCGAGGTTAAGTGAAAGTGAGAAAAATATATGTGAAAGTGACATAGGTATTGAAGAAATAAAAGAAGCAATAAAACAGACAAAGAAGAATGAAAGCCCGGTCTCAGATGGCTTAACGCATGAGTTTTACAAGACTTTTGAAGAGACTGTAGCACCAATATTGTGGAAGGTTT
The DNA here is from genome assembly GCF_951802725.1 of Rutilus rutilus. Taxonomy (NCBI): domain Eukaryota; kingdom Metazoa; phylum Chordata; class Actinopteri; order Cypriniformes; family Leuciscidae; genus Rutilus; species Rutilus rutilus. Next base: position 28,507,595 of record NC_140229.1, on the reverse strand, counting down.
ATAGGAGTATGGAAGAGAGAGGGGAAATGCCAGAGTCTATGGGGCTAGGAGTAATCACAATACTATATAAAAATAAAGGAAGTTCACTTAAGCTAGAGAATTATAGACCGTTGAGTCTTTTAAACACGGATTATAAAATACTGACAAAAGTGCTGGCAAATAGGATAAAAGAGGTAGTAGGGTCAATAGTATCACCAAGCCAAGCTTATAGCATAAAGGGAGGAGACATTACAGATACAATTTGCACAATAAGGGACGTAGTAGAAGGGATGGGGAAAGATGGGAAAGGGGGATTGGTTTTATCTGTAGACTTAAATAAGGCTTTTGATAGGGTGGAACATAGCTTTATAGAACAGACAATGGGGAGATTTGGGTTTAGAGAGAGAATGCAAAAGTGGATAAAATTAATATATGGAAATGCTAAAAGTTGTGTTAAAGTTAATGGGGTGTTAACTGACCCCTTTCCGTTAGAGAGGTCAGTAAGGCAAGGCTGTCCGTTGTCTGCAATATTGTATTCAATAACAGCTGAGCCGCTGGCGACACTTATCAAAAAAGACAAGGAAATAAAAGGTATTCAAATACCAAATGGGGGATTGAGTGTAATACACCAATATGCAGATGATACAACTTTTACAGTTAGGGATATAGAGAGTATAACTAAAATTAGAAAACAGATGGGAAAATATGGGTAAGCGTCATGTGCAAAAATAAATGTGGAAAAATCTGAAATAATGAGTATAGGAGGAGTAATGGTGGAAGGGTCAGATGTTCCATTTAAAATAACGAAAGATTTTATAAAAATTGTAGGGGTAAACGTGGGAGAGAATGCAAAAGAGGCAAGAGATGCAACATGGTCGGGAGTGCTAAACAAAATCAAGCAGGTGTTACAGTTTTGGAGACTAAGGGAATTAAGATTAAGAGGAAAAGTGGTAGTGGTTAATTCTTTACTGTTAACGAAATGTAATTATGTGATGGGAGCAATTGATTTACCAGACTGGGTGTTAAATGGAATAAAAGAGGCTGTGAATACTTTTGTGTGGGGTGGAAAAGGAGTAAAAATATCAGCAAAAACACTAATAGCAGATTATAGTGAGGGGGGTTTGAAATTGATGGATTTAGATGTGAAAAGGAAGGCAATAAGAGTTAAGACAATAAAAAAGTATTTATGTGGCAAAGTAGAATATGGATGGAAGGGGTATATGAGAAAATATTTAAATGAAGGAGGGTGTGGTGAAGAAGGAGTGTTCATGGTTTTAAAAAAGCCAATGATTGAAAAGTTGCCTTTGTTTTACCAAGAAGTGTTTACTGCATGGGCTGAATTTGTGATAAATGTAAACTATGAGTGTGAAAACATAAACCAAATACACAATCAACCAATTTTCCTGAACCCAAGAATAAGGAGGGGAGGGAAAATGCTCTACAACAGACTGTTCATGAGAGCGGGGGTAAGGAAAGTAAAGGATTTGGCTTACGAATATGTAAAGGAATTTTTACCGAATAGGGCAATATATGATTGTGTGGTGGGGTGGGATGATGAAATTGAGAAAGCAAAAGTGGATGGTGAATGTGAAAACATTAAAAAAAGCCTGCCTGAAAGATGGGCAGAAAGGATTGAAAGGGAAACTGTTAAAGTGGGAGATTGGGGAATACCTGAAATATATATTGTGGAAACTGGGCGAAAAAAGTTTTTGTGGGAGATAAATGTGAAAACTATATACAAAATAATGGTCAGAAAGGAGATCAAAGTGCCTGCATCAGAGGCGGTATGGCCAAGACTGTTTCCTGATTTGAAAGTAAAAACAATATGGAGAAATTTAAATGTAAAATACAATGGACTAGACTGTGAAAATTTGGACTTCAAGCTACGACACAATAGAATTTATACAAAGGTGGTAATTCATCAAATGAATAAAAATGTGAGTAGAGAATGTGATATAATAATAACCTGCAGAGAACGGAATTCCCAGAACGTTCTCTTTAGGTTATAAAAATAAAACCTAAAAATAACCTGCAAGGAAACGTTCTGGGAAGGTTCTCTTTAGGTTATTAAATAACAACCTGCAGGGAACCTTCCCAGAGCATTCTCTTTAGGTTATAAAAATAAAACCTAAAAATAACCTGCAGGGAACGTTCTGTGAAGGTTCTCTTTAGGTTATAAAAATAAAACCTAAAAATAACCTGCAGGGAACGTTCTGTGAAGGTTCTCTTTAGGTTATTAAATAACAACCTGCAGGGAATGTTCCCAGAACGTTCTCTTTAGGTTATAAAAATTAAACCTAAAAATAACCTACAGAGAACGTTCCTAGAACGTTCTTATTTGGTTCCCAAAAAAATAACCAAATGGGAACCATATGGGAACGTTAGGGGAACGTTCTGTGTTTGCTGGGTTTAGCCGAATTCAGTTCTCTTTAACTTTCTTTTGAGCTTAAACGGATACGTGCACGCAAAATGAAGTCAAAATGCCTATCTTGGCGAGTTTCCTCGTAAACAGTCTTGTGTTTTAAACAGAAAGAAAACGAATGCGTGTCATTTATGTCTAGGATTAGGATTAGGATTTAGGTCTGCGCATTCGTCTTAAAGGGACAGCAGCCTAACTTTGTTTGTGTCGCCAACGGTGATCAAACATCAAAAGAGAAAATGACTTGTAGCTTTAGCAAAGATACATTTAATTAATTTATAGTTCTTTTATTTTTACAGTGAAGACTTATTTTACATTTTGATAATTCAATTTCTGTACCTGATAAGTTAGATTTAACTGAAAAACATAATGCACTGCTTATTTCAACTGTATTTTTCTTCTATTGTATTTATCTATGCTTGTTATCTATTGTAATTTTCTATGCAGGTTCACTCCTCTACAAAATCCATTTCCGCTTTTCACTTCCGTACACATCTGCAGCGGTAGGTGATCTCTGAGTTTACTCTTAATTTTTGCTTATTATACTAAAATTCTTACTTCTGTTTTAATTAAAATGTCACGAATGCTAAAATATCAGAAAAGGGAACATCCGAACAGCAGTTTTTGTTGTGTGCCGATCTGCTCTATGTCGGGGAAAATGAGTAGTACAGAAGTACAAATAGGTTCTGTACTCATAAAGTGACGTCAACATCCGCGTCAGCAGTAGCATTCGCCGTCAGGCAAGTGTTCTTTAAATAAACTCCTGATGTACTTACAAACTTTCCAATGCCTCGTTTAATGAGTACAGAACCTATTTGTACTACTGTAGAAGTTTGGTACCATTCTGGGCATTATTAGTGGGGTAATTTACGAGATTTAGCGCCGTTAGCGCCTGCACTAAACCATACGGCAGATATCTCTAAATAAACTCTACATTTTTCAATATCGTGCAGCACTAATATTGAGCATATCTTAAAGTGAACCTGGAATGATAATTTGTGATACCAGATGAGATGTATGTATGATAGATTTTGAACTGTACTATTTTTTTTTATTTCAGGTTTTCTGGGATCCCAGCAGAAGGCATCAAGGCATCAGATGTTGGCCTGGACAGATGTACCTGTAAACTACACCGACCTTTGCTTTTGCATGGATGGCTGATTATTACCATGTTCTGTGAGGGTATCATTATAGCAAAACTGAGCAAACTGTGACAGTGGAATTTGTAGGTGTAAAGTCACAGAGATAAATAAAAATTGATAGCAGTTTCAAACATTTTTTCTCTTTCTCTCTCATAAACAATACAGCAGTTACAGGTTTTCAAATTCTTCATCGGAGGTGAGACTTATACGTTATATGTAGAGCGAATTCGCAGAGTTCACTAGACTTGAATATTATTTTCTCTGTTTTTTATTTGACTTCAGAGTTGAAAGTGGGCTTAATGGGTAGTACCCTTACCCCTATATAAAACATTCCTTTTTTGATTTGTAGTCTGAAATAATTAATAGTGCAATATAAAGAAATGCAATGTAGTGTTTTCAAATGTATAAATTTTTCTATACACATTGATGCTGAAATATCTGAATAAATACACGATACCAGCAGCGCTCATGCTCTCATATCTCCTATAGCTTGTGACACACAATCTTACCTCACTCTTTTCATCTGCTCCGGATGAATATTAATGCCATTACAGGGCTTGGCATGGGATTGTGTGTCCATCCCAGCTAACAATTTTTGGTTCCCTTAACGTTAGTTTTTGGTACCCAGAACATTCTCAGAATGTTAGTTTATGGTTCCCAGAACGTTATTTTTTATGGTAACCACCCAGCAACGTTCTGGGAACGTTATTTTATTGTTACATAAAAATAAAACCAAAAAAGAACGTTCCCCTAACGTAAGTATTTGGTTCCCAAAAAAATAACCAAAAAATAACATTAGGGGAACGTTCTGTGTTAACTGGGATGTAACGCGTTGTATTTTTATTTTCCTGTTAAATTTGCAGATGGTGTTGGGAGTTTAAATGTTTTGAGCGGAGTGAAGATTGGCACATTCATGTATATTGTATATAAATTAATACTTTTTCAATTTTGTTGTAAGTTATAGGCTATAGTTTGCAAAAAGATTGTTTTAATTAAAATGTTTGTGCAGTTTTATTTGAAATATTTTCATGTGTGAAATATTAAGTGTAAATTACTGTTACTGAATACCTGAATACATTTTGCTAATGCTGTTTTTAATGACTTATTTTAGGTTGATAATTAAACAATGAATCAACAAAAACATGGATTATGTGCTTATTTATTTATTGCAAACTGATTGATTTACTTATTAATGATAGTTTCTGTTAATTCAATTTATTGTAATAATAATATATTCATAGGATTCTTAAGTGTTTGAACAATAAACAATGTAGAATGTGTTGTTTGTAGAACGTTCCCAGAATGTTCCCAAGAACGTTCCCTATTGGTTAGCCAGGAAAGTTTTCTTTATGTTAATAGAACGTTCCTTATAGGTTAGGGGAACGTTCCGAGAACCTTCCGGGAACGTTCTGAGAACCTTCCGGGAACGTTCCGAGAACCTTCCGGGAATGTTCTGGGAACGTTCCCCTAACCTATAGAGAACGTTCTATTAACGTAAAGAAAACTTTCCTGGCTAACCAATAGTTCTTGGGAACGTTCTGGGAACCAAAAACTAACGTTCCCAGAACGTTCCCAGAACGTAAAATTGTTAGCTGGGTTTTCAACAGTGCATCAGTTGACATTCAACAACACTGTTTCAACAGACAAGTAACATACGTTCAACTGACTGCCTATAGACTATAAGGTACAATTCAAGTGTTAATCTACAGATTTTACAAAAAAGTGCCTGTTGACTGTCAATATTATTTTGCAACAGGTTATTAACCAATTGTCGACTAACTTTCAATTGTCAACTAACTTTCTGTAGATTGAGTACCAACAACTCAAGATCAATCTGTCAGTTAAAAGTCAACAGTCATGTCAGCATATGAAGTATATGATACTGTATATCCTACTCAAGGGGTCTCATATGCATCAAATTAATGATTATTTTAGCTGATTTAAAACTGTTTTTAAAAAATTGTTAACCATTTGTAGATAATCTGTTGATAGTCAACTAAAGATTAGATCTGTTGCTTGTCAACAAATAAATTGTTTATGATCAGTAGACTATTAATAGACATTATCCACTAAGTGTTAGTAGATACATTTTAGGACTATCTAATTAAAGTGAAAAACAGTTGATATCAGTAGAAAGTCAATAACCTATCAACAGATTGAAAACATACTTTTTTTTTTAACGTTTGGATAGATGCTGAAACGTAGCCTATGATACAGACATGTCTGCAACGTAGAATTATTACGAATTCACAGCTACAAAACGTTTACGAATCATAAAGATATCTGTATCATTTCCCTTATACTGTTTTATAGATAAATGTAAGTTCCCTTAACCCTACTCCCAAACCTAAATATAAATTACTCATTTTATACAGAATATAAAAAGAATAAAACACTTTATGGACAGAGATGTGTAGGGAAATGCCAGTTTTATTAATAGCATTAAAATATATTTTGAGCCACTAACATTAATCCTACTCCTGCCCCTAAACCTGTTATAGTTTTGAGTTCTGTTTTAGTGTTTTCAGTGTTTCTGTTATCGTTTTCCCCTGTCTTCTGTTGATTTTGGTTTAGTCCTGTTTTTCCCGGTCTGTTTAGTTCATCATCAGTAGTTCAGTTCTGTCACCTGTGTTTAGTTAATTAGTCTTTGTTCATCATCACCGTCACCTGTCATTCACTCGTTATCATCTGGGTATTTAAGTTCCTGTCTTTCACTTTTCAGTTGTCGGTCAATGTTTATGTTAAGGTTATCTTTGTCTGAGCACACGCTCCCTGTTTTTGTGTATCTGTGTATATTGAGAATTAAAACCTCGTAATTGATCTCCTTCGTGTTCATCTCCTACTTCATCACCCCGGAACCCTAACAGATTGACCGACCAAAAAAGAGAAGAAAGAGGATGGGGAGATTTATTGCGGGGTTCTTCTGCCCCAGAGCTCATAAGCTGGTATCAAACAGTGCGGATCTGGCTTTGAAGATGTTCGACCCAGCCTTCATGTCAGTCAGAAAAGCCTTCGAACACGCCAGTCCAGCCGAGCTTGCACTTCACACCAGTCCAGCCGAGCCTGCACCTCACGCCAGTCCAGCCGAACCTGCACTTCACGCCAGTCCAGCCGAGCCCGCAGAGCTAGAGACTGACAGCGTCATGCCCGCAGAGCTTTTGTTCTCTTTGATCCCGCCGAGCTTGAAGCTCCCTTCGCCGCTGGTTCCGAGTCCAGTTCCGAGTCCAGCCGAGCCCGCACTTCACGCCAGATCTGCCGAAGATAAGGCAGTTCGCGTCATGCCCGCCGAGCCTGAGACAGTTGTTGGCCCAGAGAGGCCAGATCCAGTTCCGAGTCCAGCCGAGCCCGCACTTCACGCCAGATCTGCCGAAGATAAGGCAGTTCGCGCGATGCCCCCCGAGCCTGAGACAGTTGTTGGCCCAGAGGGGCCAGATCCTGTCCCGAGTCCTGTCCCGAGTCCTGTCCCGAGTCCTGTCCCGAGTCCTGTCCCGAGTCCTGTCCCGAGTCCTGTCCCGAGTCCTGTCCCGAGTCCTGTCCCGAGTCCTGTCCCGAGTCCAATTCCAAGTCTAGAAGAGCCAGAGCCAGTCTTCGAGCAAGAGCCAGAGCCTTCACCGCTGGTCCCGTCCAGCACAGAGCCTTCACCGCTGGTCCCGTCCAGCGCAAAGCCCTCATCGCTGGATCTGCCCAGCACCGAGCCCCCAACGCTGCCCAGCCCAGAGCCGCTTCCGCCCCCTGCCTCTTCAGGTCCAGTGTCGAGACCCGGGACTTTCCCCAAGTATTTTTTGGGGGGCGGCTACAGGCCTCCGTCCTGGCCATTTGAGGGGCCACGGTCACCCGAAGGGTTCTCACCACCGTGGCCACCCGAAGGGTCTGCACCGCCGTGGCCACCCGAAGGGTCTTCTCCGCCATGGCCACCCGAAGGGTCGTCTCCGCCGTGGCCACCCGAAGGGTCTTCTCTGCCATGGCCACCTGAAGGGTCTTCTCCGCCATGGCCACCTGAAGGGTCTTCTCCGCCATGGCCACCTGAAGGGTCTTCTCCACCATGGCCGCCCGAAGGGTCCGCACCGCCATGGCCGCCCGAAGGGTCCGCACCGCCATGGCCGCCCGAGGGGTCCGCACCGCCATGGCCGCCTGAGGGGTCGTCGCCGCCCGAGGGGTCCGCACCGCCATGGCCGCCCGAGGGGTCGTCTCCACCATGGTCGCCTGAGGGGTCGTCTCTGCCGTGGTCAGGCCTACAGTCTGCTCCGCCGTGTCCACGCCCTCAGTCTGCTCCGCCCTGGAGGCTTCCTGCCTTGTCTTCCCCGTCACCCTCCAGGGCGCCCACCCTCACACCCCTTTGGTCTTTCTACGGCGCGAGGACGCGCCTACCGGGAGGGGGGAGTAATGTTTTAGTTTTGAGTTCTGTTTTAGTGTTTTCAGTGTTGCTGTTATCGTTTTCCCCTGTCTTCTGTTGATTTTGGTTTAGTCCTGTTTTTCCCGGTCTGTTTAGTTCATCATCAGTAGTTCAGTTCTGTCACCTGTGTTTAGTTAATTAGTCTTTGTTCATCATCACCGTCACCTGTCATTCACTCGTTATCATCTGGGTATTTAAGTTCCTGTCTTTCACCTTTCAGTTGTCGGTCAATGTTTATGTTAAGGTTATCTTTGTCTGAGCACACGCTCCCTGTTTTTGTGTATCTGTGTATATTGAGAATTAAAACCTCGTAATTGATCTCCTTCGTGTTCATCTCCTACTTCATCACCCCGGAACCCTAACAAAACCTACCCATAACCATTTCTTAAAACTATGCAGGCTAAAATTATGAAGAAAAACAACAGATGTGCAGTGTAATCATAATGATTTATTGCGAAAATGTAAATCGGTACCAAAAGTCGCTCAAATGGCGATGTGTTGCAGTCCTCTCTGGCAGCATATAATAGTTTTGTATAAGGGACAGAGCAGAATTTAAGTTATTAATCCATGAAAATGTTAACCCAGCTTCCCTCTGTGTGAAGACGGCGCGCGCGCTTCTGCATTTCAATGTTGTTTCAACTGAAACACGGCATGCTACAATCTGTGACGAAGCAGGCGAGAGCCAATGAACGTTTGATATCACTGCTGTAAAACTTATGTTTTGCATAAGTAATTAAAATTATGTATTTTGTTCATTTATATTGTGTTTTGGTGTATTATGGTTCTATAGGAGAAAACGCCTTTTGTGTCTCACCATAACGTTAAATAAACTAAATGTTACAAAATGGTTAAACGATTAAAGAAGGTATTGTTAAGGGTTTTAAACGATTAAAGAAGGTATTGTTAAGGGTTTAAACTATAGTCTTGTCTGTTAATCCTCCGAAGTGAGTTTGCAGCAGGAACAGAGATTATTTCTTAAATGAGTAACTGTTATAACGTTAAACTGCATTTAATAAATGTGATTTTCTGTAAAACTTACTGTCATGAAAGGCTAAATGTATTAATTAATAATTATTGTTATTTGTTGTTTATAACTTTTGATCTTGGCCTCGGGCATTTGAAATGATGTAGACTATTGAGAGTTTTCTCATTTGGAATGCTCAATATAATTTTTTTTTCACATAATCAGATGTGATCGTGATATCCTAGTAAATAATGGGTTGTATTATTATTATTTTTTTTTTTTTATTTAATAAAAGTGCTTTTTTTTTCTCTGATGTGCTGGCCATAGTGTTTGTTCTACTTCAGTCAGGTTAGGTATGCAATCTGTTGATAGGTTATAGACTTTCTACTGATATCAACTCTTTTTCACTTTAATTAGATAGTCCTAAAATATATCTACTAACGCTTAGTTGAGAATGTCTATTAATAGTCTACTGATCATAAACAATTTCTTTGTTGACAAGCAACAAATAAGCAACTACATGTAATCTTTAGTTGACTATCAACAGATTATCTACAAATGGTTAAAACATTTTTAAAAACAGTTTTAAATCAGCTAAAATAATCATTAATTTGATGCATATGAGACCCCTTGAGTAGGATATACAGTATCATATACTTCATATGCTGACATGACTGTTGACTTTTAACTGACAGATTGATCTTGAGTTGTTGGTACTCAATCTACATAAAGTTAGTTGGCAATTGAAAGTTAGTCGCCAATTGGTTAATAACCTGTTGCAAAATAACATTGACAGTCAACAGGCACTTTTTCGTAAAATCTGTAGATTAACACTTGAATTGTACCTTATAGTCTATAGGCAGTCAGTTGAACGTATGTTACTTGTCTGTTGAAACAGTGTTGTTGATTGTCAAATGATGCACTGATGACAAGCTACTGAATGACTACTAATAACTAGTATAGTCTCAACGAACAGACTATCAAAATAAAGTGTTACCAAAAGAAGTCGTGACATCCCATTGACAGATGTTCTCCAGTCCTAAAAGTAAACAAAAAAACACAAACAATCTGTTTTTAAAAGATCTTTTAGAAAGTCATGGTCTCTTTTGAGCCTTTGTCAGTGATGCTTGATTTCTTTCTTTCAAGACACCTGAAATACTTCCCATCCCATACATGAAAAAAACAAAAAAACATGCCGTGTTGGTGATATCATATTTTATATATATTAAAATATTCTTACATAGGCTATATAAAATAAAATGACACAACTCTGTCTCTTTTTGTTAAATTTCAGTTTTATTGATCAATAATAGCCATTATAAAAGCAGCCTAAAAGGTATAAGAAGCTATATAAGTCAAGAAATAAAGTAAACCGATTCAGTCAAACATAAGTCAGCAGGCTACAACGTTAAAGATAAATAGCCTAAATAATTTAACGTTATATAAAGTTATGAAACTAAAACTTTGCCCTCAGCCAAAACGATTTGCCACAATTGCCAGGGAACAAATTATAGATTAATGAGATCAAAGATCGTCCGTTAGATATAGCCTACACAAGACGAATGGCAGCACTAGCCGAGGTAAGGCTGTTCCAGGCGGGATACATGAGCGCTGAGCGCCCGGTGATCCCTTGGATCTCACATCTCCGAAAACGTCAGATCAAAATTTTAAATAGGCGCTATCTGTATAAACAAACAACATATTTGAGATTGAAACAACTACATTATCGACTGAAAAACTCTTAAAACTACATTTCGTGACACAATAACAGTAGTATTTTTTTTATTTCGCGGTCTTTCTCCTCTGCTATTGACGCAACTTGAGATTTTAAATATTAGCTATAGAATATACACAATTTACATATACAATATACAATATAATTTAATTTTACCTTGCATATAGCAGCGGGATTTAGTATTCTACATAAAGCTACCACATAATAACACTAAAACAGCTCACGTTAGCTACAAGTTATCGCGAGAACAGATTTAGATCAGGCATACTACTGGCATACTGGCATACTATTTGGGTCCTAAGCCCGGACTCATCACTTCAAAGTGACCGGATACTTCACCACACCGGCGCGTTAACTGACTGAACGTCATTTCCCTCTAAACGCCACACTGGCCAGAAATGGAAACAAATCCGGCCGCTGTATACTTCCACCACCCCACTAACTGTGCTTTCCTAAAATCACCAACTATAAACTATATAAACATCAAATAAGAAAGATAGAGCAAAAGATCACAACCACTCACCAAACACTCTCAGACACGCGCTCACTCACTCACCCGCACCAGTCGCGCATGCGCACAGAGAGAGAGAGAGAGAGAGAGAGAGAGAGATAGATAGTTAGATACATACAACACAATACAACAGTACATAGAGTAACAAGATACAAGACAAACGTGGCTCTCAAAAGTGCCTTTTTATTTAGAGAAAGAGTTTACGTACTACAGAAAGAGTTTACGTACTGCAGAAAGAGTTTACGTACTGCTTTATTTCCCAACCTTTTTTTTATTTTTATTTTTTTGTGTTATTTTATTTATTAAATATTTATTTATTTTATCTAAGAAAAACACAGATTGAAAGAGGGAGAGAAGAAAAAAAATAGGAGGGAGGGGGAGGTGAGAAGGAAGAAAGGAAGGAGGAGAAAAAAAAAAAGAAAAAAAAAGCTTCATTCAGAGGGTAAGGGTGACGTGGGCATGGGACTTGTAGTAGTAGACGTTATAGTATTTTTAGTAGTCACTCCTTACCACTGATTGATTTCTTTATATTTGTTTTATTTATATCTGTTATTTGTTTTCATATACTGACTTATACATGTTTATGTATGTATGTTTATTTGCATATATATCTTTTTTTTTTTCTCTATCACTTGTTCTTCAAAGTATGTACTGTGACACATCCACCCAGTTACCTTTACATGCACACACGCACGCATCTGTCAGTTCCTGACTGTATTGGTTTTGTTTTGCTTGTTTGTTTGTTTGTTTGTTTATTTGTTTTCCCTGTTTGTGATCCCAACTTATGTACATCTTGCATATTCTAATAAATAAATAAATAAAATAAAAAAGTGCCTTTTTATGTAATGAGATGCTGCTAATAAGTATTAGGAAAGGACAGGGATTAAGGAATCTGCAGAGAAAGAGAATAATAAATCAAAAAAGAATAGATCACCAAACTACATATGAATAACTACTAGGCTAAGAAGTTAAGTAAATGCTGCTCTTGTTCATTCATGTAATCACAATATCATAAAAAATGAATGACTTTAAAAAGAAGTCATTGTGTGAGAAAGGGTTCTATCATGATATTTTGAACACATCCTTGTTCTGCCTTAATTAAAAAAAAAAAAAAAAAAAAAACAGGAATAACATGATCAGGGTACTTGTATAAACTTTGCCTTGCCAGACTTAAAACATCTATCTATCTATCTATCTAAGATCTCAGAGTTACAGGGTTAGCAACAACGTTAGATCTTGTGTGCGTTGCAAGCAACAGCATTTGTTGTTTCTTGGTTGAACAATGGAATGAGTTAGTTATTTGCAACACGGTCTCACCCCATTCGTCAAAGTCCTGCCGTTTGGTCATTTCCCCCTCACGTCCGTAAGCTGACGTTGAGGGTACTCCCTCTTCATCACTTGACACTGTAGAGGGTCGCTTGATAGATTTGAATGCAAATCCTTCATCTTTGGATTGTGACGAAAGGGGGTTAGCCGGGGGCGGGCTCAAGATGGCGGAGAGAGCAGACGCATTCTGAATAGCTCAGAGTAGCAAAGCCTTGAAAATCAACGGAATTAACTTTTAACTCAACAAAACCCTCAAATATCAGATGTAAAATTGTAGGGAACTTATCATATTAATTCAGAAACGTGTGAGTGACCCGGAGCACCTCCTGGAATACAATATTGCAGACCATAACATGGCTAGCACAAAAGCTAATGCAAAATTGAAGGCTCTCCAAGAACACGACTATGGTGGTCCAGAAAGGATGGAAACTAACACCAGAGGAACCAAAAAACACCTTAGCATCTCCTTCCAAACCACCAGCACCACAGAAAAAGTCAAAACCAGAAGACGTCGTGACTGCTGGAGCCCATGCTGAGGACGACTCTAACGCTGCGATCCTGGCTGCTATCGGCACTCTTCAAAACATGATGCAGGACTTCAAAGCGGAGCTAAAGCAGAACACACTGACCATAGCCAACATCGCGAAAGCGGTAGTTTAACTCTGCCAAAATCAAAGAATGTAAAGAACAGTGCCAAAACCTGCACGTCGAGGTGAAACAACTGAAAGAGGAGAACACAGATCTGGGGAAAAGAGCAGCAGAAGTGGAAAAAAGAGCTGTAGAGTTGGAGCATTATAAAAGAAGTTGGAACCTGCGAGTAAATGGCTTACCGGAGGGAAAAGACGAAAACACACGACAAATCATCTCTGATATCATCGGAAAGATTGTGCCACACTGGAGGGAGAAGATGGATTTCATCCTGGATTCGGTGCACCGACTGGGGCCGAGTAACACTAACCGCCCTCGTCAGATCATCACCCCGTCTGCAAGGATCTCACATCCGCTTCGCAGAAGATCTCACCAAGGAAGACAGAGAGGCACGGAGGGCTGTGTGGCCGAAAGTTGAACAAGCAAGGAAGGCAGGGCTAAAGACAGTGTTCCGGGGCCCCCATGCTTTCATTAATGGACAAAGAGTCTCACCATAGACACAACTATCCAGGGTTTTTGAATCCCGAAAAAAAGTGAGTTTGAATGAAAACGTATTCTCTGGGTTTTGCTAATATTATATATTCCTGATAGGAAACTTCTACTGTTGTTTTGAGTAAGTTCAGCAATCCGTTCTTGTTGATTGTTTATTAATATATATATATTTTTTTCTATGTTCAGTTTAAAGAGTAACATTTCTCTAATTTCTGTTAATGCAAGGGGTTTAAGAGACATGATAAAAAGAAAAAGTATTTTTTTATTTTGTAAAGGGAAGAAATCAAATATAATTTTTTTGCAGGAAACACATTCTAAGGTTGATGATGTTATATTTTGGTCTAAACAATGGGTAGATGAGGCTTATTTAGCCATGGCACTTCAAGGTCAGCAGGTGTCGCCATCCTCCTAAATAACTTCAAAGGTCATATTGTGTCCCATATGGCAGATGAATTTGGTCACTGGCTGATTCTTATCATAAATGAAGTTTTATTAACTAAGTTCGGGAGGAGCACGTTCAGATAATTAACACGAGTGGATAGCACTCAGCAATCAATGATAAGAGGGTATATATAGACTCAGCAGTCTTACCTCGATCCATTGACAGTTTGCAGCAGTTAATAGATTCTTGCTTCTTCGCTCAGCTACTAGCAGCTATGTCTCAAACAAACTCCTCTTCCGACGAAGACGTTAACGTCACCAGGGATGCACCCTCGCACTCCGCCGGTCCCACGGTCATCCCTCCTACGCCGGTCGTCGCACTTGAGCCCCCGGCTTCTCCTCGCGGCCGCACACCGGCCCGATCAGCCCGGCGCTCAACAAGACGCCGAGACCAGTCTTCGCCGCCCCCGGCAAGACTCCCATCTTCTTCCCCAGCTTCCTCCTACCGCTCGGCCGTCCCGACGATCCCACCCATCGGGAAATGGACCGTAGCTGGACTGAGGCAAGCGCTGGGTAACTCAGACTTACAAGCTTCGAGGAAAATGAGTAAAGCGGAGCTGTATGATCTGTATGTCTCCTTAAAGTCAACTCCCAAGACGACCCACAGGCAGAGCAAAGCCCGCAGGGCTCAAAATTTGCCTGCCCAGTCTCCACCGTCGTCTTCCCGCAAAGGACGCGGCTCGCTTCGCAACCCCCACCAGTTTCCCATTACATCCGCGCTCAGATCCTCAGTCTCAGGTGCGGATATAGACCTCTCTTCTCTGCTCTTTCTCCTCCCCGCAGCTGAATCCGACCGCCAAGTGGATTACGGTGATTTCTCAGTTACCCTGAAAAACACAAACACCCACTCATCTCGCGTCCTTTCATTTCCCGAATTTACGATCGCTTTTTCACGTTTCACCGAAATCATCTGTTCAGCCTTCCCCCACAGGCGGCGCGAACTGAACGATTCAAGCAATCATTGCCGAACTCGTGCTGTCCTATGGGGGCGGGCATTTCTACACTTACCATAAACTTTTTTCAGCCAAAAGTGCCGTGCGAGTCGCACAATGGAATCAGTGCACATACTGGGGTGCACTTGACTCGGATCTCCACAGCAGGGTGGAGGTTGCAAAAACATCACCTGTGCAGTTTGCAGGTCAGTGGCGCACTCAACTGCATCGTGCCCACAGGTTAACCCTTCCTCTCTTCCCTACGTGGGAATAAGCAATACTAAATCCACCAGCTATGTGCCGCGTGCAGCAACCACCAGCGCAATACAGGACTCTGCTTTCGATGAAAGCAGGCAGCCTTGTAATCATTTCAACGCAGGCAAATGTCAAAGAGCGCGCTGCCGGTTTATGCACATCTGCAGTTTTTGTGGCGGCGCCCATGCCCGCATTGTATGTCCAGTCTTCAAGTCCAGTCTACAAATTACTTGGCGACTCCTATGAACATAGCTCATCACCCGGATGCCGAATTTACTGATTATCTGCTCTCAGGCCTAAAAAACGACTTTAAACCCAGCTTAGAATGCCCGCTTTACCAAAACATCATATGTAATAATCTCCAATCCGCCCTTATAGAACCTGAAGTTGTAGAGAAACTGATCAAAAAAGAAGTTGAGTCTGGCTTCATGATCGACAATCCTCCATTTAATCTGTTTCGTATCAGCCCCATTGGAGTGGCTACAAGGAAATTCTCGGGTAAAAAACGCCTAATAATCGACCTGTCAGCCCCGCACAATTCCCCGTTCCCAAGCATAAACAGCTTGATCCCTCTCTATGAATTTTCGCTCAATTTTCAGCTAGGAATTCCTATCGCACAGGAAAAAACCATGGGCCCTGCAACATCCATCGAGTTCCTAGGAATTAATTTGGATTCAGACAAATTCCAAGCATCCCTCCCCAAAGAAAAAATCGACCGAATAATCCTCGTCTCTTCTACTTTCCTATCAAATTTTTCAAAATGCGAACTCCTATCCCTGCTCGGACATCTAAACTTCGCAATGCGCATCATCCCGCAGGGCCGCCCCTTCATTTCGCATCTCCTCTCACTCGCGTCCTCTGTCCACTCGCTAGAAGACCGCATTTCTATAACTCAAGCATGTCGCGACGAACTCAGGCTATGGTTAACATTTCTAAAACAGTGGAACGGCCTATCCTTTTTCTACAACAACCTTGTTTCATCCCCCACCGACATCCAATTGTTCACAGACGCCGCCCCCTCAATCGGGTTCGGGGGATTTTATCAAGGTCGTTGGTTCACGGCTCCGTGGCCACCTCAGCTCCAGGACATATCTCAATCCTCAGCTCTATTCGAGCTTTACCCTCTCGTAGTAGCAGCTTTCCTGTGGGGAAAAGAATGGGCCGCTAGTAGCGTTTTAGTGCATTGCGACAATGACGCAACAGTGCATTGCATTAACAAAGGCCGTTCCCATTCACCCGCTCTGATGCCACTCTAAAGGCGTCTCCTCTAGATTTCAGCTTGTGACCAATTCATTATCATTGCTAAACACATCCCTGGGTAAAAAAACCAAATCGCTGACTCTCTGTCTCGTTTTCTGTTTCAGAAATTCAGGATGCTGGCTCCAGAGGCGGATCAATTCCCAACTCCAGTTCCTCGCTATTCAGAACTAATATTCCCGTAACCCACCCGTTAAAACCCCTGCTTGACGCATCACTCGACACTATCCTCCAAGCAGTATCTCCCAGGACCCTTCAATCCTACGTTACTGCTTGGAGATGCTTTAAAACATTCCATGTCTCTTATAACTTGCCTTTCCCAGATTTTTCTCTTCTTTCAATCACCTCTTTTATCTCCTACCTTAATATCATTAAGGGCCTACAAGTATCCGGCATCCAGTTTTTCCATAAATTGATGTACGGCGCTCCTTCCACGGAGATAAACAATTCACAAACCTCCCTCCTGATTAAAGGGATTCAAAGATCCCAGCCCACCCGCCCCGACGCCAGACAACCCATAACGCTAGACATTCTCACCAAATGTATTCAGGCCCTCCGCACAGGCTACCAGCCCCTCGGTTCCACTCGCACACACGATGCTATGTTTATCCTAGCCTTTTTTGGTTTTCTTAGATGCTCGGAACTCGCCATCACTTCTAAATTCGACCCAAAAATCCACCCCACCATCTCAGACTTATCAGTACTAGACGGCGAAACCATTTCATATTTGATTAAACAAAGTAAGACTGACCAAACCAAAAAAGGTAATTTCATCTACATTTTTAACCTCGCTTCGCAAATCCAACCATACCAGTCAATTCTGGCATATCTGCAATGGAGAAGTTCCCAGGCTAAATCTGCCCTGGAACCCCTGTTTTTAGACGAATCCAAAAAACCCGTGACACGTTTTTGGTTCCAGAAACACCTCAAATCTGTTCTCCAACAGTCAGGCATTCCAGCAAAGAATCTTTCAAGTCACTCATTCCGCATCAGGGCAGCAACTTCAGCAGCCCAAAAAGGCCTCTCCCAACAGCAGATTCAAGCCCTTGGGAGATGGTCCTCCGATGCTTTCCAAAGCTATATCAGGACCAACCGGTTCCACATTAAAAAAAGCTCACCAAACCCTCATCGAGTAAAAAAAAAAGGGTAGAGCACTCAATCTCCTCTTTCTCCTCTTTCCTGTCTCCTCTTTCTGTCCAGCGAGCATTGGTCTCACAGCGGACGGAGTGAGAACTTTCCCAGTAGAGCGCTTACGTTTTCTCTTTCATCCAGCGAGCATTTGGTCTCACAGCGGATGCATTGTGAGAAAATCTCCTGGGCAAGCACTCATTTTCCTGTTTCCTGTTTCCTCTTTCCGTCCAGTGAGCATTGGTCTCACAGCGGACGGAGTGAGAACCTTTCCGGTAGAGCACTTACGTTTTCTCTTTCATCCAGCGAGCATTTGGTCTCACAGCGGATGCAGTGTGAGAAAATCTCCCGGGCAAGCACTCATTTTTCCTCCTTTCTGTTTCCTCTCTCTGTCCAGCGAGCTTTCAGCGGAAAAGCGCAAATTCTCCCGATCGGTCATTGTAAAAACTACAACCGCTCGCCGTTCGCAGACCAACAGGGGCCGTCAGTCCAGGCAGTGAGCCACCATTACGGGCCTCCCCTGTCAAGCATCCAGGCCCCTTCTCGAGATGCCAGCCCGCCAAACTCTGCACTCATTTGGGGGGTCTTTAGTCTGGCGGCTGTCCTCTGCTCTTTAGCCTATTGGGGGGAGTACTCTGGGTTCAGGCTGAATTCCGAGCTCGGAGCCCTCCCTCCGGACAGCACGCCAAATACGCATTAAATCTTACTCCCTCAAAATTATATGTAAGTGTGAACTCGTGAAATGAAGTTTTATTAACTAAGTTCGGGAGGAGCACGTTCAGATAATTAACACGAGTGGATAGCACTCAGCAATCAATGATAAGAGGGTATATATAGACTCAGCAGTCTTACCTCGATCCATTGACAGTTTGCAGCATCCCCCCACCACCCCTTCTCCACACTTCTAGTTCTAAACACTTACATGCGGGGGGAGTACTCTGGGTTCGGGCTGAATTCCGAGCTCGGAGCCCTCCCTCCGGACAGCACGCCAAATACGCATTAAATCTTACTCCCTCAAAATTATATGTAAGTGTGAACTCGTGAAACATAGATGGTCTGATATTCCCTAATATTTCATAAAAACAACGTTACAGTCAGGCGAAATATGAAAGACAACATTTTGTTGACTAGATTTGGGTACAGTTTTTACTGTAGAATATACTGCCACATCAAATAAGCTTTGTTTAGCAATTTCTGCTCATATGTTCTATATATATATATATATATAATACTATTTTTGTCAAAAATAAAGTCATAAACTAAGATGTTAGATGTTCCAATGTTGGCTATATTCAAACTAATGAATACGTATGATAAAATGTAGGCCTATAGTCATTTTTTTACAAAGAAAGAGTACACTTGAAATATGGTTGAAATTGTAATTATTGTTGTAATTGTAACCTTTTTAATAAAATAGCAAAACATATTTACAAGATAGATGTAAGCAAAATCTTAAATGGTCAATATAAGTCTTCTTCTAAATATATCTTTTGTCCTTGCATTTATTCTTGTGGCTCAGTCAGTGTCACACCTGAATGAATGGCTATGCAAGACGTTACACATAATGGGTGGGACATTGTATTCTCAGGTGTAAACTACTCCCCCTTTACGCCCCCCTCGCATATTGGCTTTCCAAGCAAAACCTGTCTTACACAATTTAAATCAATTTATTGTGAATGATAAAGCAAGACTATTTTCACATAATTTTGAAGCCAGAACTCGAAGCGACAACATCCATTAGTCAAAAGTCTTGTGGACACATATTTAGTATGAGTTTTGTGGTCTTATTTCAGCAACTTTCATTTTTATTTTTTTCAATAACCACGCATAAACATTATTCTCTTAAAAATACAAACATCTACATACATGTTGCTCACATATTATGGTAGCCCTGTTTGTGCTATATAGAGTGAATTTACACCTTTGCCATTAACATGTTTATAAATAACTGAAAAAAGCACAAATGTCAGGGCATGTCAGAACATCCCAAGGGCCCCAAAAACACCTTAGACCCCAGAGGGTTAAGATTGTCTGCCCCTGCTTTAAGGTGATTTGATTCTTCGCTGGCTCTCAAAGGTTAACTGTTTGTGATATTTTGCCATTCTGTGACCTGTTCTTTCTTTCTTTACTTTCGTTATTCTGTTTATATATAGTCTTTGTTTAAATGTAGTCATATGTTATTTTATAGTTTCATTTATTAAAACCCATTATACGCTTGATTGTCTCTGTCTGCTGCTCACTGAACAAAGTCACCGAACAAGTTAATTGCTACAGAGCAGGCTCCCGCACCGCCTCCTCTTCACCACCGGAGGGAACCGTCTCCGGAATATTAACATTACTCCCCGAATTCCCATAATGCCTCTTACCTGGGACTGATTGCACTACACACCTGCACCTCATTTAAACACACACATATAAACCACTTCCACACATCCATTCAGTGTGAAGTCTTGATCTGCCCCGGCCATCATCTCTGAGCATTAGTTCCCGTGTTTGATTTTGTTTGGACCTTGGACTGTTTATCGTTGCTGATTACCTTCTGTCTGTTCTGACCTGGATTGTTTATTGACTTCTGATTATTGCTGCCTGCCTCGACCCTTTGGCTGTCAACCTGGTTTGTCTCTGCCTAACCTGCATTGCCCTGTCTGCTGTTATTGACCCTGCCTGTCTTGACCATTTTCTAATAAAGCTGCAAATGGATTCCATTGTCTCTGCCTCTTCACAAGAGAAGACATCGCCAATTACGGATCCAGCAGCAGTCATGCAGATCACCACTGAATTATCTGCTCAAGCATCGCAGTTATCTCTCCATCATCATCAGCTGAATCGTCTCACTACCCTCACTGAAGAGCTTGTTCAAGCACTACAAGTTCTCCGAACTTCAGCCAGCAACGCTCCCACTGAACAAACACAGAGTGCATCATCACATCCCGTCAACGCTTCAGTCAACACTCGTCTCGCCTTCCCGGAGAAGTTTGTCAGTAATCCAACCAAATGCAAGGGTTTTCTGTTACAATGCACACTCTATATCGATCAACAACCTTCATTGTATTCTGACGATGCTGGACGCATCGCTTTTGTTTGTTCATTACTCACTGGAAGGCACTAGAGTGGGTCACGGCAGTTTGGAGACCAGAAGGTTTGTCATTTTCTTAATTCGGAGCATTCATTCAGCAATTCCGTAATGTCTTTGAACATTCCACAGCAAGAGGGAACCCGGGAGAACAATTGTTAAACCTCTCTCAAGGAAGAAACACCGCCACTGAGTACGCTCTCACCTTTCGCACTCTCGCTGCTCAGAACAATTGGGTAGAAGATACACTCAAAACCCTCTTCAGAAAAGGGTTAACAGTCGAACTGCAGTCTGTGTTGGCCTGCCGAGATGAGGGTAGGAGTTTAAATGAATACATCGATCTCACTATCCAGGTTGACAATCTGTACCACTGTACCACGCTCACGAAACCACCACCACGCACAAACCCATGCAGCTGGGATTCACTCATCTCTCTCCAGAAGAACGAGAACGTCGCCAGCAGAACCGTCTTTGCCTGTACTGTGGTCAACCAGGTCACATGAAAGCGTCTTGCCCTGTTCGTCCTTTCAGCAAACCCCAATCTGTGAGTCCTAACACCAAAGAGAATATTTTAACGTCTAGTTTCCTGCTACCCATTCGCCTGTACATCAAAGACCGAATCATTACTACCACTGCTATGCTCGAGTCAGGAGCCGCCGGGAACTTCATTTCTCATGAATTCGCTTCACTACATCAACTGAAATTAAATCCCTGTAATTCTTCCTTGACAGTGGAGGCGCTAGACGGCTGCCCCATCGGAGGAGGAAAAGTTCATCGCTTGACCAAAGAAATCAAGATGCACATCGGTACCCTGCATTCAGAAACAATTCAGTTTTATGTCATTCAAGCTGGGTTTTTCTTTGCAAAGAAGGATGGAGGTTTGAGACCCTGCATTGATTATCGTGGACTGAATGATATCACTGTCAAGTTCCATTATCCTTTACCTCTGGTTCCAGCCGCTCTAGAACAACTCCGCCAGGCCAAATATTACACCAAGTTGGATCTTCGTAATGCCTACAACTTAATTCACATTCGTGAGGGTGATGAATGGAAGACAGCATTTTCAACCAGTAGTGGGCACTATGAATATTTGGTTATGCCTTTCGGCCTGGCTAAAAGTCCTTCTGTGTTTCAGTCATTCATGAACGACGTGTTTCGGGATATGTTGGACAGATGGGTGATTGTTTACATCGATGACATCCTGGTTTACTCAAACTCCCTAGAGTAACACATTCAACATGTCAGAATTGTCTTAAAACGTCTTTTACAATACCAACTCTACGCTAAAGCAGAAAAATCATTTCTGGGGTATGTAATCAGTCTAAAGGGAGTGGCCATGGACGAGAAAAAGGTCAAGTCAGTGTTGGACTGGCCAAAACCGTCAAAGAACTGCAACGCTTCCTGGGGTTTGCCAACTTATACAGACGTTTCGTCAGGAATTTCAGCACCGTAGCCACTCCTCTAACCACCATGACCAAACGCCCCACACTTCCCATCTGACCTGGTCCGCAGAAGCACACCAAGCATTTGACAAACTCAAGACCCTTTTCACTTCTGCTCCCATTCTCCGACACCCAGATCCCAAACGTCAATTCATCGTGGAGGTGGATGCCTCCAACACAGGGGTAGGAGCCATCTTATCTCAGCGTCAAGGTAACCCAGAAAAGATGTTCCCATGTGCTTTCTTCTCCAGAAAACTGACCCCAGCGGAACGAAACTACGACGTGGGAAACCGCAAATTGTTGGCCATGAAACTCGCTCTTGAGGAATGGTGACACTGGCTGGAGGGAGCTACCCAACCTTTCATTGTCCTTACTGATCATAAGAATTTTGAATAGCTAGACGTCTGAACCCCCGTCAGGCTAGGTGGGCTTTATTCTTCTCCAGATTCCAGTTCACTGTCTCCTATCGACCAGGGTCCAAGAACATCAAAGCTGATGCTCTCTCTGGCCAAGCAAAATAACCCGTTCAACCTTTCTCCAATGACACCATCATTCCAGAGAATCTCTTAGTGGCTCCGGTACGGTTGGGACATCATTACAAAGATCGAACAGTTCAACCGTCAAGCAGAACCTCCATCCGAATGTCCCGAAGGTCTTTTATACGTTCCAGAACCCATACGCTTACGACTACTCGAATAGGTACATTCAGCACCCAGTTCAGGACATACCGGGATCACAGCTACAATCCATCTACTACAGAACCGCTTTTGGTGGCAAACCTTACAGTCAGATACAATCACCCACATACATACAAAAAACATACATTTGCTGATTTTTCTATCAGAGTTAGTATTGGCTGCAGTGCAGATAAAGTCCTAATTGTTGGTGATTTTAGATAAAATGTAGATAACGAAAAAGATGCATTGGGATTGGCATTTAAAGACATTGTAAACTCAATTGGAGTTAGACAACACGTGTCAGGACCTACTCATTGTTGTAATCATACTCTAGATCTAATATTATCACATGGAATAAATGTTGAAGACGTTGAAATTCTGCAGCAGAGCGATGACATCTCAGATCATTTTCTAGTCTTGTGTAAACTTCATGTAGCCAAGGCTGCAAAGTCGACTCTGTGTAACAATATGTTAGACCTATCACTTCTGCCACTAAAGATTGCTTTATCAATAATCTTCCTAATCAGTTTCATCATCTCAGCATCCCGGATAGCTTAGAAGAACTAGATATTGTGACAGAAACTTTTAACTCTCTCTTTTCCAGCACTTTAGACACAGTTGCTCCTTTGCACTTAAAGAAGATTAAAGAAAATAGTCCAGCGCTGTGGTACAACGAGCACACTCAGGCCCTTAAGAGAGCAGCCAGAAAAATGGAGCGCAACTGGAAGAAAACAAAACTAGAAGTATTTCGCATTTCATGGAAAGAGCGTTCGATTGCATACAGAGAGGCTTTAAAAGCTGCTAGATCTGCTTATTTTTCAAACCTATTAGAAGAAAATAAATAAAACCCTAGGTATTTATTTGAAATAGTGGCTAAACTAACAAAAAATAAATCTTCAACCCCATATGTTTCCATGCAGCCCAGCAGTAATGACTTTATGAACTTCTTCACTAACAAGATTGATAATATCAAGGAGAAAATTATAACTATGCAATATACTACAGTATCGCATCAGGCAGTGCATTGTAGTCTCCTTGAAGAAACATTTTGATTAATTCGTTGCTATAGGAGAGGAAGAATTTACTAAACTCGTTAAAGGGACAATGTGTAGTTTTTTAGGTATTTTATTATCTAAAATCAATATTTTTAATCATAAATATGTCCTCAATGGTGTACAAATACCTCTGCTAATTATCTGACTTATCCTCGTAAACGAAGAATTTTTTATTTTTATATACATGGGACGGGTAGGTCCACGGAGGCTTCCATGTAGTTCCGCCATCTTGAAAAATAATAATAGCAGAGAGGGACAAAAAGTCCTAGGCCAACGCATTTCCACAGCGCGTTTTCGTTCAGAGCCAGCGTCACGTGACTGAAACCAGCAGAAGCGGAGGAGCAGAGCAGTGAGAGGCGCTTGTCACTGCCCCGGCAAGTTCAAAAGGCTGCACTGTACGGACCATACATATGCTGAGTTACAGGATAAGGAGTCCTCGTCGTCGAAAAAGTCCAAAATAGACCGTAAAAGGAAACGTGACCGGAGATTACAAAAAACAAGGGTTAATGTCGGGATAGCTAATGCAGGAGAAAGCTTTCAAAAGAGACGCTGAAGTTGCCTGCTTTCTTCTCCACAGGTAAGTCAATGTTACAGTCTTGATTACAAGCTTTTTTTCAATGCTTGGTTGTGTACTTTATTATATAGACAGTAGAACATTTATAGTTAAAAGTTAAACAGACTTTTTGATGAATAGCAGCTATTGAGTAAAGTAGAGAAGGCCCTAAAAACAAGGTTGTAAGTTTTGTTTGTTCAAAACTGTAACATTCGTTTGTTCGTTGTGTCAAGTTGCAGTTTGTTTGAAATAACAAACCAGTTCACCTGAAGGAAAACTCGATGAAGTGCTATTATAAGACATCCTGTCATAACTTTTTGGTACATAACGGCTACCGTAGATGCAACACGCATTTGAAAAAGCGAGGCGCTGGAGAGCACTATTTGTTTGAATGCAAAGTACAATTTCACCGCTAGATGGGAGAAAATCCTACACAATGTCCCTTTAAATCATCTAAATCGACAACATGTATGTTAGACCCTATACCGACTAAGCTACTGAAAGAGATGCTTCCAGAGGTCATAGATCCTCTTCTTAATATCATTAATTCCTCTTTGTCTCTAGGATACGTTCCAAAAAACTTTAAGCTGGCTATGATTAAACCGCTTGTTAAAAAAATGCAACTTGATCCTTCAGAATTAGTCAATTACAGGCCGATCTCGAATCTACCTTTTCTGTCAAAGATACTAGAAAAGGCAGTAGGCTATCTTCACAACTATGTTCCTTTCTAGAAAGAAATGATATCTGCGAGGATTTTCAGTCCGGATTTAGACCATACCATAGTACTGAGACTGCTCTCGTTAGAGTAACAAATGATTTGCTCTTATCATCCGATCGTGGTTGTATCTCGCTATTAGTGTTACTCGATCTTAGTGCTGCGTTTGACACCATTGACCACAACATTCTTTTAAATAGACTAGAAAACTATGTTGGCATTAGTGGAATTGCACTAGCATGGTTTAAATCATACTTATCTGACCGTTATCAGTTTGTAGCAGTAAATGAAGAGATGTCTTATCGATCACAAGTTCAGTATGCACTGTTAAAAAAAGTTCCGTTAAAAAACGGAAAAAGTGCTGGTAATTAATTACCAGCACTTTTTCCGTTATTGTACGGGCACTTCCGTAAACCTTAAAACGGATATTTCCGTAGATTTACCTGAGTTTTTCTGTACCATTGACGGACACTTCCGTCAAACCTAAAATGGAAAATTCCGTATTTTCCGTAAATTTTTGCGTTATTGTACGGACAATTCCGTAAACCCTATAACAGATATTTCCGTAGATTTACCTGACTTTTTCTTTACCATTTACGGACACTTCCATCAAACCTTAAATGGAATATTCCGTATCATTAAAGTACTCAATCGGTACCATTTACGGACACTTCAGTCATCTTAAAATGTTTAATTCCGTACAGTTCTCTATACCGTTTATCATCAATAAAGCACAAATGTAGAATCACAACAATTATTTATTTCCTTTAACAGCTGCCAGTGCTTTAAAGTGATTGCACTTTTTGTGGTGAATGAATTGCAATATTTACATTACAACCATTAAAACATTCAGAACATCACAACCATTAAAACATTCAGAACATTACAACCATTAAAACATTCAGAACATAACAACCATTAAAACATTCAGAACATCACAACCATTAAAACATTCAGAACATCACAACCATTAAAACATTCAGAACATCACCTTCACATTCAGAGCAATTTTACATACATAAACCAGCTGTTCTCTTAAAGAACTACAGCCATGTCCTTTAACAGGGAGCTGCCAAATCTAGCAACTTTTTAGCACCCACAGGCTGACAGGCATTAATAACAAATGGATTTGTTAAAGACATTGACAAAATAAGACAATAAAACTGCCTGCATTGCTGTTGCTGTCTCACCTGTCAGTGCAAAATGAGGAGCCCCCTCCAGGAGGATGCAGAAACCTACACCTCCAACTCCACATATCACACCGACAGGCAGAGCTCTGCAACCAGTGTCTGACCTTTCTACAAAAAACAAATAAAACATTAGAAGTATTACATTATACAACTTTTCTATAAAACATCAGTGCAGCAATAACAACCATGACCTTAGAAGGATGACTCTGTGCAACATGCCATAAAGAGATTTCTGCAAAAAATAAAACTTAAAACTTACACCTCCAACTCCACATTGACAGGCAAAGCTCTACCTGGAATGACAAATATCGCCCACCTTCCCTCCCCCTTAACATGGGGGATTTGATTTGAAACTGCAGCATGTGTGTTGTGGGCATCTAGTTAAAACATCTGAACTCACATCATACTGTAAAAATCTGTATTTCTACTCCCAATCCCAATGTTTTTGGATTTGTTTGTGTGTTTGTGTGTGTGTGTGTGTGTGTGTGTGTGTGTGTGTGTGTGTGTGTGTGTGTGTGTGTGTGTATTCAGTCCAAAAAGCTTTGAGAACAGCTCAAATGGCCCACTCAGATTCCTTCTGCTTGCATTCAAATTCCTTCAGTTGAGAAACCAGCTTGCACACCTGTGGAGGAATGCAGTGCTGTTTCTTCCCCTTCTTCTCTGCCTTGGAGCCTCGCTCAGGATTGATCCCAAAGAAAACTCTGAGAAAAAAATAAAAATAATAGTGAGATGCAGACAAAGTTTGCACGTGTAGTGTGGCTTGACAGGAGTGGAGCAGTTCAATAAAATCATACATTTGTTTTCTTCAATATGCCCCTATGTGTGAACCTCTCTATCATTCTAGTTGACCATCTGTCTAGTACCCAATGTTGTTGTGGTGCTGGTGCCAGTGGCTAAGCTTATCTTTTCCTTTGTCTTTTCAAGACACATGCATTCACACTGCGCATATACAGAAATGTTTGCAAGGGCGAGAAGTCTGCTTATCACCAACACATGACAGCATGCATCCTCAACATGTGTGCAGGGATATTTTAAATGCACAGAACACAGAAGGGGATAGAAAACACAGTTGACATCGTCCTATCAAAAGGTGTAACAGCACATTTGAACACGGACTGTCCTGGGGGTTACTCAAACATGGAGTGGAGCAACTGTGACATTCAGTGCATGTTACACATCAAAGTATTAACATTTGGGCATGAATCCAGCATGTATTATTTTTTAAATGAATATGTTTAGTCTTTGCTTCTGCAGGGGGTTCCTGGAACAACATATTTTGAGGTTGGAGTCTGCAGCCAAATACATTTCAGTTTGTGTGTCTTTGACATGAAAAGGTTTGAACACCACTGACATAACCTGGTCTCAGGTGCTAATGGTTTTAAAGAGATAGCTCAAACGAATTTTGTGTCAAGAAACCATTCTAAGAAAAATATGTTTTTGCTCCATTTCCCAACTAGAATCATGTTATGTTTGTTTTGTTTTTGATTGACTTGGGACACTATGTAAAGCAAAAAGCATGTTACCTGCCATTTTAAAAAATATGACACGTTTATTCCAACAATAGTCTTCAACAGGGAGCTACGAAATCTACGAACAAATCCATATTCAGGGGGATCATAAGCCAATAACAGCTGATCTAAAAGCTCACAGCATGTGGCGACACATTTTGAACTTGTACATCTCAGGCAAAGGGGTTTGGTGTAGATTGACAAAAAGCAGGTCGGGTGCAGAAAGGCACGGCAAAGTCACATTTACAAAGTATTTCCAAACAATGAGTGCTTACCTTTGCATGAATTCGAGAGTAAAAGCCATCTCCGGTGGGTATTGAACGTTGCAGACATAAAACATGGAGAAGACGTAGCTCAAGGCCACAATGGGAGAGGTGATGTGGTCATTGACAAGTAACCCATCAAGAGCAATCTTGAATTGCTGGTCACCTTAAACACAGATAAAAAAAAAAGATTAAAAAAAAAAAAAAAAATTCTGAGCACCATGTACAAAAAACATAATCCTATATTTTAAGGCAAGCAAAACATTTCTTTAATAAATACGACAAACCAACAGCTTATAAAACAGCTCGCTGAGATACAAAAAATATTTAACTACAAACCTCTGACTAGGATGCATGGGGTCACTGGGAGTTCGACTTCAGGATCTGCAGAGATCTGTTTTGGTGACAGACATGACACATGAATTAATGTTTCCAGTGCAACACGCAAAATTCAACTTACCTAAAAGCTGTCGTCTCCTTGTCCGACATCTTGTCCCGCTGACGCTGTGTTTGATTGACGGGTCGTGCCGTGTGCTGCAAAACCACGCCCATCTTAGGTAATAGGTCGTTCGGACGTGGGGAATGATCAGATAAAACTACAGTCTATCATAACACATTCCCTGTTTTCTCTTTGACTGTAATTGCAAAAGTTTATTTTTTTTTTTTTGTATGATGAAGAGCCTGCGTGCTCGAAACGTTACCGCTATGCGATAGTTGTCTTGATAATAAATATTTTTGATAATTTTGGAGCTTAGGTGTTGCCGACTTTATACTTATACTTATTTTTTTTAGAGGTAAAACCAAATTTATAATTGACTGTACTTTTTGAATTATTTCCTGTTGAATCGATAATTATTTTATATCTGGGATTTTTTTCTAAACTAATAATAATATTTGAAAAAATATTTTAACCCCCCAAAAAAATTTCAGTGCATTGTGTCAATGTATATACAAATTATGTTTCTGAAGTTGTTTATTTGTTTTAATTTAGTAACGTTTTTAAAACGTTCCACTAACAAGTAAGAATAACGTTTTGATACTAACGTTTTTAGAACGTTTATCAATGACATGTTGGCACAACGTTACTTTGGTAACTTTGAGAGAACTTTTATCTAAGTTAATCAGCATTGTGATAAAAGTGTCTAATTCATACAACAAGCAAAATGCACTCAACTTAAATGAATACTGCTATTTTCCTGAACATAATTATTTTATATTCTGGGATTTTTTATTCTGACCATAAAAAATATTTAAATGAAATAGTTAAATAATTTCAGTGCATTGTGTCATTAGTTGTGTCACTGGATTTACAAATGATATGTTTCTGAAGTTGATTTGCAGAATAAAAAGCTGTATAACTAATTTGTAATGACTAATATATATTTTTTAACATAATAATGTTTTTTAAAACGTTTATCAATGACATGTTGGCACAACGTTACTTTGGTAACTTTAAGAGAACTTTTATCTTAATATATATTTTAACAATAACGTTTTTAAAACGTTCCACTAACAATGTAAGAATAACGTTTTAATGCTAACGTTTTTAGAACGTTTATCAATGACATATAACGTTGGCACAACGTTATAATAACGTTACAACAAGAACGTTTTTGATAACTTTTAGAGAACTTTCAGAGAACGTTAGCCAATGTTCTGAGAACGTTCCCTGTTAGCTGGGTATGAGTGGGCCAAATTGTAAAGTCAAGTGTGCATAGTGAAGCAGATAGCCTAGTGGTGTTTCGGTCTAAGTTGAACTCTTGGAAATAACTCTTGCCTCAATTCCACATACAGTTCAATCAGTCCCTTCATGAAAGCAATCTGCGACTCTGAGAGCCGAGGTGCACAGACAAATTCAACAAGCTCCCTCAGAAGTAGTACCAGTCCCCATACTTCATTATCAGCATCTTCAATTGTGTCATGCACCAAAACAGGCAAGAATCTCAAAAGCCACCTGTTTTGGGCTGCATGCCCTCCAAGCCTTGCTCCTGTAGTGGGAATAGTGTTTAGCTTGTCGCTGCTTTCACCAGGAAATGATTTGATTCTTTCATTAAGAACCTCATAACTTAACCACTTTTGTGTTCTGATTAAGAACTGCAAAAACAATGCCAAATCATAATCTACTACCCCCTCAAACAGATAATGAGCTAAACAAGCTGGTAAGCCTGGCTGACACACATGAAAGTTGGACAGTTTGTTGAAAACACTGTCACATTTAACACCGTGATGAGTGTGTACTTCATCGTTACTTTCCAGAAACCGCACAGTCTCATTATGATCAGCTGGATTTCTATGAGTGAAAACTGTGAGAGGGTTCGACTGAAATTCACTTTTTGTTGCCAAACAGTATCTGCAGAAATATTGAGCTGTGCTGAAATTTTCTGTAAAGCCACCAATCATGTGGGAGCCCAGATTATCTCCCATTATGCACGCAACAGTGCCTTTATATATCTTTCCATTGAAAGATATGCCCCTTTCCTCCAGCTCACACAAGTCTGACACTAGCTTATTGAAAATCTTATCCATTCCAAAGTATTTGCAATCTTTCTCTACACAGAGTAATGCCAACTGTATCTGATCAACAGTTGATCGTTGGTGTGGATGAAAATTTCCAAGTGTGAAGTAGACAGCCAATACTTTATGCTTTGTCTTGGCAGATCCGAGTGGATTAGCCACCTCAAAAGCATCCTGAAAAAGCATTACCTTTAAACTGTCTGGGTCTGAGGAAAACATGGCATTGGATTTGATGGCCCACCCATCAGTGACATCACAGAGTAAATCATCTTCAGAATTTGAACTAGGACTGTGCTGATCTAAACCTTGCTGTTTCAGAATTACTTTGAGGGTTTCCAGTATTGGGATGTAATGATAGTACCTCTTCTGGCCACAGCGATTGCGTCGAAGAAAGACTTCAACAGGTTCAACATAGTCATAGTGTGACTTGTAATATTTCAGCCTCTTGTGTTGCGTAGTTAAATGACCCTTTTCATGTAATGCCTTGTGCATAGGGCTCTGCTCGTATACACTATTCCCAAGAGATGTTACAGTCTCCTTTGGAACACCATACTGCCCCAGTTCACGGGCTAGTGCATCCACAGAATATTCCTGTTGAATATCACTTATAGTTCTCATTTCATTTGCTATATCTGTTATTGTGGAGGCTGGGACCAAATATTTTGCCTGTAAACCCAAGTAAAACTGAGCAAGACTCTCTGTGAAGTTGTCTTTCACTTGATCACTGCAGAAATTATCACTTTGTTCTGCATCAATGTTAAAACTTTCAGGTTCTTCAAGTTCTACAGGTTCTACATGTGATCCTTCACCTTGGAAAGACCGTTCTGTTAGTTCACATATATGAACTGGGGCTATCTTGGTAACATCCCACCCTTTATGGTATCTGGAAATATGCGTTAAAAAGGATGACTTTACATTGAATGTCTTAGAACATCCATCAAAGGGACATGTTACAGTCAAACCCTCATCTATGTGACCACTCAAATGACACTTTAAAGTTTTAAGATCAGCATATTCACTGCTGCAAAATTTAAATGAGCACTTTAACTGTACAGACACATTGCGGTTCCATGTTTGTGTGCTCCTACTGTCTACATGTGCTCGTGACATGTGCACAGCAAGGCTACTATTAGCGGTTGTGGACGAAGCAAAACATAGTCCCGCAGCCGCGAGGGACTAAACACTGAGAATCTGAATACACTGCGACGCGCAGAAACTCATTTCCACTCGTTGATCCAAATTCAATCATTTATTGTACTTCAACACGTAAAAATACATGGTACTGCAGTTACCAGGTGATAAAAGTGCTGTATGAGTGCTAAAATTGCGGTCAACAGAAAGTGTTCGCTCCCCAGGCTCACTCCCTCTCTCCGTCAAAGCCCCATTGAATTCAGGTGAGCCCGTGAAGCAACAAATAAACCACTATCACTTCCGCCCAAACCCCGGTGGACACGCCCACCACCTTCAATCCGAGTGCAGTAAATATTTATGAATGAAACCATACAGAACACATAGGAGACTTACTGGTGGCTCTTACATTCCGGCCCCTAATTATTTTCACATAATAATTATACAACTGCACATTATGGAAGAGATCAACAATAATATATATTATTATTATTATTTTTCAAGATAAGGCAGTCCGTTTGAAAATGTCCTTTCTTCTTTAGACCAAACCAAAGAAAGAGACAAAGTCCTTTGTCTTGTAAAGAGTGATCTTCACAATCACTTAGTCAGTCATGTAAAGAAAAAAGGTCCGTATAACAGTGTCAAAGTTAAAGTCAAAGTCTAAGAAGTTCAAAGGTCAGATGGATATCCTCATGGCTCCTCTGCTTCCTGTATAAGGCAAATCTTGGTAATAGGCCTGTCCAAATAACTGGTCTTCGTCCTAATTCGCACTTGACGAACGAGTCCTCTTCTGTCAGGGACAGTTTGCACAATCCTTCCTGTAAGCCATGAGTTGCGAGGTGCTGAGTCGTCAACTATGAGTACAATATCTCCAGTAAGAAAGTTGCGCTTGACACCAGACCACTTCTGACGCTCCTGAAGAAGAGGCAAGTATTCTTTAATCCAACGTTTCCAAAACAAGTCAGATATATACTGAACTTGTTTCCATCTGCGACGAGCGTAGATGTCCTCCTTTTTGAACTGACCCGGTGGCAAAGATGGCATAATCTTGAGCAGCAACAGATGGTTAGGGGTTAAAGGTTCCAAGTCATTGGGATCAGTGGATGCCTTGGTAATAGGACGGCTGTTAATAATGGCTTCTGCTTCACAGAGAACTGTGTGTAGACTCTCCTCATCCAGAGTCTGCAACCTCAAGATGGAATTCAGGACCTTCCTCACAGACCTTATCAACCTTTCCCAAACCCCTCCATGATGCGATCCGGTGGGGGGATTGAAAATCCACTTAATTCCTTTCTGAAGGAGGGTGTTGTTAATTAGAGCATGATTCCAACCTTCCATTGCCTCTCTCAATTCTCTCTCTGCACCGACAAAGTTGGTTCCATTGTCTGAGCGCAGTTCCGATACTTGTCCACGTCTTGCTGTAAAGCGTCGAAGAGCATTAATAAAGGAATCTGTGTCCAAGGATGATGCAACTTCGATGTGGATCGCTCTTATGGAAAGGCATGTGAAGAGAACCCCATACCTCTTCAATGTACTCCTTCCTCGCTTAACTTCAAAAGGTCCGAAGTAATCAACTCCAACCCGAGTGAATGGCGGTTCATCTGGAGAAACTCTGTCCTGAGGTAAATCTGCCATCTGCTGCTGCCCTGGAGCTGCATGGAGTCGTCGACAGACAATACATTTCGACAGGGTTCTCCTTATAGCCACACTAACCCCAGGAATCCAATATCTTTGGCGCAGGCTAGCTAGCATGTGGTTACGACCACTGTGTCCCACCTCTTGATGTATGTACTGAAGAATTATGTCAGAAATATGTAAATCTTTTGCCAATATGGCAGGATGCTTAGCTTCTTCCGGCATAGCTGCTCTGCTAAGTCGTCCTCCGACTCTCAGAACACCATCTTCAAGTATTGGGTTGAGCTTGTAAATGTGACTAGTCCTTTTCACACTTTCTCCCTTTTGCAAGCTGTTGAATTCTCCTGGAAACCTCCTTCTCTGACAAAACTTAATAATCTCCATCTCAGCTCTTCTGAGTTCCTCAACTGAAAGAAGACCACTGCCAGTCTGAGCCTTGATACTCTTCATCTCTCTTTCTATTTTTTTTTTCCTGTTGGTCCTTATCCAAGCCAGAATGAGCAACGCTCAGTTGCTTTCTCTTCTGACTGAAGTACAGTAGTAGACTCTTCAGCTTAAGGAACCAACCAACCGTCTTCTTCAGACGGGTCCAAGAGGAGAAGTAGTTATCTCCTATCTAGTAGTTAGAAGTATCAAGCGAGTGACTGCATCAATCCTTTCTTCAGCCTGCACGGCATTCACAATCAAGCCCATCTTAACCTCGGGATCATCTGTCGGGATTCTCACAGAGCCATCTGGGTTTTCAGGCCACCCCTCCTCAGGCCCAACAAGGAACTGAGGTCCAGACACCCATATGTTGTTTCTCAGGAGTGATGTCACCTTTACTCCTCTGGAGGCCAAATCAGCAGGATTGCTTGTGGTGTTAACATATCTCCACTGAGATGGGTTTGATACACTCAGTATCTTTGAAACCCGATTGGCTACAAACGTACGAAACCTTGAGGTCTCATTGCTGATATACTTCAGTACAGAAGTACTATCAGTCCAAAAAATTGAGTCCTGAAGTTGCATCTGCAGCTCCTTCCTCCACAGCTCATCCATTTGACCTGCAACCATGGCAGCCGTCAACTCCATACGAGGGATGGTGATTGGCTTTAATGGAGCCACTCTGGCTTTACCCATTATGAAAGCACAGTGAACTTGTCTATCTATGTTGTTTAATAAAAGATAAGTCACTGTTCCATAGCCGCTCTCACATGCATCCGCAAAGTGATGTAACTGAGCAGAAATCACTTCCCCAAAATCCATTGGTTTTAGGCATCGGTCAATTTCAAACCTTTCAAGCTGCCAGATCTCCTTCAACCAACTTCTCCACTCCTGTGCAGACAAATCTGGTATAAGATCATCCCAACCTAGATCCTTTCTGCACAAGTCTTGAAGGATCTTTTTGGCAGATAAGACCACAGGTGCCAAAATTCCTAAGGGGTCATAGATTGAACTGACCGTGGAGAGGATCCCTCTTCTGGTTAAGGGTCGATCCTTGATGAGGATTTTGAACTTAAAAGTGTCGGACTGAACACACCACTGTACACCCAATGCTCTTTCTACAGGAAGTGTGTCATTGTTTAAATCCAAATCCTTAATCTCTTTTGCTCTCTCTGTTGCAGGTATGGCTGCCAGCACGGCACGTCTGTTGCTGATCCACTTCATGAGCTGAAAGCCCCCTTTCAAACAAAGGGCACGAAGGTCCTGGTAGAGTGATATCGCCTCCTCCTCAGAAGCCACTGATGTTAGGCAGTCATCCACATAGAAATTGTGTAGTACCGTTTCGATTGCTTTGGAGCTGAATTGCTCCCAATTATCTTCTGCACACTTTCTGAGAGCAAAGTTTGCACAACTTGGCGAGGACGTGGCTCCGAACAGATGCACAACCATTCTGTGCTCCACTAGGCTCTGTTTATGGTCTCCATCCGGCCACCAGAGAAACCTCAACAGGTCCGAATCCTCTGCTGGTACTCGGACCTGGTGAAACATAGCCTCGATGTCAGCCATGAGCACAACAGGCTCCTTTCTAAATCTGGTCATAACTCCAATTAGCGTGCTGGTAAGATCGGGTCCCTGTAGGAGCTGAGCGTTCAAAGATGTTCCCTGGAATGTAGCTCCGCAGTCGAAAACGACCCTGATCTTTCGTTTCTTTGGATGATATACACCATGGTGTGGTATATACCATACCCTGCTGTCGCTCCGATCCAGATTTTCAATTGGTACCTTCTCTGCATAGCCCTTGGAGATGATGTCATTCATAAATGTCGTGTAATCAGCATGAAATGGAGTACCCTTTTCAAACCTCCTTGTGAGGCTTATAGCACGCTGTTCGGCAACTCTTCTATTGTTTGGCATATTTACATCCTTTTTTCTTAAAGGTAAGCCGACACTATAATGGCCATCCACCAACTTAGCAGATTTTGTAACATACTCGATGAACTGACCGTCTTCTCTTGATAACCCCATCTGCTCATCCTGATTACATTCAGGAAAATCTGCCTTTAGCTGCTGTTTCCACAGATCATTGAGGTTTGCAATAGAGATCCTATTGACAGTGACATCTGGCCGTCCACAAGTAGTTTCTCTACTTTCATCGCCTCTAAGAGGTCCGTTTACAGTCCAGCCCAGCATCGTTTTGACTGCGTATGGGCCCCCCTCCGTGCTTCGAATGACTTGCCATGGTTCCAATGCTCTAGGGACGTTGGATCCAATCAGCAGGTCAATATCTGAATCAATCTCCCTTAACTGGACATGTTTCAGATACGGCCAGCGTTGGAGGTCTTTCTGGCGAGGAATATTACCTCGGTGAACTGGCATGTTTTTCTGCGTATAAACATCAGGCAGTTCACAAAAACAACTGCTGTCTAATTCAGCCACCTCCAAACCTGAGACAATATGGCTTCCAACGAACTTCTCCTGACCCATAGTCCGAAGGAGAATACCAGTTCTTCGTCCCCTGACATTCAGCTTGTTCATCAGTCGCTCTGTGCAGAATGACGCTGAGCTCCCAGGATCCAGGAAAGCATAGGTGATCAACACCTTATGCCCTTTCCTAGGTTTAACTTGCACTGGAACTATGGGGAGCGTACAATCTTGGTCACCGGCCCCAGTGAGACCACTGGATTGAACGGAGATCAGAGCACTGCCCACTGCTGTCTCAGATTCTTCTTCAACTTGCACTAAATTAATTTCTTTCTCTTTTGGATAAATGTGGAGTGCAGTAGGGTGCTTCAGACTGCATACTTTACATGAGAGACGCTTCCTACAGTCTCGGCTAATGTGCCCACTGCACAAACAGCCAAAGCACACACCATGTTCCTTTAAGAAAGTAATCTTCTCACTATGCACCCTATTTTCCAACTGGCGGCACAGATCCAATGTGTGCTCACCTCCACAAAACATACAAGCCTTCATAACAGCTGAACTTCCCTCTTCAGGTTTTGTTCTAGGTTCAATTTTCCTTTCCACTGTTGCAATGGTGGTAGCAAAGCTACTCCCCCTGGCTCCAGAACTAGGCTCAAACCTAGATTTCCTTGCGTCCTTATTTGCTGTTGTCAATGGTGTATCTTGTATATCCCCAAAAAGCGGATCACTTGCAATCTCCACTTGTCTTTCAATGAAACCAACGATATCTGTAAATGTGGCTCTCCGGCCACTCCTTTCCTGCAACTCACAAGCTATAGTTCTCCATCTGTCCCTATACTTGTAGGGCAGCTTTTTTATGATGGTCAGCATGGTGGCAGGAATGTTCAACTCTTCCATATATTCAACATCCTCCATGGCGTTACAACATCCTCGTAGAAAAAGACTGTATGCCTGTAGAGATTTCACATCTTCAGATTTTATTGGTGTCCATGAAAGAGCCTTTTCCATGTAGGCTGAAGCAATTTTCTGTGCATTACCAAAATGCTCTTGTAGCAAAGCCTTAGCCTTGGCATATCCTCTATCATGTGCCATATGTTGACAGCTTCTGACAAGCTCCCTTGGATGCCCCCTGATGTACTGTTCAAGGAAGTACAAACAGTCTTTAGGATTGTCAGCCTTCTCTTCGATGCTGTGTTCAAAGGCCCTCATGAAGGTATGGTATTGCAAAGTATCACCGTCAAAAACCTGAATGTCTCTTTTAGGCAGCAATGAAAGAGATTGTTGCTGAACCAATAAAGCAGTTATCTCGTTTTGTTTTTCCAATACCGTAATTATTTGACTTTGATCACTGCTGCTTGTCACCTGTGTTGCCGATTGATGACCTCTATGCTGAAACAGTGGACGTGATTGTACTGTGGACGTGATATCTTGATGTCCCGTGACTTCTGGACGTCTAGATGATGTGGGTTGAGGTTGTGGTGGTTGAATAACATTTTCCACTTGAGGGTTTATACCCAAGAAATGTGGACTGAGCTGTCCAAGTATTGGAATATTCATATCAGGCACAAATGATTTTGCCTCAGCATTTAGTGTTTTACTTTTCCTTTGTCCCCTTTCTAGATAAGAATTCATGCCATTGGATTTCACAGATGGATGACTTGAAACACGAGACCCTCTTGAGCCTCTCAGCACATTCACTTTGGCCACTGATGCGGCTATTTCCACTTCAAGATCAAACTCTTCCCGTTTTTTCCTTAGCTGCTCCTCTTGTTCTTCTAATGCATGTTTATCCTTTAATAATCTTTGTCTTACCATGAGAGCAGCCATATCTGCCTCTGCTTTAATGCATGCCGATGATGTTGTTGAGACACTGGACCTTTTCCCAGCTGAGCTCTGCCCAACGCTAGAACATTTACTTCCCATGTTTGACACGCTATCACTTGGTTTAATTTCATCCTGTGCAACAGAGACTTGAACACTTTGCCCAGAGTGATTTGACACATTAGACTTATTATCATTATGAGGTTTGTCCAACATGTGCATTGATTCCTTTTGTGATACAAATATGGGAGCATCATTTGTGACAGAATGAGCAATAGTACGGCTTGTTTGTCTCCCAATTTCAGAAAGCCATCCTTTTACATCCTCCATAAATCCATTGTGGCATTTTAGTACATTCACAAACCATTCCTTTTGTCTTTCCTGTTCCTCTTCAGGAAGCATAGGAATCACAGACTCATGTAACGTAGTAGTTTCGTCCACCATTTGACTCATTTTTTCAAGATGGGAACGCACTTGTGGGGCATTATCATCCTTTTGCATGAGATCCTTTATTGTCTGTATTAGACCTTTAATTTTATGAACCTTTTTCCTACGTTCCTTTTGTAATGTTTCAATTTTATTCACTTGTTGCCATTTCCCAATATACCACAAATCATCCAAAATCCGCGCTTTTCAATCAGTCAATCCATCCATCAATAAATCAACTGCTGCGTCATAAACCACGTCCGAAGACCAACAATAAACACCAGCAAGCAACAATGCGTCCCCTATGGACGAGCGGCAGTAGCCTGTTTACACTGTGTTCAAACAAACAACTTGCACAGCACAAATTGGCGTGTTGTTATTACATACCGCTTCCGTTGCTGTATTGATCGCGGCCGATGGCTCCCGTGTTTCCTCTGATATCCAAAGTGTTCCGTCGTAATCCACGGAATCCGTGATGAACAGCTCGTTTCCGTAGAACAACACTCTGGTTTAAAGAAGCATTTCTGTTGACTATATTAGCGGTTGTGGACGAAGCAAAACATAGTCCCGCAGCCGCGAGGGACTAAACACTGAGAATCTGAATACACTGCGACGCGCAGAAACTCATTTCCACTCGTTGATCCAAATTCAATCATTTATTGTACTTCAACACGTAAAAATGAGTTTCTGCGCGTCGCAGTGTATTCAGATTCTCAGTGTTTAGTACTAGGACCGCTGCTGTTCACTCTGTACATGCTACCCTTAGGAGATATCATTAGGAAACATGGAATTAGCTTTCACTGTTATGCTGATGATACTCAGCTCTATAGTTCTTCACGCCCTGACGAAACTTACCAATTCACAAAATTAACAGAATGCATAGCTGATATAAAAAACTGGATGACTAGTAATTTCCTACTACTAAATTCTGAAAAAACAGAGATTAATTATCGGACAAAAAACTTCCTCAGGTAATAATCTAGAATACTGTCTAACACTTGATGGCTGCTCTGTTAAGTCTTCGTCGTCGGTTAGGAACCTGGGTGTGCTCTGTGATACCAATCTTTCATTTGAAAGTCACGTGTCTAGTATCTGTAAAACCGCATTTTTCCATCTTAAAAATATATCTAAATTACGCCATATGCTCTCATTGACAAATGCAGAACAAGTAGTTCATGTGTTCATGACCTCAAGGCTAGATTATTGTAATGCTCTATTGGGTGGTTGCCCTGTAAACAAACTACAGCTAGTTCAAAACGCAGCAGCTCGAGTTCTTACCAGAACCAGGAAGTATGACCATATTAGCCCAGTTCTGTCAAAACTGCATTGGCTGCCTATTAAACATCGCATACATTGTTAAATATTGCTGATTACTTACAAAGCACTAAATGGTTTAGCTCTGCAGTACTTGAGCGAGCTCTTAATGCAGTAGTCCTTCACGTCTATTGCAATCTCAAAATTCCGGCCAGTTGATAATACCTAGAATATCTAAATCGACTGCAGGCGGTAGATCCTTTTCCTATTTAGCACCAAAACTTTGGAACAGTCTTCCTACCATTGTCCGGGAAGCAGACACACTCTGTCAGATCAAAGCTAGATTAAAGACACATCTCTTTGACATAGCGTTCACATAATACATTATAGACTTCTATAATTCAATGTTAGGCTGCATAGATTAGATCAGCCGGAACCGGGAACACTTCCCATAAATCCTGATGTACTCGTTACATCATAAGAAGAATGGCATCTACGCTAATTTTAGTGTCTTTGTTTATCCCAAGGTTTTCTCGCAGCCTCCCGGATCCAGGCCGTATCCAGATCTGACGAAGGACCTTCGCCTGGACCCGATGACAACGCAGTGCTGAAGTGCCAACTAGTCTCTCCCTATGGAGGATCCCTTTACCACTCTACAGATAAAGCATTTTTGAAGGGAAATTCGTTTCACGCACCTACCCCAAAGTGAAAAAATAAAATAAAATTCTGTATAAAAATGTATAAGGAAAGACCAGTACTTTGTTTAGGATTGGTTTGTAGGGAATTACAAACCTGCGCACATATATTCAAATACACATAACTATAGAACCAATTCTTAATGCGCACTTGAACGCCATCAGCGTTTATCACAGGTTCACGTTTAAAGTCTGTGTAGAGAGAATGGTGTCGTCTTAGCGGCCCCTAATTTAATAACAAATGATCGTTGCGACGGAAGCGAATCAATCAAAAATAACTTTAGCTGGAGAATAACTTTATTAAAGAACTGCTGTAAAGCCAAAACAATCTCTGTTACCTTAAATTAAACGTTTATCTCTGTAAAGCTGCTTTGAAACAATCTTTGTTAAAAGCGCTATATTGTTAAAACAACATTGTTAAAAGCGCTATATAAATGAGGATGACTTGACTTGACTCTACAAATCTTTAGAGCATGGCTTCCTACCAGAGACACTTACACAACATCCAGAATTCTGCTACTTACAAAAAAAAAAAAACTACAACCACAGTCTAACAAGCTACAACCTCAGCAACAATGAACAGAAATACAGTAGTTTTGTCTCCTTGAGCTGGAGCTGGCTACAATACATCCTGAACATCCTGTAACCTGCAGAGATTGTGGCTCTCATGGACCATTAACACTGCGCCCTGACAATCACCTCACTATCTCCCACCCTATTGTACAAAATAGTATTATATCACAACACAGTATCACATTAAAATAAAAAGAGAGCTTGATCTGTTGGTGTTTTTGTAAGGTTTATACATTTTTCAACATTATGAATTTCATCTCATGGTTTAGCAAGTTAGGTAGCCTGTTAGCCATCTCGAGTAGCGGTTAAACTAACATTAAATTTAAACTTACCTTCATGTGTAAGATGTGTATGTGTTAAGCAGGGCGCGGCTGAGAGCTGTGGGAAATGAGCAAGTGATGATGAGTATCTCGCGGAGGAGTGACGACAGTGAAGGATGAGAGAGGACCAGGCCTGGACTTGGACTTCTGTGTTTTGTTTATGTGGCAGTCATCCGTTTTGATGTTTGTTAATCTTATTATTAAAGTATGTGAAATGCCCCCTCCTTCCCTGAACATTTAACTGTGTTACAATGTAGTTTTCCTAGAAGAATTTATTACCCTTCTCAAGTTTATCTTTGTTTGATAATGATTTCTGACAAGGGAGATTGCGAAGCGATGCAGTAAACCTTTGTTTGTCCATTGCTGCTGCAGAGCGGAAATTCCTTTACGCTACTAATCCCATTAGGATGTGACGACATGCGGATAAATGTGAAAAGGCCTATTCCCGCATTATAATATTGAGTTTAGTTTTTAAAATAATGTTTGTCTGTTCTTTTATTTGTCTTTGACACTTTAACTGATTTATTCATCTGTTTCTTTGCCCAAAATGATGAAAGTTTGTAAGTAATCGTGCTTAACGCTAGGTTAATTTGCCTAGCTCAAGGTGTTTTGCTTCATCCAGGAACAAATTTTAGTTTTTTTTTTTTTAGAATAAATAATAATTTCTTTTAGAGTAAAATTTTTTTTTTAGAAATAGTAGAGAATTTACCAAAGTAGTTAATTAATTGACTTGTAGCAAACAATGTTCGACCACTTACAAATGCGTCAACGTTTTTCTCTCCTTAGGTACTAAAGTTTTTCAATTTTGAAACGACTGAAGACACTTTGCAATACATGATGAGTGATTTCTTTAAAAACTGCTATAATTGTTAATAGATAATGTGAATTACTAATATTGGATATGTTTGAGTAAAATCCAACTAATGCTGTCTATTGACTTGCATGTTATCCTCATTAACAAACTCATTAACAAGTGTCAGACTTAGAATTATCCAAACAAAATGTCCATTATCTCTTTCTTGTGCCACCCCAAATGCATGTGACACTTTTTTTCTGAAAAATATGCCTATTTTTAGTTTTGTTTTGGACTCTCAATGTGACGGTAGCCATGGCCTTGCATTATAATGATCATATGAATCACCAAGGACCACGGTTTCAGTTAAAAATCTTCTTTACATTTCTACTGAAGAAAAAAGACAGCTACATCATAGATAGCCTGAGGGTGAATAAAAATTCACTGCAAATTTTCATTTTGCGTGAACTATCCCTGTAACACTAAGCTGTTATAAACACTTTCCATGATCTGTTTGATATTATTTACATTTACATTTAGTCATTTAGCAGACACTTTTATCCAAAGCACTTACAAATTAGGACTAAAATAAGCGAGTGATTGTGAAGAGGCGAGCAGCGAGAGGTAGCCAGTGCAGAGAGATGAACAGAGGAGTAACGTGGGCCCTCTTGGGCTCGTTGAAGATGAGAAGAGCTGCAGCATTCTGAATCATTTGAAGAGGTTTAGTTGCACATGCTGGAAGTCCAGCCAGAAGAGCATTGCAGTAGTCAAGCCTAGAGATGACCAGGGCCTGGACGGGAAGTTGTGTTGCATGCTCAGTTAGGAAAGGCCTGATCTTCCAAATGTTGTGCAGTGCAAACCTGCATGATAAAGCTGTCTTTGAAATGTGGTCTGTGAAGAATGATTGGTCTGTTTTATAGTTCAGTTTAGGGCATAACTAAGCTTTTCTAAAGCACGTCTTATAATATGTTTATTATGGTTCTATTTTAAGAATATATTAATTGTCTTTATGTGGCTCATTTTAGGGCATAACCACTAAATGATGTTTTATTAACAAGGTTCGGGAGGAGCACGTTCAGATAATTAACACAAGTGGAGAGCACTCAGCAGTCAATGGTAAGAGGTGCATATATACTCAGCAGTCTCACCTCATTCCATTGACAGTTTTTTGCAGCATACTAGCAGCCATGTCTCAATCAAGCTCCTCTTCCAACGAAGACGCAAACATCTCCAGGGATGCACCTTCGCACTCCGCCGATCCCACGGTCATCCCTCCTACGCCGGTCGTCGCACTTGAGCCCCCGGCTTCTCCTCGCGGCCGCACACCGGCCCGATCAGCCCGGCGCTCAACAAGACGCCGAGACCAGTCTTCGCCACCCCCGGCAAGACTCCCATCTTCTTCCCCAGCTTCCTCCTACCGCTCGGCCGTCCCGACGATCCCACAATAAACAAATGATAAACAACAAATTTATCTTGTTTATCTTGTTTATCTATCACCCATCGGGAAATGGACCGTAGCTGGACTGAGGCAAGCGCTGGGTAACTCAGACTTACAAGCTTCGAGGAAAATGAGTAAAGCGGAGCTGTATGCTCTGTATGTCTCCCTTCAGTCAACTCCCAAGACGACTCACAGGCAGAGCAAAGCCCGCCGGGCTCAAAATTCGCCTGCCCAGTCTCCACCGTCGTCTTCCCGCACAGGAGGCGGCTCGCTTCGGCCATCGAGTCGCCGCAGCAACAGGCCCTCAGTGAGCCTGGGCCAAGCTCCAGATTTCGCCATGGCAGGTCCACTACCACCTTTCGATGAGGCCCAGCCCTCCACCTCTGCTTCCGCTGCCGCAGCGCCGCATGCAGCCGGGCCCAGAGGCCTACCCACAGCCGCTCAGTTTTATTCTCCCGCGGTTCATATCCCTTTTCCTTTTCAGTGGCCTCCAGCTCCAGTGGCAG
The DNA here is from genome assembly GCF_951802725.1 of Rutilus rutilus. Classification (NCBI taxonomy): domain Eukaryota; kingdom Metazoa; phylum Chordata; class Actinopteri; order Cypriniformes; family Leuciscidae; genus Rutilus; species Rutilus rutilus. Next base: position 28,463,544 of record NC_140229.1, on the reverse strand, counting down.
ACACTAGCGCGAAGCTATCGCCGCTAGCATCACAGGTCCATCAATGTCAACAGTTCTACCCAACAGGTTACAACCCCGCCCATTTCCAGTGGCCTGCAGCTGCAGTAACTCAAACGAGCGCGGGCCCGCCTCCGCTTGCAGCTCAAGCTCACAGTGCTTTCTATCATCCCTCACATCCTCCTACTAACTTTCCTTTTCAATCTTCAATAGGTCTTCCAATTGCAAGGGCACCGCTGACATTCGCAGCCCCGGATTATACCCTTCCCAGCTCTACCATACAAACTAAATCACCATATTCTCTCTTCACAGCCACTCCGATGCCCGTGCCGTCCAACGCAGTTGCTATGGAACCCCCACCAGTTTCCCAATCCATCCGCGCTCAGATCCTCTCAGGTGCGGATGTAGACTTATCTTCTCTGTTGTCTCTCCTCCCCGCAGCTGAATCAGACCGTCAAGTGGATTGCGGTGATTTTTCAGTTACCTTAAAAAACACAAACACACACTCATCTCGCGTCCTTTCATTTCCCGAATTCACGATCGCTTTTTCACGTTTCACTGAAATCATCTGTTCAGCCTTCCCCCACAGGCGGTGCGAACTGAACGATTACCAAGCAATCATTGCCGGACTCGCGCTGTCCTATGGGGGCGGGCATTTCTACACGTACCATAAACTTTTGCCAAAAGTGCCGTGCGAGTCGCACAATGGAATCAGTGCACATACTGGGGTGCACTTGACTCGGATCTCCACAGCAGGGTATTTAGGCTGCAAAAACATCACCTGTGCAGTTTGCAGGTCAGTGGCGCACCCAACCGCATCATGCCCACAGGTTAACCCTTCCTCTCTTCCCTACGTGGAAATAAGCAATGCTAAATCCACCAGCTATGTGCCGCGTGCTGCAACCACCAGAGCAATACAGGACTCTGCTTTCGATGAAAGCAGGCAGCCTTGTAATCATTTCAACGCAGGCAAATGTCAAAGAGCGCGCTGCCGGTTTATGCACATCTGCAGTTTTTGTGGCGGCGCCCATGCTCGCATTGTATGTCCAGTCTTCAAGTCTGTGAATAAAAAATCTAAAAATTATTGGGAGACTCCTGTGAATATTTCGCGCATGCACTTCGAACTAGCTCATCACCCGGACGCCGAATTTACTGATTATCTGCTGTCAGGTTTAAAAAACGGCTTTAAACCCGGCTTAGAATGCCCGCTTTCCCAAAACATCATATGTAATAATCTCCAATCCGCCCTTATAGAACCTGAAGTTGTAGACAAACTGATCAAAAAAGAAGTTGAGTCAGGCTTCATGATCGGCCTGTTCGACAATCCTCCATTTAATCTGTTTCGTATCAGCCCCATTGGAGTGGCTACAAGGAAATTCTCGGGTAAAAAACGTCTAATAATCGACCTGTCAGCCCCGCATAATTCCCCGTTCCCAAGCATAAATAGCTTGATCCCTCTCGATGAATTTTCGCTCAAATACCACGACATAGATCAGGCTATCGACATGATCAAAATCGCAGGTCGGGGTGCTTGGCTTGCAAAACTCGACGTTACATCTGCTTTCAAAGTAATGCCTATCCATCCAGGTTCATGGTACCTATTTGGAGTGCGCTGGTTCGGGAAATATTATTTCGCAGTACGTTTAACATTCGGATGCAAAAGCAGCCCGAAAATATTCGACATGCTATCAGAAGCCGTTTGCTGGATCTTGTCGAACAACTACGCCATTCCTTACCTCATTCACCTGTTAGATGATTTTCTAATAATCTCGCCTCCCGATGCTATCCCAGCCGCACACATCCTCACGGTACAAAACGTTTTTTCTGAGCTAGGAATTCCTATCACACAGGAAAAAACCATGGGCCCTGCAACATCTATCGAGTTCCTAGGAATTAATTTGGATTCAGACAAATTCCAAGCATCCCTCCCCAAAGAAAAAATCGACCGAATAATCCTCGTCTCTTCTACTTTCCTTGAAAAATCAAATTTTTCAAAACGAGAACTTCTGTCCCTGCTTGGACATCTAAACTTCGCAATGCGCATCATCCCACAGGGCCGCCCCTTCATCTCGCATCTCCTCTCACTCGCGTCCTCCGTCCACTCACTAGAAGATCGCATTTCTGTAACTCAAGCATGTCGCGACGAGCTTGGGCTATGGTTAACATTTCTAAAACAGTGGAACGGCCTATCTTTTTTCTACAACAACCTCGTTTCATCCCCCACCGACATCCAATTGTTTACAGACGCCGCCCCCTCAATCGGGTTCGGGGGATTTTATCAAGGTCGTTGGTTCACGGCTCCGTGGCCACCTCAGCTCCAGGACATATCTCAATCCTCAGCTCTATTCGAGCTTAACCCTCTCGTAGTAGCAGCTTTCCTGTGGGGGAAAGAATGGGCCGCTAGTAGCGTTTTAGTGCATTGCGACAATGACGCAACAGTGCATTGCATTAACAAAGGCCGTTCCCATTCACCCGCTCTGATGCCACTCTAAAGGCGTCTCCTCTAGATTTCAGCTTGCGACCAATTCATTATCATTGCTAAACACATCCCTGGGTCAAAAAACCAAATCGCTGACTCTCTGTCTCGTTTTCTGTTTCAGAAATTCAGGATGCTGGCTCCAGAGGCGGATCAATTCCCAACTCCAGTTCCTCGTTATTCAGAACTAATATTCCCGTAACCCACCCGTTAAAACCCCTGCTTGACGCATCACTCGACACTATCCTCCAAGCAGTATCTCCCAGGACCCTTCAATCCTACGTTACTGCTTGGAGATGCTTTAAAACATTCCATGTCTCTTATAACTTGCCTTTCCCAGATTTTTCTCTTCTTTCAATCACCTCTTTTATCTCCTACCTTAATATCATTAAGGGCCTACAAGTCGGGTCCATTAAAGGTTATTTGAGCGGCATCCAGTTTTTCCATAAATTGATGTACGGCACTCCTTCCACGGAGATAAACAATTCACAAACCTCCCTCCTGATTAAAGGGATTCAAAGATCCCAGCCCACCCGCCCCGACGCCAGACAACCCATAACGCTAGACATTCTCACCAAATGTATTCAGGCCCTCCGCACAGGCTACCAGCCCCTCGGTTCCGCTCGCACACTCGATGCTATGTTTATCCTAGCCTTTTTTGGTTTTCTTAGATGCTCGGAACTCGCCATTACTTCTAAATTCGACCCAAAAATCCACCCCAACATCTACGTACAACATCTGGACGGCGAAACCATTTCATATTTGATTAAACAAAGTAAGACTGACCAAACCAAAAAAGGTAATTTCATCTACATTTTTAACCTCGCTTCGCAAATCCAACCATACCAGTCAATTCTGGCATATCTGCAATGGAGAAGTTCCCAGGCTAAATCTGCCCTGGAACCCCTGTTTTTAGACGAATCCAAAAAACCCGTGACACGTTTTTGGTTCCAGAAACACCTCAAATCTGTTCTCCAACAGTCAGGCATCACTCATTCTGCATCGGGGCAGCAACTTCAGCAGCCCAAAAAGGCCTCTCCCAACAGCAGATTCAAGCCCTTGGGAGATGGTCCTCCGATGCTTTCCAAAGCTATATCAGGACCAACCGGTTCCACATTAAAAAAGCTCACCAAACCCTCATCGAGTGAGTTTAAAAAAAAAAAAAACCTCTATCCTCTCCTTCTCCTCTTTCCGTCCAGCGAGCATTGGTCTCACAGCGGACGGAGTGAGAACCTTCCCGGTAGAGCACTTACGTTTTCTCTTTCATCCAGCGATGCAGTGTGAGAAAATCTCCCGGGCAAGCGCTCATTTTTTCCGCTTCCTCTTTCCGTCCAGCGAGCATCGGTCTCTCAGTGGACGGAGTGAGAACTTTCCCGGTAGAGCACTTACTTTTTTCTCTTTCATCCAGCGAGCATTTGGTCTCACAGGCTGCAGTGTGAGAAAATCTCTCGGGCAAGCACTCATTTTTCCTCCTTTCTGTTTCCTCTCTCTGTCCAGCGAGCATTTGGGCTTTCAGCGGAAAAGCACAAATCTTCCCGATCAGTCTCTGTAAACTACAACCGCTCCTCGTTCGCAGACCAACAGGGGCCGTCAGTCCAGACAGTGAGCCACCATTACGGGCCTCCCCGGTCAAGCATCCAGGCCCCTTCTTGAGATGCCAGCCCGCCAAACTCGGCACTCATTTGGGGGGTCTAGTCCGGCGGCTGTCCTCTGCTTAGCCTTTGGGGGGAGTACTCTGGGTTCGGGCCGAACTCCGAGCTCCGAGCCATGAAAGCCTTTCTTTTTGCAGTATTATTTTATTGCAACTTCCCTTTCGTTCTGATGCTCTACATTGTATCTTGAGTTATTAATCTTTTTAAAATCCAAAATGCCTTTCTTTAATTGCCACTGTGCATCCTTCAGACCACCATGGTACATCTTTTAATTCTTTCTTTCCATTGTCATCAAAGAAATCTATATTGCTGCAAAAAAAAAAAAGAAGAAATTCCTTATAATATTTTATTATATTTTACTTCAACACTTACTTCCAAATTTATATTATTGACTTTTTCTTCACACAACATATAAAATCACATTTTGCACACCGATTAACGTATTATTATTTTATTTTTTATTTGACACAAGTTATGTTATAGCGGCGGTTTCTTCATTAGGGCGATTGGGCGACGCACCACCAAAGTGTGAAAGGGACTTTTTCAATCACAATCTCATTCAACCACAGAGTTACGCTAGCAGTCACTCACTGTTGTTCTGCCTCTGGATATAGTCCAATCAGCGCCAAGTCACGTTCTGTGGAGTACCGCCTCTTTTTGGGCGATTTCACTATGGCCAGAGCCCGTCTACGGAGAGCCTGCCCACTCCCTATTAAGCTCTATTGTACCGAATTTTGGTTGTAGTACCACCAGAGTTCCACTGGGGACGATCGCCATGAGTGCAAAATGAATGGGAGTCAATGGGGCTAGACAGCTAAATTTGTCTCTTTCACCCGATTGCCGTTGAGAAATCTCAGATCTGATTGTAGATTTTCCTAGTTCAACATGGGTTTTAGGTCGAAAGTTGAATGAACGAGTACTTATGTCCTTTTGATTTCTTACAGGTTGAGTTGTTGTTGCCCATAACACGCTAGCATTCTGCTAATGAACGCTGATTGGTCAGTGATGGGCTGATTACGACCAGAGATACCGCTTGATGGCATCGTGTCATCTGCAGCGGGACCAGAAACAAACAAAACAAAAACTCTTCTAGCACGTGTGTTTACCTGTGTCAGCTGTGTTGTCGATGCCTCGAGTGAAAAGAAAGTGCAGAGCGTGAACGCACCAGAGTGAGTGAAGGATTGCCGTGAAGCAGTATCTCTGGTCGTACATGTGTATGACGTCATTGACACTTTAAAAGACTTTTTAAAGCAAATAAGTGACTCAAAAAAATCCATCACCCAGCAATGTGTAATTTATTTGCATCTCCTTTCGAATTCAACATTCAAATTACTAGACAAAAAATTATATCCTGAGAAAAGTGGATTTTTATTGGTATAGCGCCATAGACCTCCATTCATTCTGCACTCGTCCTGTGAGCGCCCTCATATGGAATCAGAGAGGAAAATGCAACCAGTTCAGAAGCCGGAAGTGTACTGAGAGTGAAAGTTCTCGCCATATTAGACATTCTCTGCTATGGCCGAAAATCGCCCAGAGTGTTCCCATCATAGACAGTATATAAACTGGACACAGCGACCCCATAGGTTTCAACGGAGAGAAGTGAAGCAGATTAGAAGCCCTCATTTCCTGATTGCCGAGCGTACTGCGCAGACTCAAACTGAGCTTGACGACGTGGATGTGACGTGAGCAGCCTGCCTGACAGTTGTAAGTTTTCTAGTAGCTGTGCCAAACGAAATCTGAACCATTCCCTTCCGAATCTTGCAGAGACGGAAAGCGTGAGTAGGATCTGTCCATGAGCTAGGAGCAGGAGCAACGTCATGACTCTCTATGGGCTTCTCCCTTGACTTTATCGGACTTTATGCCTCCACGTCCCCCCGATTGACTGCAAGCTTCTCTTCCTGTCTCTACGGTAATTTCCAGAGAGTCGCGTGGTTATGACGCAATCGTTAGCCTACTTTTACAAAAACTGCTTCTTTTTTTTTTTTTTTTTTTTTTTTCAAAAAGCTTTATTTTCAATTTATAATATGTCATATAAACTTAACATCAAAAACTCGTTTGAGGAAAAAACATGTGCTCGCATTTTAAACAGTACAAACTCACATCATATCAACAAATAAGATAAATAAAAATAAAAAATAAAAAATAAAAATTTACAGGGGCTGACAAAACAACATAGTGCTTCAAGCGTGTTTAAGAACATAGGACTGTAAACTCAAGGAGCAAGAGACTCTGACATTGTTCCATATAACTCATTTATGGACTGGTTTTCTTCCGATAACACCTTTAGAGATGCTATATAATTTTTTATTTCATTCTTAAAACAGTTTATGTTGGGCTTGCTGTTATTCCACTTATTTTTGTGTATATGATACTTCCCCATAATGAAAATAATGTTCACCATTTTAGATACCTTTTTTGACAGACCATCCATATCATCACTTGAAATTTGTTAAACAAAGAGTTGTTGATCCCAATATTTAACCATCGATAAACATCCTTCCAAAACCCCATTGTGACTGAACAAGAGAAAAAAAGGTGTTCAATTGTTTCGTGTTCTGTCATACAAAAAACACACTGATTAACTTCAAAATTGAACCTTTTCCTTAGGGTTTCAGCAGCAGGATAAATATTATGTATTAATTTGAACTGAATTTCTTTTACCTTAGGTGAAATTGGCCATTTAAGATAGCTACAACAAGTCTTTGTTAATGTAACTTGATTATCTGTTATCTTTATTTTCGTTGGCTTTTTGATATCATAGAATAGTTTTTCTTTAAACATACTTCCAAGTATTTTGTTATTACATTTTCTTTCTCCAAATTTCAATTCACCAATTTTTAATTCAGGCAATTTAACAGTCACATTTGAATTTGTGAGGATATTTTTAATCATGAATTTTAAGGGAAGTGGAATAGCTCTACTGATTTGGTTAAATTCTCTATAAGAGCATTTTAAATTAAACTTTTCGACAAAGGAATTAAACTGCAACAGACTGCCATTTTTATCCATCAAGTCCGTAACATATAGAACATTTTTATCATACCATTCTTGTTTAAATAGTGTCTTTCTGTTAATTAATATGCTTCTATTATTCCACAAGGTGGAGCTATGCGGTGTGAAGTTGTGAGTGAACATCATTTTCCAGTAGAGCAGTATTTGTTTATGGAAGTCAGACAGTTTGATTGGTAGTTTAGTTATTTCAAAGTCACACCTTAACAAAAATTCTAATCCACCAACATTTTGGAAAATATATTTTGGTATGTGGAACCATATGGAATTTGGTTGTGTCAAATAAGCTTTAACCCAGTTCAACTTTAATAAACCTATCATGGATTCAAAGTCAGCAGCTTTCAGCCCACCGTGTTTATAGTCTTTAACCATCACAGACTTTTTAAGGTAGTGTGTCTTATTTTTCCACATGAAATTAAAAATGATTGAATTTACCTTTTTAATCATTTGGGGGGGGACATAAAGAGATTGACAAGGATATACTAATTTTGATAAACCTTCTGCTTTTGTTAATAAGATTCTGCCAAAAATAGAGAGATCTCTCATGAGCCAATGATTAAGAAATTTTTTCATACTCTCTATTTTCCCTTCAATGTTTAGTTGTTCTCTCTTATTTCTATCTTTAGACATTATTAATCCTAGGTATTTTAGTTCAGTTTTGACAGGTATGGAGTCTATATTCGTCTCAGCACATGGATGAAGACATAGTATTTCACATTTTTTCAGGTTTAGACATAATCCTGAAGCTTTGGAAAAAACTGATATTATATCTAGGGCTTTTCCAATTAAAGATTTATCTTTTAAAAAGATTACTGTGTCATCTGCAAATTGGCTTATTCGATATTCGTAATCGAAAATGGTGATTCCTTTAATTTGAGGGTGATTTACGATTAGATATGCTAGCATTTGTGTACATAAAATAAATAATTTTGGTGAAATAGGACAACCTTGTCTAATACCACGCGAAATCTTAATTTTTGGTGTCATTCCAGGGTTGAGGGAGATGTAACTATGAATATCATTATAAAACATTTTTATGATTTTGCAGAACCCTTCTCCAAATCCGAATTTTTTGAGCACCGTAAACATGAAATCATGTTCCACAGTGTCGAAAGCTTTGAAAAAATCTATGAATAGAACAAGACTATCTGATTGATTGAATGAATGATTGGTAGTCAATCATATCTAGAATCAGACGAATATGATTGTGAATATATCTTCCCTTTATAAAAGCTGATTGATACTCTTCAATAAGTTTTCCAATTACATGCTTTAAGCGATTTGCATACACTAAAGCAAGAAGTTTATAATCGCTACATAATAAGGTTATTGGTCTCCAGTTGTCTAACATCAACAAATCTTTTTGAGGTTTTGGTAATAAGGTTATCAATCCTGTTTTCATAGTAGGGGACAAACATCCTTCCTTAATACATTCCAAAAAAGCTTTACATAGTAACTTTTTAATATCTGCCCAAAAATGTTTTAGGAATTCAGATGTTAACCCATCTATTCCTGGGGATTTACCGGTTTTCATTTGTTTTAATGCAGTTTCAATTTCTATTATAGTTAATTCTTCTTCAAGTATGTGTTTGTCTTCCACATCCAGTTTTTTAAAGTTTACATCGATTTTTTCAAATAAAAAGTCACAATCTGATTTGTTAAATTTTGATTTATATATGTTACCATAAAAGAGACTAATTTCATCTTGGACTAATTTCAGATCTTTCATTGTTATACCATTTATCATAAGTTTATTTATTTTTTTCTTACTTTGTCTTTGTTTTTCAAGTCCGAAGAAATAAGTTGAACTTTTTTCACCCTTTTCAATCCATCTAGCTCTTGATCTAACATAAGCTCCATTTGCCTTTGTTGTGTACATGTCATCTAATTGGGACTGCAATAACTTTAATTCAGTAATGTTGTCTAAGGATAATTGTATATTACTTGTTAGGTGATTGATTTTGTCAATTAGATCCTTTTGCTTCCTTTTCCTTATACATGACAGTTTTTTACCTGTGTCAACTGCTATTTGTCTGGTTTTGAACTTAAACCATTCCCATTTACTGATATCACTCATGTCTAGCTTTTCAACCTCTGGGATAAGAGACTTCACCTGTTCACAAAATGCAGCATTTTTTAAGAAATCATTATTAAACTTCCAGATATTTGGAGAATTCAATTGTTGAATTTAATTCAACATTAATAGGTTTAGACTAATCATGCAATGGTCTGTAAGCGGAGAGGCTGATATTTTACAATCTGAAATATCACTACATAACTCACATGAAATCAACCAGTAATCTAATCTTGAACATTGACCATTTCCTGCAGAGTTATACCATGTAAACTGAACTGAAGTTGGATTTAATGCTCTCCAATAATCAATTATATACGTTGTTGTACATAAAGAGAGTATAGTGTTGCTATATACAGGAGGTTGAGAATTCCTATGAGGTAGCTGGTCTAGCCATGAATCAGGGGCTATATTATGGTCTCCTCCCAATATTACTTTATCTGAATCATATGTTGTTTTCCATTCAATTATAAGTTGGCTTAATTTCGCATACAACTTCACATTGATTGCTTGGTTGTTAAAGCCATAAACGCATATCAAAATATAACGTTTGTCATTTGTCTCCACAACCACCATTAACCAGTGACCTTCAGTATCTTTTTTATGATCCATTATGTTACCTGGAAATCTATTAAATAGTATCATGACTCCTGCTGAGTGTGATGTTCCATGTGCAAAGAAGGCGTAATCCCCCCCATTGATTTTTCCAAAATTTTTCATTATCCATAACAGAATGAGTCTCCTGTAAAAAGATGCATTGCGATTTCTGATCCTTACAAAACAAAAAAATGGCTTTACGCTTTGTAATGTTATTCAATCCCCTAACATTCAATGATATAAAAGAAAGTATGGTTGTTCTAAATGCGCTTAACTTTGTTTGTTTTGTTTTTTTTGCAGGAATGAACATGTTGTCCTGATTAACATATCAAAAATATAGAAAAAACATCAACTTGTAATTGAAGTCCTTCAACCCCTTTAAGCAGTTAAATCAATTAAACGTTCACCTGGTAAGATTCATACTAACAGAATATAAAATACCTGAGAGTTCTTTCTGTAAAACTTATAGGCCTACATCTTACCATGTTACTGAATTTTTGCTCTAAATAAGCAGAAAGTGCCTGAGCATTTGCTTACTACACAGTACTTAAGGGTCAACTCTGCGTCCATCAATGAGAGCGTATCCTTCTCTTAGGGAGGCCTTTTTTCCGTTTCTTCTGGCTTCTTGCACCTTAGGCCAAAGCTTTGCACGAGCCTCACGATCTTCTTTTGAGAAGTCCTCCTTGAACTGAATGTTCATCTCTCTGCACACTCTTGCCTCTCTTGATCTCCTCCATACTTCATCACGGACAGTTCTCAAGGCAAACTGGATGATTACAGGTCTGGGCATCTTGTTGGTGGCTGCATCGTTCTTCCTTCCCAAGCGGTGCACTGTGTCAACTGACTCACGGAGTTTCTCCACTGACACCGGGATCACTCTTGTAAGGATGCCAATCACGGTCTCTCTTGTATCCTCTTTGTCTTTTTCAGGAAGGCCCATCAGTCTAAGATCCCACCTTCTCTTATACCTGGCTTGCTCCAAACAGATCTGCTTCAGTGACGTATTTTCTTTTTTCAACAGCAACATTTCTTCCTTCACTTTGCTTATTTCTTCCTTATTTTCTCTCACTGCTTGTGTGTTAGCTTCCATTCGACTTTCAAAAGCTTTCAGTCTGTCATCTTGTTCATCAAATCTCTTTATCAAAGTTTGAATTGCATCTAAGATGGTTTCATTTGTTATCTCACCCGGCTGGTTTCCCACATCTTGATTCTTTGGTTTCATTTTCTTGGGATTTGGGCTAGGCAAAGGTGTGTGGTCATGAGACATTTTCCGATTTTCTTCCTCCATTGCCTCTATTTCTTCTTCCTCACATGCCTCGCGCAGGGCCGTCAGATTATAGTCGTGGTCTGTTAGCAGTTGAGCTTTAGCCGCTTTGCTAACGTTAGCCATCTCGGTCACGTTGCAGATAAAGAAAAACCGAGCAAAGGTGGTCAGCTTCGAAAAACAGAACTCCGTGGGGCTGAGATGTTGTTCGTGCAGTTCTTATGTGAAGTTGCTGAGTTTTTCTGTCGGAGATTAAATGTTTAGGACGATTTCAAGACTTTAATAACAGAGCCTGCAAAAAACGCTACCGCTCATTCCGCCATCATAACTCCTCCCTGCCTTCGCTGACTGCGACGGAAGATCTGTGGTGAAGTATACGGTAACTCTCCAAAAACTGCTTCTACGGGGCCATAACGTCAGATACAAGGTAATGAAGCCTTTTATACATTGTCGTGTTTCTTTAGAAATAAACCATGGACAAATGGAGTCTATAAACACCTCAGATGTAAAGTTATTCGCTGTCAAAGTGACGCCAAAATGAATGGGAGTCAATGGGATGCTAACAGCAGGTGAAGGCTTGTTAGCCAATGGAGGCTCCCGGGGGTACCTTCAAAATAATATGAAACGCTGCCCCCCTGGTTCCCATAGACTTACATTCAAAGATCTGCAGGCACTGCAATGCATTCTCTATGGGTTCCGGGAGGGCTCGCACTAACGTGCTTTCGTCATCACACATAAACTTCACTTGTGCAGCGATTGGTTGAAACAAATATACCTCTAATAATATTTAGCCATAAGCTGAAGTGACATCCAATAATTTCCTCAGTGCATAACTTACATTTCACGGACATATTCTCCATCTGTAAATGTTATAAAGTCAATATTTCCAGCTTGTTGTCATGAGCTAAACTTCCGTGAACGAGCGCCGCCGCGTGCATGCGCGCCGAACAGACGGAGCGCAATAGAATAAGAGCGCAATTATTCTTACTAAAATATACATTAGCACTAAATTATAAATATATTTAGCTAAAATATTTGTTGTTGAATATTTGTTGTTGTTGGTGAACATAAATGTGCTAGAGAATTTCAAACCTACATGTGTATTTTTTATGATATTAGCTTTGTTTTTATTTTTTTTATTTTAAGTTTAGTAAATTTAACTACTTCTTTAAAAAGCATTATTTAGTTTTTAGATTGTAATGTTGCAATGTTAGAATGTAATGTGATTTGACCCCTTTTTTGGATAGACTGCAGATAGACAGCAATGTTTCACTATGTTTGTTTTTATAACCTTCAATATAAACATTGTTTGTAGGACAATATTGATCAGGATATTAAATATTTTTAAAAAAAATTAAATAGTTTTTTTTTTTTAAATAGAAAAATAATAATTAAATATTCAGATTATACCATACATCGCCATTTAGCCCAAAAATTCAGATTTATTTGGCAATTGGCTATTTTCCAACCCTACCAGCTGAAGTTTTAGCTAAACTTTAGGCTAATGATAGCTACATTATCACTGTTAAATTGTTATTTAACAATTAGCCTACATTCAGTCCTGGATTAACAATTAGCCTACATTCAGTCCTGGATTAATAATTCAGTGTGTTGGCCCCCCACTGGTACTTTTTTTAGCACCAGCCGCCACTGCTATAGACATAACAGTATTATTATGAGAACCCGAAACAGCAAACAGGACTTGCCATGATCTTGAAAGTGACGTCAAATGACGCGCCTCGCTGTGGTCGGGGTTGATCTGGAGTTGATCGACCTGTGCCGAGTTCGCATGTTGGATGTCCGAATTCTAGCGGCGTTCCAGGCGTTATTCCTAAGTAGGATATGGGAAACATCCAGATTCCCAGTTGTCTGTAGCATTAGCTGCATCACTCTACCTACGTCATCGTCACGTCTCGGGTGTTGCGTGGGCTAGCGTTAGCTTTAGCTTTAGCAGCGTTAGCTGTATAACGGTGATGGCGGAGAGTGAGGATTTCTGAAACACCAACGGAGATCGACATTCATGAGAGGCGTTTATTAATAGTGAGGTGAGTGAATGTTTTCTTATGTAAAATGAGTGCGCGTTGTGTTGATCGCTTATGGCGTGAATTATGAATGTGTGAATGCGATTGAGTGAACGACAGATAAACACATCAGCAGGGAGAGACAGACAGACAGATCATATCCTCGATGCCCTTTAGTCCTGCTGTAATCTTCTATATGTCTAACGTTTTATATATATATATTTATGGCATCTGCCTCTGAACACACACGCACATATATGTGTGTATATATATATATAGGCCTATATATATATATATATATATATATATATATATATATATATATATATGTGTGTATATGTATATGTGTGTGTGTGTGTGTGTGTGTGTGTGTGTGTGTGTGTCTGTCAGGCTTTGATATTGTCATCATGCCGTTTGATCAAATATGCATTATATGTATGATCTTTAAAAGTGCATTTTTATATTTCTATCTATCATTGTTACCATTATAAGAGCTTTTTTTTCTAATCATCTTTTGTCAATTTCTTAACTTAAAATAGAATATTTGTTTTTAAATGTTAATTTTAACAATAAATTCAGTTACAATAAGGCCTATTCATAAGACAATAAGAAAATCAATCAGACTGTTACCAATCAAATGAAATCAGCGTCAATAAATCCATCTTTGCACTGCAGAAGAGGCACAGAAGCGCCACCTGAAGTGGTATTTACACTCTTAACTTGTGAGTCATTCATTGAATCGTTCAAAAAGCAGATTCATTCAAGAATCTCCATTGCTTGGAGATGTGCAACACGTCTGGTGTAACTTTTTTAAAACTATTTTTACAAAATAGAGCAAAAACAAAGTACTGTGAAGTCACTTTATATCAACTTGTTCATTGGACTTCAAGATCAGAATCATATTTGCAATCATGCCAATGATTCACAAGACGATAGCGGAAGATTTGGTTTTAAAGCGAAATGTAAAAGTACCTATTTAAGCGAGTTTATCATTGCAGATTGCACTAGGGATGTCATGATACCAGAAATCTAGTACCGATACCACCAAAAGTACTCAATACCAAAGTCAATACCATGGTTAAAAAAAAAGCAACAAAACAATAATATTTAAACATTACCTCATAAAAACACACTGTATTTGTGTTTTTATGATGTAGTGTTGCAGTAGTCAATAATAAAACAAGAATGAATAAACACATTAGAAGCAGTAGCATAAATAAAGATACAAATTTAACAATGCAGTATAATTTTTCAGGTAATTCTAACAGTAGTATTCAAGTAAAAATACCACAGAAATTGAATAATCAAATAGAAAACAACTAGAGATGCACCGATTACAATTCTCTAGGCCGATTCCGATTTCCGATTTTTCACTGAGTTTGACCTGCCGATACCGATTTTAGCCGATTCCGATTTAATTTTTTTCTAACCACTTTACAGCACACACAAATATTTATTTTCCATCTTTTCTTTAACCCTTTCACGCGTAAGTTTAAAATATTCTAACTGACACCCCCACCCCCAGAGTGAGTTTTTTCGCGAACGTTCCCTTTAATGTTTCCATGGCGACGCGTCACGCGATACACCGCAGCCACAATAAAACTGTATGACAGATGTGACGCTTTTATTTCACTTTTCCTTTTTTATTCAAAATATTCACAAACTTGCTTACCATGTCATCAACTAGCCTATCTGATATTCCGATTCTCAAATACGTGTAAGTGAGTGGTCGTTTAAAAACCTTTAATCTTGATCTATAATGAGATTGGCGCCGCAATGTTGTCCTGTCAGTCGGATTTACAGCACGTGAATTCATCAGTTTCTCCGAAATAAATGCAAGAAAGTGGCCGGTGAACTGAGAAGAATAGAGTAAACTTTATAGTTACTTCCCCTATGTTTGTCTGATATGAATAACACACATGTCGGCAAATTATATTTGAATAGATTGTTATTGCTGCTTCCACAGACATCAGTGTGTGTTTTACAAACTCCAAATGTATTGTTTTAATCGTGCTTATGTGTATTTAAATATCTGAAACCTAAAATAAACATTATGAGGTTGAAAACACTGCTTAGTTGTGCCATAACAGCGCTGAACGCGTCCGACTCTGGCTCAGCGCCAGGCAGCCAACGCGCGAAAGCACAGTTTGAATCTGGCAGTTATGCGACGTCACTGAACATCTAAATGTGGCACCGCACCGTACTCTCATGGGCACAGACATACAAATCTCATATATGAGACCGTACCGCTCAAAAGGTTAATCATGCGGCGCCCGAGTGCATTTGACCGGCATAAAATCGGCATATGTCAGACTGACCGGCCGGTCGCCGGTCATGGCCGATCACGTGAAAATCGGCCAATTCCGGTCACCAGCCGAGCAATCGGTGCATCTCTAAAAACAACCATATAGATTAATCCTCATTAAATTAGACCTACCTGAAAAAATATACAGCATTGTTTAATTTGTATCTTAATAATACAGGTGCTGGTTTTAAAGGCCCCCTGAAATCATTTTGTTTTTGTTTTTTAGCTTTTAGTATGAATTAGGCTTGGCACGATAGTCGGTGTTACCGGTGTTACATGGTGTTCAGTCGCAACACCGGTTTCATCACTTGCCCACCGCAGCACCGCAAACATTTTTTTTAAAGCAGTTACGCAGTATCCGTATTTTCGGTCACCAGTTGACTAGCGTTATATGATCACGCTCAACCATTCAAGCGTGACAAAACAAGAGACCGCGCTGTAAGTTCTGCCTATTACACACATGTGCGTACACACGGAAAAGATGCGCGTCAGTATCAAGTTCTCTTTTCGGCCTTGAACAAAACATAACACACACAAATTACGCCAAAATGTCCGTTTTGTTGTTGCGTTTTTCATGAATAATAACGAATAATAACGAACCCACCATTCAAAACACTGTGGTTGAATCCGAAATCGCGCCCTATACCCTCAAATCGCGCGTTATTGTTCTCAACATGATCTCAAGCAGTGAAAAATAGAGGACACTGACAACGCGCTGAAATACAGGACCGAGCAGGTAATATTTAATATTAAACAAAGTCTTAACTTTCAAATTTGGTCAGTCAAACAAAAATAAAATAAGCCTACCGTTTTTTGGCTCTTTAATGTGTCGTGACAGATTGCCTCAGTTAAAGCCAAGTTCAAATCCACCAAAGTTAATCAATAACTCTTCTGACTGCTTTGTCGCACAAAAATGGTGGAATTTGATTGGTTAGATCGCATGTCAATCAAATTCAACATGAATGATGAATTGACGCCATGTAAACAAAAAAAATACATCACTCTAACACCCCCCACCCCCACGATGAAACCGGTAATACCGGTGTTGTCACAATTCGATTAACCGGTGGGAGAATATTATCACCGTCACATCTCTAGTATGAATATGTTAGGCTTAAGGTTTTGAATAAGCTGGTGTGTTCCAAACCAATGACAAAATTCACATTTAGGAGATATAAGCATTCAAAACTCACTGTCCCTCATTTCCGTTAAAATGCATCACGGATATTTATCAGTTAGTGTTTCCGGTGGCTGGAATTTTGTCAGTCAAAAGTAGTCGATCTCCGAATGCAACGTAATGAACTGAGCTTTCCATCTTTACTCCCCTCATGTTGCGTTGCATTCGGAGATCGACTACTTTTGACTTACTAAATTCCAGCCACCGGAAACACTAACTGATAAAGTGAGTCGTACAATTCCTTTCTTTTTAGTAAACTTTGTATACACAAACAATGTCAATGCTGGAGTTCATGTGTAGAGCCCCTGGTGATACTTCCAGCACAGTTTCATGTTGTGTCGAGCCTCCTTAGTGTTTTAAAAATAGTGATTTTGTAGTGCCCCTAGCGATCCCATTCAAAAGGCATTTTGACGGAAAACGAAAATATGGTCAATCTTAAAAGTGGTGTTTCCATTCTAATTATGCTTTACACAAATGTTTGACTCGGGTAGATGAACAAAAATAGCATAGGTTGCAATTTGGCGAGAGTTACCCTTTAAGAATAATTCAAGAAGAATCATTGCCGCCTCCGAATTGCTGCTAATTCGAAGCGGCGCTTTTTTATAATTTTTTTGGTGGCATTTTTGCCCCAAGCCTCCATTAATTTCCGACCTTGCTTATGATAATCCAAATGTAGTTTTTCCAGTTAATTTGGCTGCAAAGAAACGTCAACAGCATGAGACGGTCAGGTAGTTGAATAGAAATGTTTGCAGTGTAGAGCCCTGAGGTCACAATGCAAAATGGACATACAAAGTGTTTGAAAGTGCTACAAATTAAAGGCTGTGGTTGTGGGTTGTGGGATAAATACTCCAGCTTCGAGATCTGACCACTGGGTTGCAGTGATATTCATTTCTTAAAGGAGAACTCCGGTCAATTTTAACATTGAGCTCATTTTTTTGTACATTTGGAGTGCTGTCAGTACAGAACACAACGACAAAAATCGGTGTTGCCTACACCGTGTTATCCTCTTTTTAAAATTTGCACCCTGTTGACTTCAATGGGGCAAGTTTTAAACCTGCTTTTAGGCTCTTAACGTCCTTGATGTGTCATTACAAGTGCACAGGTCATGTGAGTGATTCCTTCGGAGTGAACGCGAGTGAATCTGACTGCAGTAGATGTGAAAGAAATATATAAAAAATTATGTTTATTCAGCCAGCGCACATACCTGTATTTACATCCTGTTTTCGGTCGAAGTCCACAGTAGTCGATTAATCGATTACTGTACACTTCGACCGAAAACAGGATGTAAATGGGTCAATGACGTATAAGGATTTTCAACAGGCCAATTTTAAAATCCAAAAAAACATAATACCTGTTGCAATTGTTCAAACATTAGGGTGTTGTGTACACCTAAATTCATTTTAAAAAATTTAAGTGATTTTAGTGTTTTTTCATCTAGATGAATTGTCCGTAGCCTTAAAAAATGTCATGTGGTGCGACCATGATTTATCTTAAAATTAATTCATTTCCTTAACATGCATAAACATTTTTTTACAAGTTCTTGGTAATTAAAGTGTTTAGAAACCAAGTATTTGCATTTCTTTTGAGTTTTTGTAAATAATGATCTTATTTTTTGTTCTATAATTTTCGAGTTGCCCTCTTAAATCTAGTTAACAGACTTATTTTTCCTGTAAATCACATAAAACTGATAGAAATGTTTTAAAAATATAACTTACTAAAGCATACTGAATCAGTGATTCATATTTCAGCCACAGAAATAAGATATTTTATTTTAAATTTAATACAGTGATTGCTTTTATTGGTCGCACCACATTATAAGTGGTCGCTCCAAATGACACGAAGACCTTATATAGTTAAAAATCTATTTAAAGAGATCAATGAACAATACATTTTATACAAAAAAATAGATTTAAACCAGATTTTATACAAATTTCACAGAATTTTCCTGAACATAAACATTTAATAAACTTTTTTTTTTTTTATAAAAATCACATCACAAACACAAGTGCACCATTTAATTTAACTTGACTTAGAATTTCTTTCTAACAAATAATAATGTTATAGATATAAATTATTTCATAAAAGTATTGTATACAGTTAACATTTGGGGTCAATAGTTTTTTTTTAAGTAATTAATACTTTTATAATCAAGGACACATTCAGTGTCGCATTCAGGCGCAGGCTATAATGTTACGAAAGATTCTATTTCAAATAAATGCTGTTCTTTTGAATTTTCTATTCATCAAATAATCCTGACATATAAAATGTATCACAGTTTCCACAAAAATATGAACATTGATAATAATCAGAAATGTTTCTTGAGCAGCAAATCATTAGTGACTCTGGATCACAAAACCAGTCACAAGTCGCACAGGGTATTTGTGGCAATAGCCAACAATACATTCTATGGGTCAAAATTATCGATTTTTCTTTTATTCCAAAAATCATTAGGATATTAAATAAACATGTTTTATATTTTGTAAATGTCCTACCATAAATTTATAAACATTTATTTTTGTGAGTGAATATAGCAATATCGCAAACATAAATGGACAACTTTAAAGGTGATTTTCTCAATGTTTCGATTTTGTAGCACCCTCAGATTCCAGATTTTCAGTTGTATCGGCCAAATATTGTTCTATCTTAACAAATCATACATCAATAGAAAGCTTATTTATTCAGCTTTCATATGATCTATAAATCTCAATTTCAAAAAATTGACCCATATGACATTGACCCATTGAGTGGTTTTGTGGTCTAGGGTTACATATTAGAATGATTTCTGAAGGATCATGTGACACTGAAGACTGGAGTAATGATGCTGAAAATTCAGCTTTGATCACAGGAATAAATTACAGTTTACTATATATTCACATAGAAAACAGATATTTTAAACTGTAATAATATTTCACTCTTCTCCTATCAAGGTACTCTGCTTTTGCTGCTTTTTTTTTGCATTTTTCTCATATTGTACAAAGAGTAAACATAAACATAAAAGAGTAAAAAAAAATCCCAAACTGCATAAAAATCTATTCCAAATGATACTAAAGTAAAGTACTTTTTATATAAACCGTCAATTCAATATAAAAGCATAAAACTGCCAATCTAGGACATATATCTATCATTGAAAACAGTCTGCAGTGGTCGCGCCACATGATATTTGGTCGCACCACATGATATTTTCAAATTCAGTCATAATTTACAGGCACAGAATTGGCCACCTAAACAAAACAAGCTAGCTTGCCAAAAAAGGTCACTATGAAATTTATAATAAAAATATATATTTGTAGAAATAACTTTAATATAAATTTTTTTTTGAGGTCATACCACATGACATCCAAATTTGGCAACTACATACCAACCATTACAAAGGTTTTTTTTTTTTTCAATTTGAGAGAATTACAAACCTTCTTGCTGCTTCCATGGGTCCTTGGTAAATTGGTTTATGATGTAACTTCCTGTGTTTGAATAGTTTTCAACATATAAGTCCCAAAATGGTAGTTCCTTGATGGTCGCACCACATGATATTTCATAAAATGGACATCATCGGACAAAGTTTGTTTGTATATTATGATGGAAATATAAATGCAAATGCTTTGAATTTTTTTTAAAGGATTACAAAACATTTTGGAAATCATGCCAAATAGTGCAGAATATAAATTTGAATAAATTCAGAGCAATTTCAAAGATGTTTTCAAAACAGAAGTTATGGTCGGACGGTCGCACCACATGATGTTTTGACACTTTAAATAACAAAAAAAAATAACAAATAAGTAAAGGTTTTTGAAAAGTTAAAGTGAGTACATACATGGGAGAGGTACAACAAATATGCAGTATCTTTTTAGGCATTTAAACCCATTTTTGCCTGAAAAAATGCAATCGGACAGAAAATGTAGGCGTCACGTCATTGACCCAAATACAGGTATGTGCGCTGGCTGAATAAACATCATTTTTATTAATATCTTTCACATCTACTACAGTCAGATTCACCCGTGTTCACTCAGAAGGAATCACTCACATGACCTGTGCACTTGTAATGACACATCAAGGATGTTAAGAGCCTAAAAGCAGGTTTAAAACTTGCCCCATTGAAGTCAACAGGGTGCAAATTTTAAAAAGAGGATAACTCGGTGTAGGCAACACCGATTTTTGTCGTTGTTCTCTGTACTGACAGCACTCCAAATGTACAAAAAAATGAGCTCAATGTTAAAATTGACCGGAGTTCTCCTTTAATTTATGTCTGGAGTGCAAAATAATCAAACTGTATTTCATGAAAATAATTTCTCTCTCGTTTGCTCCGTTTTATTTGTGTTCACATGCATGCACTACACAGTGTTCGTTAGGGCTAGTTGCACATATTTGGAGAAATATTGATTTATTCTCACGTTTGCAAAATATTTTGTCATACATAATTCCATTTCTATTTATTTCTCGCTGAAGTATGCGATCTGAAAGGGCTAGTTCAACCCAAAAATGAAAATTCTGTCAGTAATCACTCTCCCTCATGTTGTTCAACCCCGTAAGACCGTCGTTCATCTTCGGAACACAAATTAAGATATTTCTGATGAAATCTGAGAGCTGGCTCACTCCTCCATAGGCTTCTCTGTTATTGAAACTTGCCGGCCCAGAAAGTTAGTAAAGACAATGTTTAAAATAGTCCAAGTGACTACAGCGGCTCAACCATAAGTTTATCAAGCGACGAGAATACTTTTTGTGCGCAAAAATAAAAATAAAATAACGACTTTATTCAACTATTGATTTTCTTCTGTGTGGCCTGGGCCTCTGAGTGAGTTCACGTAGTGTAACAGCGCAGCCAGCATCACACACATGACCAGTTGGCCAATAGTGATCCTACGTTCTGACGTACAACCCAGAAGCGCTGCGCTGTTACACTACGTCAACTCACTCAGAGGCCCATTTTATTTTAATGTGCTTTTTAAAATGCTTTAAAATATAAATGTAACAAAGTTCAAAGTACCCCGTAGGGATGAAGGGGGAACCAGTGAACGGTAAACGGAAGTTTTAAAATAAAGAAAACAAAAGAAAACGGCACACTCTAAAAAACACTGGGTTAAAAACAACCCAATTTGGGTTGTTTTCAAACCGAAGGGCTGGGTAAATACAGGATGGATCACATGTTGGGTTAATTTTACCCAGCATAAAGGGTTGATTCATTTGTACTTTTGTACTAGCGTTTTTTTGTCTCTCTTTATTTATTTTTTTATTTTTTCTCATACAGTAAATAATGTTTACGGATTCACTTGAATCCTCTAAACTAAACCTCCACACTAAAACTCCACACAACCACTGGTTTGTTTGATAATTTGCTTGATATTTTACGGTATAGACTATTTTATATAGTTTTGAATACATATTGCCAACATTTTAGCTCATTTAGCAAATATTGTAAGTAATAATGAACATTTATAAGTAGCCTAATTCAAGTGTAATGGACCAGTCTCTGTTGTCCCGCTGGATCTCGTGCTGGAGCTCATGTCGTGTTCAGCGGGGGAACTGTAGCCCAAATATTCTTTATGTACGTAGGGGAGTTTATTTGACATAAAAGGTGATGCATACCTAATAAGTTTAGAAAAAATGTCCATATATAGGTAAAAATGCCCCTGGAAATCAATTTAATGTGGCAAATATTGCCCCTTCGTAAAAATGTTCATTTCTGTCACTGCTGTGAACTGACCACTAGGGTGGTCCTTATCAAGTCCAATTTTTTTTTTTTGTGCAAAATGTTAGTGTCTTAACCTCTTAAACTGTTCCTTTTAACTTCAAAATTAGAAATATGCAAAAATGTTGACAAAAAAATTATATCTAGAGGTAGCTCAATCATGTGGAAGATTGCCTATGTTAAAGGTCCCGTTCTACGTGATCCCATGTTTCAAACTTTAGTTAGTGTGTAATGTTGTTGTTAGAGTATAAATAATATCTGTAAAATTATAAAGCTCAAAGTTCAATGCCAAGCGAGATATTTTATTTAACAGAAGTTGACTACATAAAACGGCTCGATTGGACTACCGGTACATCCCTCTACTTCCTTCATTAGTGACATCACCAGAACTGTGTTTAGACTAACCTCCGCCCACAGGAATGCTCCCTCAACTCTACTGGCTACTTGCGCACTTCTTATAACTTAGGCTACTGTGTTTACTCAGCTCTTACCGTGATTTTCTGAAGTAAAACTGACGCTTCATCTTTTGTGTGATGTACAATAAACTTTATTAAACTCATCAGTACATGTTTGATCATCATTCGGACTTGGTCCGAAACAGCAGACTTGTAGGCTGTTAATAAATAATGGATACATACAAGCAGATGACAATACGTTATAATAACCGTAATTAAACTACTAAACCATACCTGTTTCATCTCTATACAGCACTCTGACTCTGTAGGCATTATTGTCCGACTCGAAATGAACGCCGTTACTGAGAGTTTCTGATATTATCATCATTCCCTGAGATGAAATTGTCCTGAGAGACTGAGCGCGACCTCATGAAGCTCCGCCCCCTGGGTCGTCCAGCAGCAGCTCATTTGCATTTAAAGGGCACACACTGAAACAGCTCGTTTTTCTGAGCCCCAAAAAATGTAAATTTAAACATGCTGTAAAAAATGATCTGTTGGGTATTTTGAGCTCAAACTTCACATACACACTCTGGGGACATCAGAGACTTATTTTACATCTTGTGAAAAGGGGCATACAACGGGACCTTTAAGCTGTGCGGCGTTATTGTGATATGCAAGTAATATTTGAAAAAAACCTATTGAAATCAGAGCAACAATGACAACAATCTAAAAAAAAGCACAAAGTTTTCAACAATCCCTCATTTCTGATGCTCAGCAGCCAGTGTTGACTTTTTGCAGTCTGGATAGATCGGTCGGTGATCTTCCACCACATGAAGGAGAAACTGCAATTGTTCTTCAGAGTGTGTGAGATAGCCATTGTATTCTTGAATCAGAGCCACTCCTCTCTCGGTGTGATCATTGACTACTTTCATTGCATGTGTGGTTGCCTGTGCCTCCTGATAATCTGCTTGCAGGGTGTCCGCGGGGTTGTAAAAGGTATTAAAAGGTAGTAAATGAAATTAGCCAAAATTAAGGGCATTCAAAAGTATTAAAAAGTAATAAACGTCATCTGATGAGGTATAACATTTTCGAGCCCCCATCCAACTAGGCATATGAGTTTCAATTTGTGTTAAGTGCAGGCCTTTCTTCTAAAAATCCAAAATTTCGCGTAGATTTATTTATATGTTGCGAGTAGGACCCGAGCGATATCATGTGACGTGGTGTTCGTTCATCGTTCGCGCTCGCGCTGAAACAAACTGGGTACCCGGCTGGCTGGCTTGCTGTCAAACCTGTTTGCGAGTTCGCTTCTATTTCAGTCATTTAAGAGACATCAGGGTTTTTCCTGCATTGAACTTTTTTTTGGCGGCCGCCAAAGCCTTATTTGATCGATGAGTAGCCTAATGTAGATGACTGCTGCGTTCGTGACAGGGTGCATGTTAACTGAAAGAACGAGCAGAGAGAGAGTATTTTCAGGTTATTTATATTATAATGTGTAGAAACATTACCCCAAAAAAATCTTTTAGTTTAGACTGGAGTGAGGTGAAACCAGAAAAAAAGTGCAAAGCAAGTTATTGTTATCTAGCAGCTTTTTTTTTTTTTTTTTATCTGGCAGCTAATTTTATTCAATTGTACAGTATAATGGTAGAAAATTAGACTAATAGTTAAAATGAACTTTTTAATGCTGCTTTTTTAATTCTACTTTTTGATATTGATATGATTATAGACCAAAATAATTATCAGGTCTAGCAAAGAAGGATTTTATCTTACAAAGCTATGAAATCAAGTGGTAAAATCACAGCTTAAAAAACAAAACAAAAACCTTTACTTTTCACTTTACACCGCTACAGTTGCAGCTTGAAGTCGTGCTGGTATTAAAAAAAATATCGTGAAGGTATTAAAAAAGGTATTAAAAGGTATTAAATTCAACTTAAGAATTTCTGTATATATCCTGAATTAGGCCAAAGTTCCGGGTCAATTTTAAGGAACGTAATGTCATTTTTTAAACCAAAAAATGTGCTCTAAACCCAAACAATAACCAAGGTGATCATCAATAGAAATATGTATTGATTCCACCAGGAAAGGTAAATCTGCTAAACTGGGTCATGGATAGATTTATTTGGATTTAGTTTCTACAATAAGTAAACTGAGATATGTATCTAAAATACATATTTAAGAATATATGGTGCATTAGATGCTTTTATGGAGATCTCTTTTTGAATTTTACTAGCCAGATACAATACCAATTCAAATGATCTGTTTTTACGAAAATCATCAAAATCTCAGAAAGTTTAAAGGGATACTTGAAGACTTGAAACTCTTTGGTCATTTTGAAAGAAATGCTACTGGACTCATCAGATTCAATGATCTATGCTAAGCTATGCTAAAAGTGGTACCGCCAGACCCGGAGTTCGGCTGAATGGATTCTAAAACGGTAAAACTCAACTGTTTGACTCTGAGGGAGTTGTAAAATGAGCATATTTCCGAAAAAAGTGGAGTATCCCTTTAAAGCTATTGAGCTACCAGTAATTATTATGTTACTGCCATAAAAATTGGCATGCTGTATTTTCTTATATAAAGGAACAATTTAAAGGGTTAAGAGCATGACAATTGGAGACTTTAAAAAATAAGGACCACCCTACTGACCACTGCATAGAATATGAAAAATATGAATATATATTCGTGAGTCAGCTGTCAACAACAGGCCTAAACCAGCCATGGCACCGGTACAAAAACACAATCAGTAAAATAGCATCTAATTATTATCAACAAAACTTACGAGATATATTTTTGTCAATATTGCACACCCCTAATGTACAGTATTAATTTAGATTCCTTCAGGTTTTAAAAAGCCTTAAATTTGACTTTAAAAAGTGTGCAGCAACCCTGGTACAGTTCTGAGAACATATTTCAACATCCTATGTATTTATATTCTTTTTCAAACACTGAAAAAATAACCCAAAAAAATCTACCCAAAAGCTCAACCCAGGATTTGGGTAGAAAAAATAACCCAAGATTTTTCAATTTGTTTATTATTGAAAATAAAAGTCATTTATCTGTGCGCGTCAGAAATCAATAGGCACAGTAGGACAAATCGCCCAAACTATTTCTAAATGTCAAATAATGTTCATTGTCTATATTATTTTATTTACACCTTTTATGTCTTTCAAAAACTAGCCACCAGGGTGGTTCCCTCAGGAACGCTTTCCCGGTAGGAACTTCCGGTAGTGATGTAAGACACGCTTGTTGTTGTGACTTTTATTCTGACGGCGCTGAGAACGCCAGCCTGAGCTCACAGTGCTCGCATTCTCCTGTTCATTAGTTTACGATCTGATCTGTCTAACACGTTATTAGATAGAACTGCAGAACAAACCTCACAAACCTGTTGGTGATTGGTTGGAACACTATTTATTTTGGTTTTGAGTGGTTGGTGAAACCAATTGTTTTTGTGTGCAGATTAGGGCTGTCAACGAATATTCTAAATTCGAATATATATTCGAATAGTTTTAAAAAACAGAATTTCGAATGTGAAAATTAATATTCGAATGTGGAAAAACGCCCGCGGTAGCAGAGGCGCGGCTGTCTGCTTTGCGAGTGGGCGCGCTGCCTGAGGGGTCAGGGACAGGTCACAGGAAGAAGCGTTAACGTTAAACAGAAACATTACTAAAGTGTAGGCTACTGTACTGACTGAATAGATATTGCATGAATAAGGTAGGTTAGATACAGCAGTTTCATGCACTGCAGGCTTCCACTGGTTTGATTATTTTCCGTTTCATGTCAAGGAAAAGTTCTATGTTTACCACAGCACAGCTCGCTCGGAGCGTTCAATGTCGGATTCAAAAAGTAGTTTGAATCCGACATTCAAACTATACTATACTATACTACTATACAAGTAGTTATGTCTCTTTCTATTAATTTGTCCTGTTATTGACGTAATGTGCGTCATTGACAAAATGCGCAACCAGATGTTCGAATAGTTCGAATATATGTGTTTTTTTTAGAGGGAATATTCGAACGTCATTTTTGAGCAATTTTGACAGCCCTAGTGTAGATCTCAGAGGCTGCCTACAGAGACGCGTTTTTTTGACGGCCTGCTTATGGGGCGGGCAGCTAGCGGATCGTTAGGAAAGATTAGATGAATGTGATCATTTATGTTTGGGCCTTTTTTGGGCCTGAAATCGCTGATACAACCTTTAAAGTGCGCACATGTGGCGAAATAATCGTTTACTTCGATTATCTTGTTTTCTTAATCGTTGGAAGTAAAAATAAAATAAAATACAATTTTAGTCGCACAGCCCTACACTAAATCTTTTATTGTGCTTTTATAAAAGCTTTTTGTCCTTTTAGTAACAAACATTTTTAACACACAGTATTGGATTTGGATCGATTCCATCTGATCGATACCCAATCCAACAAAAAGGTTTTTTGTCAGTGCTGAGGCAGATCAGGGTATAACATCCCTAGCTGTGAATAGTAAAACTGAAATGTAAAATGATTAGATGTGAATTAGGATTTAGCATGTTTTTCACAGTGAGTTTGTGTGTGAAATGTTCATGTCTTTGATGGAGTTACAGTAAAGGTGTTTGTGTGTTGTTGTTTCAGCTCTGTGTCATGTCTGTGAAGAACCCCTCAGACCTGCTCAATGAAAACACGTACATCCCACCTTCACTGACCCTTGACCTCTGCTTATCTTATGAAAGAAAGTTGGGCCTGAAAGATACTCCAGGTTCAACCTCTTTCTCTCCAAAGAGTCGACATAACTACGCCAGCACAACCTCCATCCAGCTCCTCAAAGGCATTATGGGAGGACTAGAGAACGATGATGCGTCCCTCCAGCACCAGGAAGATGAATGGAGCAGAAATCAGGAAAATGAACATAGTCTTCCAGTCTCTGAGAGCAACACCAAGTGGATGAAGGAAGATCAGAACCAAATATGCAAGTTAGCAGAGCAGCAGCAGCAAGACCAGAATCTCAACCTGGTTGAAAACAAGAACGAATCCACAGATAGAAACCCAAACCAGAACTCACAGCGGCGAAATGAAGAGAAGAACAAGACCCTGAAAGCGCTGTGCTCTGACCTGCAAGACTGGGCGGCTGATGAACCTCTTCTCATTTACTCTTCTGCCGCCATGATGGAAAACAATCAGGAACACCAACAGCAGACGAGAGACAAGGAAGCTGAAAGAGAGGAAGAGGAAGGCTTGAATCCCAGCGTATGCGTGAACACAGACGCTGAGCTGCAGAAGAGAGCCGGCGAGGGTGGCGGCAGGAACGCGGGTCTTCTGTTGGGCCGGACCGGCGTGACCAGTGACGAGGACTCCAGCTGCATGTCTCTGTCCCAGGGCAGCACTGCGAGCAGCACCCCCGATGGAGAGCCAGGTACAGCACACACACCAGCAGATGATCCCAGAGAAACACCCCACACCAGTGGTTTCCTACCTTTTTTTGTCTGAGACCCCCTTTTTCCCAAGAAAATATTTCAGGGCCCCCCTTCAAGGATGACAAAAACATTAGTTTTCAAACAAACGGTATGTTTATTACTTTAAACAGATATATTTATGCAAAAATAATAGCCTATATTGAAAACACAATAACAAAAGCATCAGTAGGCCATTTGTAATTATTTATTTACTCCTAAGTAGCCTATAAACTGGCCCTATTTTAAATGAAATAACAAAAATGTCAGTATTCACATAGGAAAAAAAAAAAACGAATAGACTATTTCAAAATGAATGCTGTCTGGGACCTCAATACTTGAATGTTATAATATACTGCATGTTATCTGTGAGGCTTTAGCAATCAGTGTGAGGATCGCTGCTGGCAGTGAGTAATAATTTGGTCAGTGCGTGGAGAGATCTTTGACAGGGCGAGATGCATATCATCCTCAAGGGTCAGCCTGGCCCTGTATTTGGTTTTAAGGGCTGTCATGGGGGGTGTTCTGCAGTTTCAGACCAGAATGACTCCAATGGGACCTCACTGAAACCTCAGGCTGGCATCTGAGGATATTTCTATAAGCTCTTCCAGAAGTCTTGATAGCAGAGTAGCTGGAAGCTTTGCTCTCAGTGAAGGGGTTTCTGACCCACAGAGACTCAGCTGCTTGCTCCCCAGAGCTTGGAAATAACTATCAGATTTCTCCAGGACCTTTGATAGATGCACTGTTATTTGACGTTGAATGATTTTAAAATTCAAATGTCTGTCTGCAATAAGTGCATGGGTGTGCTCGAACATGTCACTGATTCCGGAGGAGACACGGGTTTTCCACGTGTAGTTTTCTTTTGAACGCCTCAACTCGTTCATGCTGCACCACAGTGTTTATGTTTGCACCTTGCAGTGCTCTGTTAATTAATTTCACCGAATATGTCTGAAAGGTAGCTGAGTTGAGCAAGCCATTTGTCATCCGCTTTATTGCCACGAAGTCACGCAGAAAGCTGATCATTCTGACATTGTTGCGATGCGACGTTTGACTGTATTATTTGATAATGGTTTCTTAGCCAATTGTTTTGATTTGTCCTCTCCAAATAATTTCTTGACAATCTCTGTTGCGCATGGCAAAATCAAAGTTTCTGCAATTGTATGCCCTTTCATTGCTTTGGTGAATTTTTTTTTTTTTTTTAGCAACTGTATATGATATATAGTTTCTTGTCAGTAGCTGTGACTTCCCTCATCTCATTTTGTGAGAGTGTCAATTCTTTTGCTTTGCATTCAAAAAATGCCCTGGGCATGTCGCGGTATTGGGGACGAGTTGTCTGAAAATGTCTTATTAGTTTGGACGGCCTCATGCACTCGTTAGCAAGGACTTTGACGCAGAAAATGCACTGTGGCTGGGTCAGGGACTCTTTGCTACGATAAAATGAAATAAAGCCATAGTCAAGGTAACTATCTTGCTATTTCCTGCATTTCGTGTTTCCCGTATTGCTAGCACTGCTAGCACCGCGACCAGATGTGATGGGAGCTTCCTCACCTGGGTCATTATTATCAGCAGCTGTAGGCGAATCGGTGGGACTCTGTCTTTTTGTGGAGGACGAATTACAAATTTGTCCATTTTTTGGTCAGCTAAAATGAGCTAATCTAATATGATCGTTCTCCTTAATGCTCACTGCTCAACACTTTTCAAAATATGACGCGACCCCCCCACAGAGCTCGCTGAGGCCCCCTTGTGGGCCGCGACCCCCCTGTTGGGAACCGATGCCCTACACCATAGTGGGATCCAGCTCCGCTGATCAGATAAAAGACATCCGCTCAAACCACATCCAGAGGTAGTTCCAAACATTTCACATTTGTAGTGAATACGCTTATCTGACACATCCCAATAACACTGGGTTTAAAATATTTGCCAGTAATGAGGGGCTTTAAAATGACATATTTGGAAAGCTTCAAACTACTGTTCGCATTTGTGTATTATGCACATTCAAATCGACCTAACCTTTAATTTCTCTGGTTTAATTTAATTTTTTTTTAAGTTTAATATCATTCACCATTGTTTTGAAGCTCTTTTTTTTTTAAAGTATCGGTTCAGGCACCGGTACCATTTTCAAAGTATCGATTCGGCACTGGTATAAAAATAAAATAAAAAAAACGATACCCAACCCTACTCAACTGTTTGTTATAGGAACTGTTGCGATCAGTTAAGTTTCATTCAATGTTTTCCCCTTTTACCTGATAACCAATAATATAATTTTACTGCCAGGTGTAAACGGCCATCCGCCTCACCTGACAACTTTTGATCAGATCACTTGAAGTGTTAATACCAGGTGTAAACAGGCCCAAAGAAACGTTTCTTTATTGTAGAGTCCTATTGGGATGGCAGTGCGTTTGAGACGGACACGGACCTGCCCGCTGGCTGGATGCGAGTGCAGGACACATCAGGCACCTACTACTGGCACATTCCCACAGGCACCACACAGTGGGAGCCGCCCGGGCCCCTGGAGGAGAGACCCGCCAGCGCCTCGCCTGCGCTCACACCCGCTGACGGGCCACAGGTGCGCACACTTATTAATATATCACATCAGTATAAGGACTGTTGTAACCCATGTGAATGCTTATGTCACATTTGTAATTAGATTACATGGAACGGTGTTTCACAACCAAACACATTGAGTGTTGAAGAACTCTGGCAGGTAGGTTCATAATGGTGTTACAGACATACAAACACCTTATTCTGTTTTTTTAAGTCCATATAATGCTGTTTTTATTGATCAGAAGGAGGATATAGCTTCTGATGAAAGTCTGAAGGAGTTTGAGGGAGCGACTCTACGCTACGCCTCCATCAATCTCAGGTACAAGATCAATCAAACATCACACTGAGGCCATCCTTAAAAATATTCTTGTTTGCCGTAACCCGACCGACCCTGTCAATTTAGTACCGACCCAATTATTTATTTATTTTCCCTTTCAGTCCGACCGACTTGCCGGTTGTAAACTTGCGTTAAGACCGACCGATTTTTTTTTAACTCTTCAAACAACTAATACAAATGCAATAAAATAATATTAGTTATTAAGTATTGTGAATATAAATTGCCTAGACTTACATACAAACATAAGCTACGTTCTTTCTTTTAAATAAAAACCCGTGGCGCGTCATCTGATTATGTTTACACCATTGGTTAACCATTAACGCATGTCACACTACTGCCTGCAAGCTAATGGTGCGTTCAAGTCGTCTCGTATAGATCGTATTTACGAGTTGAACGCACTTGAACGCCACCACAATGTCGTAAATACCAGTGGGGAGCTCGGGATTTTCTCTAAGCTCCGATCTTTCCGAGTTGGGGGCGTGTCAGTGATTAACATGGCGGAATACACAATACGTAAAGGTATTTAGCTGTGATATTGTCAGGCTTTTCTATTAACAGCTCAGTTAGCTAATCGCCAACACAGAATACGATAGTATTATAATACAACAATGCAACATGTAACGATGTGTTGGCAGTGGCTTCATAAATGAATTAAAAACATAAAAATACAAAGTACACCTGATGCACATTTCTTTGTTCTTCATTTTCTAGAACTAGAGTTTAAGAACCTTACTGTATTTTTGTGTAATTAATTAAGAGAAAGTACTCCGCCATTTTGCTCTGAGCCGACGAAAGTGACTTGAACGCACATGCCGTTATAAACACGACTTCCCACCTCGTACGTACGAACTTCTCAGGAGGACTTGAACGCACCATAAGTTTGCTTCGTTTCATTCACTGTCAATGGTTCGCGCTTGGTAATGATGGCTGCGGCTTTACTCTAAAGATTATTTCATTTTTATATGTTTAAAAAATAAACATGCGAGAGCGTGTTATAGGCTATATGTCATGTTTTAGTCAGATATGACGACGCTACTGCAACACGCATTGCCGCAGATGAGAAGCTGAGCATCAACGTGCAAACTATCGCAAATCAAAGTGAAAGTAAGTCGCTGACGCTTAACACACAATCATCATCATTAAATGTAAAGAAACGAAATGATCTTACCAAGGCTGTTTCCGCTTTCTCTTATTGCGGACTTTGATTCAGAAATTTTAGCTGATCAATAAAATAATGTAGTCATAACTGTTGCTTTCGGTGACCTGCACTCCATTAAATCTACATATAGCGGTAATTGAAGATCGGATTTATATCCGCAAAAAAACAACACACATTTAGCCTATGTAACCAGGTGTAAATGGAATCGTTTTGATAAATCAGATTGCAATCCGATCTGAGAAAACCGAGAAAACGCATGAAGTGGCCTGGTGTAAACAGCCCTTAGACATAGGTGAAAAATGTCATCCCACCCCCCCCACCGACCCTGATTTTCTTTTTTTTTAAATGAAAAAATATATACTTTTTTATATTATTTTTTTTATATATAAAAAAATATAGACCGACCTACCGACCCTTTTTTTTCTTTTTTTTTGCTGTTACTGCAAACCAAAATATTTTTAAGGATGGCCTGAGCATGACACAGTATCACGGCACAAAAACATTTATATGGCGTTGCATTTATGCATTTCTTAGACGCTTATCTAAAGCCACTCACGTTAAGACTCCTGAAGGGGTGCCCAATCCTGTTCCTGGAGAAAGTTCAGCTTCAACCCCTGATCAAACGCAGCTGAACCAGCAGATTCATATCTTCAGGAACACTTGATATACAGAGAAGTTTGCAGGATTGGGCTCTAGTGTTTGAGCTACGGGAGTATTGACCCGTCTCTGTGTGTCATCATCTTGTTGTGTGCAGTTTTTCTCAGTCTGAGGAGGAAGAGGAACAGTCTTATGTCAGCAGTACCGAGGGGGTGAAGGTAAACACACTGATGACTGAACACATACACATCATCTAGATGCTGGTGTTCTTCATGCTTGTGTGTGTGTGTGTGTGTGTTTGCAGTGTTTTGCGGTGCGATCTCTGGGCTGGGTGGAGATATCAGAGGAGGAAATGGCTCCTGGCAGGAGTAGTGTTGCCGTTAATAACTGCATCCGACAGCTGTCCTACCAGAAACACAATCTCGACGACGCGGCTGGCATCTGGGGCGAGGTGGGTGCATATGTCTGGAAATTGTTCAAATTTGAATGGATGAATGATTAAAACAGACATTGGCTATGTTATTATAAAAAAAACACTACATTGAAGAGAAGCATGGCAGCACTTCACTCCAAACACAGAAGCAAGCAACATTTTCTATGGTTTTATTTAATTTTTGATATGTTTGCCAGTATTTCATAGTTTGTATGTAAAATAGTAAAATAATAATCGAACTTATTAAAGTTTAAAATCGATTGTAGAATTACAAGTTTTAAATCAGGATTTTTTCAAATGTGTCTGTCCATTAGAATGTACAGTGGATTCCAAAGTCTATTATGAAATCACATTCCAGTAACTGAAGTCCAGTAATGCTGATTGAAATTTCTTATATAAAAAATCTATATCACAGTACCGATACCTTTTTTTTAACAACTTTTTCATATGCAGAATATATAGTTCTTGAAGTGCTTGAACATATAGCTGATGGAAATATCTCAGATGTTGACTTTATGTGGAGTGATGAGGAAGATGGAGATGTAAGAAAAATATTCGTATTTAAAACTTTATAAAGTAAAATGACTAGCTTCCGGCCAAACGAACATACGGATTTGACTTAAATCTAAAGCATAACTTGAATATGAATATTTTACTTACACAAACGCATCGCTTCGCTTCAGAAGGCCTTTATTTACCCCCCAGAGCCACATGGAGCACTTTTATCATGGATAGATGCACTTTTATGGACTTTCAAAACAGAAACAGCCATTCACGGCCATTATAAAGCTTGGAAGCCAGGACATTTTTTAATATAACTCCGATTGTATTCGTCTGAAAGAAGAATGTCATATACATCTAGGATGGCTTGAGGGTGAGTAAATCATGGGCTAATTTAAAATTTTGGGTGAACTATCCCTTTATAGGTACAGTACACCCAAAAATTATATTTGTCATCACTTTAAATTATACAAATATCAGAACTAAACCCATTTTATTCTTTTTTTAAGAATTATGTTTAAGTTAAGTTTAAAAACAGCCAGAATAGTTATTTAGTCCAAAAAATAAATAAATGAAGTCATTCATAGTGCTATGCTGCCCTCTTGTGTTCAAAATCAGGTAGGCCTATAGTATGGTATAGTTGTATAGTAGTATAGTATAGTATGTTAGGGATGTGACTCTGGGAATATTTCCCCACCGGTTAATCGACGTGTGACATCGCTGGGGGCTTTTGAATCGCTAACTTAAAAACGAAAGTAAAATATGTTCGTCCGCACGGACATTGATAATGGTGCGGAGCAGAGCGTGCGTTTTCAATGAATTCCTATGGAAGTAGGAAGGAACTAAAAAACGTTGACTCTGTTCTGCTCGTTCCTCACACGCACCGTTATGAATGCCCGTGCAGCCGTGAGCATTTTTGGTTTAATTTTAAAATTAGCGCCTTTCGGGGGGTGAATTGCTTGAATTTATTTTGCAAAAGCACAATGTTGTGTTTTATTGCGACTGTACATAAATATAAGTTAACACTTTGTAGTTTGAACGATGTCCTGTATGAAAATAATGACAGAGTATATTTTTGTGTGTCCACTGTTCAATCGCGCCCGCGCCCCACACACACACACACACACACACACACACACACATTCCAGCATTGCAATCTTGATATCGCAGCCTGTTCATTATAGCCTTAATAAAAAATAATAATAAAATAGTCAACCTAACATATAAAAATTACACTGCTCTGTTTAAATAGTCAGTAGTAGGCTACAATTCGTACCATTCACAGTAAGCAGTGCTCTGATGTTTCCAAGCACATTTTTGCACGTGTGAAGAGGATGATTTTTTTTCCGTTGATATTGGAATGTGAGTGAAGTACAAAGCCTATGATAAAGAATAGTTTAGCATCCAAATACATTGCAAATGTTGAAACATTTTGATTCTAATGAGAGGGTTACGTGAGCCAAACACTTACTTTTGTTTTCATTTTAATTTTATTTCGGTTTGGCTTGTTTATGGTTATATAATAGTTAATTATAGTTATTTTTAATATTATTATATATAATATATAATATATTTTTAATACTATTATATATAACTATATAATAGTTATTTATAGTTATTTTTTATTATTGTTCCGTTCTGAATATCATTCAATTTAAAGGATTTGTTGTGGAATATTTTGAGTGTATCATAAAATCAGAAT
Organism: Rutilus rutilus; assembly: GCF_951802725.1. Classification (NCBI taxonomy): domain Eukaryota; kingdom Metazoa; phylum Chordata; class Actinopteri; order Cypriniformes; family Leuciscidae; genus Rutilus; species Rutilus rutilus. The sequence continues at coordinate 28,428,213 of NC_140229.1, read as the reverse complement.
AATTCTCTCGTTTTAGTGATTCCCTAGTTATTTTTATTTTTTTTCATTGTTCTAATCAGGTCAGGCAAGTAAAATTCTCTGTCTTGTCCCTTAAATTTTATATATATATATATATATATATATATATATATATATATATATATATATATATACATAGTGGTTAAAGTGGGATTTGGCAGGTGTGGGAACCCTCAAATTTTGTGTAGGTGCAACAGGGAAAAATTACTCACTGTGGGACAACACATTTAGTATTGTGGCATAGCAATACTTTTTGGGACAAGAGCATCACTGTGGCGCCAAGTATCACAAAACTTATTTACTTGATATTTTAATGGTATTATTTTGGTCCATCTACATCTACACTGATATGATGACAATTCTATGTTAAAATTGCTGCCCACCACAATATGTAACACAACCTTGTTTTGGAAAATTTGGATTTCTCTGACATAATTATGTGCAATTTAGGGCTTTTGAAGGCCAATTTTTTATTTTTTTTTATAAGAAATAGGTTTAAAACCTTGTCATTAGATTATCAATACCTGCTCTCTCCTCATCTTCATCTTTCTTTTTCTCTCAGTCTCCTTATCCTGCCCTATTTCTTCCCCTCCTAAAGCTGAACTTTGACTGATAGTGTTTTCATTTTTCGTCTGTGTCAGTGAAGAAAGTAAACAAAGGCTCAAATGTTTTATGAATCATTTTCTTAGACAAGTTAATTTACTCAAGGCTACCAGGAAAGCTGTAGCCTAAGTCCGTATTGCCAATAGGAACCTTCTACAAGCTTTGGAATTTGAAAACGTCTGTTTTTAAATGTTAAAAGCAATTTTAAATAAGACAAATTATAGTCTACGTTTAACACAGTTGGTGGAATTGGCAGACGTCCTTTAGGTGAGTGTGTGTGTGTATATATATATATATATATATATATATATATATATATATATATATACACACAAGGGCTGCACGATATTGGAAAAAAAAATTACATTGCGATATTTTTTTCCCAACGATATATATCGCGATATTGCGAGCCATCAATCCAGGCTAAAGTCAATAATTACCATTCCATGTTATTAATAATTTCACTAATAAGCAAGCTTCATTACAAGTGACAAAAAGGCCACTTAATATTTTATTCCAGAAACATATTTCTCTCAGAATTCGGTGAACGTTCTACACAGGACCTAACGTTCTTCAGGTTCTAGGACCCGAAAAATGATGTTTTCTGTGCTGATTCAGTGACGCGTTCATGTAAACGGCACCTAGAACCAGCAAAAGTAATGATTAATAGTATGTAAAATATTATAATGAAACATTTTAATTGTTTATTAATAAACAAGTGTTTTCTGTAAAGATTAAGTTGACAATAGCCTACTTTTTTTTTTTAATGGTTCTTCTGTAGATAAGTTACATTTCTATTTTTTTTTTATTATTATTGTTATTTTTCGGTGTGTGAGGCGAGTAGGCTACCTTTTATGCTGAGTTTCGGTTCATGGATGATAGCTTAATCTCCAGTTCAGGCGCTGGCTGCTATATTTAATTTTTAGGCTATTTATTAAATCCAGGAAATTGGATAATGAAATACTGATTAAAATTAAGATACAATTAATACAAAACGAAATTCGTTTTAAAGAAAGGCTTTGTGCTTTCTGTTTGAGGTCTCTGTGAAAGTTTTAAAGCAGTCTTTTAGTGCCGCTTTCATAACAGCCGCGTGACGAGTCCGTAATGTCACGTAACATTTTTTTCCTCATAAATGCGAACACGAAACGACTTTTTTTTAAAAGACAACCATCCACAACTTTATAACACTCCAGCAAAGTAACCTACCTCTTTTTGGTCAACATCCTCCTTTTTGTAGACGAAATAGGCTAGTCCCAAATAGCTGATTTTGACTTTTTTTGCGGTGGATCCTCTTCGTCGCGCATTTTTAGCTATAGGATTGCCAGTGAATGTTGGCTGTGAGTGGTGAGCGCGTTCCTGTCAGATCCTCACTGTGCAGGCACGCGGAACGCGTATGTCACCCCAGCAAAAAGCCATACAACAAACTTGTGTTTAGTCAAGTCAAGTCAAGTCATTTTCATTTATATAGCGCTTTTAACAATGTAGATTGTCTCAAAGCAGCTTTACAGAGATAAATGTATAATTTAACGTAAGATTGTTTTGCGGTTCTTTAATAAAGTTATTTTCCAGCTAAAGTTAGTTTTGATTGATTCGCTTCCGTCGCAACGATCATTTGTTTCCTAACTAGGGCCGCCAAGACGACACGATTCTCTCTACACAGACTCTAAACGCGAACCTGTGAGAAACGCTGATGGCGTTCAGATGCGCATTAAGAACGGGTTCCATAGTTATGTGCGTTTGAATATATGTGTGCAGGTTTGGAATTCCCTACAAACCAAACCTAAACAAATTACTGGTGTTTCCTTATAGTTTTGATTCAGAATTTTATTTTATCAATTCGGGGTAGATACGCAAATTGAGTTTTCCCGACGACGCGTTATCTGTAGAGTGGGAAAGGGATCCTCCATAGGGAGAGACTAGTTGGCACTTAAGCACTGCGTTGACACCGGGTCCAGGCGAAGGTCCTTCATCAGATCTGGAAACGGCCTGGATCCGGCAGGCTGCGGGAAAACCTTGGGATAAACAAAGACACTAAAATTAGCGTAGATGCCATTCTTCTCATGATGTAACAAGTACATCAGGATTTATGGGAAGTGTTCCCGGTTCCAGCTGACCTAATCTATGCAGCCTAATATTGAATTATAGAAGTCTATAATGTATTATGTGAACGCTATGTCAAAGAGATGTGTCTTTAATCTAGATTTGAACTGACAGAGTGTGTCTGCTTCCCGGACAATGGTAGGAAGGCTGTTCCAAAGTTTTGGTGCTAAATAGGAAAAGGATCTACCGCCAGCAGTCGATTTTGATATTCTAGGTATTATCAACTGGCCGGAATTTTGAGATCGCAATAGACGTGAAGGAGTATAATGCGTTAAGAGCTCGCTCAAGTACTGCGGAGCTAAACCATTTAGTGCTTTGTAAGTAATCAGCAATATTTTAAAATTGATGCGATGTTTAATAGGGAGCCAGTGCAGTTTTGACAGAACCGGGCTAATATGCTCATACTTCCTGGTTCTGGTAAGAACTCGAGCTGCTGCGTTTTGAACTAGCTGTAGTTTGTTTATTAAGCGTGCAGGGCAACCACCCAGTAGAGCATTACAATAATCTAGCCTTGAGGTCATGAACGCATGGACTAATTGTTCCGCATTTGTCAATGAGAGCATATGACGTAATTTAGATATATTTTTAAGATGGAAAAATGCGGTTTTACAGATACTAGACACGTGACTTTCAAATGAAAGATTGGTATCAAAGAGCACACCCAGGTTCCTAACCGACGACGAAGACTTAACAGAGCAGCCATCAAGTGTTAGACAGTATTCTAGGTTATTACGTGAGGAAGTTTTTTGTCCAATAATTAGAATCTCTGTTTTTTCAGAATTTAGAAGTAGGAAATTACGAGTCATCCAATTTTTTATATCAGCTATGCATTCTGTTAATTTAGTGAATTGGTAAGTTTCGTTAGGTTTTGAAGAAATATAGAGCTGAGTATCGTCGGCATAACAGTGGAAGCTAATTCCATGTTTCCTAATGATATCTCCTAATGGCAGCATGTACAGAGTGAACAGCAGCGGTCCTAGTACTGAGCCCTGTGGTACGCCATACTGAACTTGTGATTGATAAGACATCTCTTCATTTACTGCTACAAACTGATAACGGTCAGATAAGTATGATTTAAACCATGCTAGTGCAATTCCACTAATGCCAACATAGTTTTCTAGTCTATTTAAAAGAATGTTGTGGTCAATGGTGTCAAACGCAGCACTAAGATCGAGTAACACTAATAGCGAGATACAACCACGATCGGATGATAAGAGCAAATCATTTGTTACTCTAACGAGAGCAGTCTCAGTACTATGGTATGGTCTAAATCCAGACTGAAAATCCTCGCAGATATCATTTCTTTCTAGAAAGGAACATAGTTGTGAAGATAGCCTACTGCCTTTTCTAGTATCTTTGACAGAAAAGGTAGATTCGAGATCGGCCTGTAATTGACTAATTCTGAAGGATCAAGTTGCATTTTTTTAACAAGCGGTTTAATCATAGCCAGCTTAAAGTTTTTTGGAACGTATCCTAGAGACAAAGAGGAATTAATGATATTAAGAAGAGGATCTATGACCTCTGGAAGCATCTCTTTCAGTAGCTTAGTCGGTATAGGGTCTAACATACATGTTGTAGATTTAGATGATTTAACGAGTTTAGTAAATTCTTCCTCTCCTATAGCAATGAATGAATCAAATTTTTCCTCAGGGAGACTACAATGCACTGCCTGATGCGATACTGTAGTAGACGGTTGCATAGTTATAATTTTATCCCTGATATTATCAATCTTATAAGTGAAGAAGTTCATAAAGTCATTACTGCTGTGCTGCTTGGAACCTTCTGTGTTTGAAGCTTTCTTTTTCGTTAGTTTAGCCACTGTTTCAAATAAATACCTAGGATTATGTTTATTTTCTTCTAATAGGTTTGAAAAATAAGCAGATCTAGCAGCTTTTAAAGCCTCTCTGTAAGCAATCGAGCTCTCTTTCCATGAAATGCGAAATACCTCTAATTTTGTTTTCTTCCAGTTGCGCTCCATTTTTCTGGCTGCTCTCTTAAGGGCCCGAGTGTGCTCGTTGTACCACGGCGTTGGATTATTTTCTTTAATCTTCTTTAAGCACAAAGGAGCAACTGTGTCTAAAGTGCTGGAAAAGAGAGAGTTAAAAGTTTCTGTTGCAATATCAAGTTTTTCTAAGCTATCCGGGATGCTAAAATTATGAAACTGATCAGGAAGATTATTAATAAAGCAATCTTTAGTAGCAGAAGTGATAGGTCTAACATATTTGTAACACGGAGTCGACTTTGCAGCCTTGGCTAAATGTAATTTACACGAGACTAGATAATGATCTGAGATGTCATCGCTCTGCTGCAGAATTTCAACGGCATCAACATCTATTCCATGTGATAATATTAGATCTAGAGTATGATTACGACGATGAGTAGGTCCTGACACGTGTTGTCTAACTCCAATTGAGTTTACAATGTCTTTAAATGCCAAACCCAATGCATCTTTTTCATTATCGATGTGTATATTAAAATCACCAACAATTAGTACTTTATCTGCAGCCAATACTAACTCTGATAGAAAGTCCGCAAATTCTTTGATAAAGTCTGTATGGTGCCCTGGTGGCCTGTATACAGTAGCCAGCACAAATCTCAAACGTGATTTATCATTTTTACTATATATTTTTACATTAAGCACTAACACTTCAAAAGAATTATATTCGAAACTTGATTTCTTAGTGGTTTTGAAAATATTACTATAAATTACAGCAACACCACCCCCTTTGCGTTTCAGACGAGGTTCATGTTTATAACAGTAATCTTGCGCGGTGGACTCATTTAAAGTAATGTAATCGTTTGGTTTTAGCCAGGTTTCTGTCAAACACAGCACATCTAGGTTATTATCTGAAATCATATCATTAACAATGAGTGCTTTTGAAGTAAGCGATCGAATATTCAGCAACCCAAGCTTTAGCATTTGCTCATCTGTATTATAGCTGTTTTTTATTTGTTGAACATCAATTAAATTTTTAACCTTGGATAGGTTTAAACATTTTTTGGATTTCCAAAATTGGGGAACAGACACAGTCTCTATATGATGATAGCTAGGTGAAAGAGGCTCTATGTGATGGGATTTATCTGACCTGGGTGACGCGAGGCTGCTAGCAGACGGTTGGTTTAGCCAGTCTGTCTGCTTCCTGACCTGGTGCCCAATTTGTCATGTTTGAGCTCTAAGACTATGAGCCATATTACTAGATAGAAGAGCAGCACCATCCCAGGAGGGATGAATACCATCTCTTTTCAACAGGTCAGGTTTGCCCCAAAAACTTTTCCAATTGTCTATGAATTCTATATTATTACACGGACACCACTCAGACAGCCAGCGATTCAGTGAACACAATCTACTAACTATCTCATCACTCCTGCGAACAGGAAGGGGGCCAGAGCAAATTACAGTGCCTGACATCGTACTTGCAAGTTCACACACCTCTTTAATATTAATTTTGGTGATCTCCAACTGGCGGAGTCGAACATCATTAGTGCCGACATGAATAATGATCTTAGAGAATTTACGATTAGCATTAGCCAGCACTTTTAAATTTGCTTTGATGTCAGGCGCTCTGGCTCCCGGCAAACATGTGACTATGTTAGCTGGTGTCTCTATTTTCACGTTCCGTGTGATCGAATCACCAATTACTAGGGCACAATCAACAGAATTCTCAGTGGGTGTTTCACTGAGCGGGGCAAATCGATTTGTTGTGGTAATCGGAACGGAAGAGTGGTTTTTTGATCTGCGACTAGAGCGATCCCTCACTGTCACCCATTTGCCCGGCTGCACAGGCTCTACTTCAGCTGGAACCGAATCATGTAAAGAGTTCACTATGCTAGGCGCATCCAAAATAGTATCTAAAGCTCTAGCACTCTTACTATCCTCAATTAAAGTTTGGATGCGTGTCTCTAATTCTGAAATCTTCTCTGTCAGCCTAACTGTCTCCTTACATTTATCACATATAAATCCTACATTGCCAACAGAGAAGTCTATGCTAAACATGTGACATGAAGTGCAAGTGACAATAACAGGACAAGACATTACTCACCGTGTTTGTTGACTGATTATCACTTACCTGAGCTTTTATGAACTCAAAGGCGCGAGCGCGCGAGAGAAAAATAAATAAATAAAACAGCTGAGCGCACGGGTGGCGCGTTAACAGGCTAGCAGTAGCGAATTAGCGTGTTGTGTTAGTAGTAACGGAAGCTAGCGATGTCAATCTGAGATGTTGGGTAAGCTGTATTTAGTATAAACAACTACAAATTGTAGTAAATGATGGTTCAAAACAAAGAAATACGAGGCTAAGACGGAGCTTACAGCACCGAAGCAAACACACTCACAGGCAGCAGGCAGCGAGTTTACTGTGTGCTACCCTGGTGCTACCGTTCTCTTACACTATGGGTGCTACTAACGTAACGTTACCCTTCACATCGCATGTTCCGGCGATGTGACTATCGCTCATTCGCACATCGCGATGTCGATGTTAAACCAGAATATCGTTCAGCCCTAATATATATATATATATATATATACATATATATATATATATATATATATGTATATATGTATATATATATGTGTGTGTGTGTATATATATATATATATATATATATATATATATATATATAAATATAGCTGCGAGCAGCGATGAAGGGCCAAAGCCGGCGGCACCGCTTGGGCCCGTAATCGCCCGAATATTTCCATCATTATTTTCATAACTTGTAACGAAATAAAGTCGCTCACCTCAGAAAAACGAAATTTCATGTCCTGTCATCGTTATACTGTGCTCGTAGCGTGCACTCTTTAATTGCACGCGCAAATGTGCCGGCACACGCTGTATCACTTCACTAAAGCGCAAAAGAAATACGACCTAATTGTTGTTTGTTTCCATAACAAAATGCCACTGTGGTGGCTCATACCAAGATTGGATTAACAAAAACTAGTTTGGGACTGCTATTTAATAGCTTAACCTCGCAGTGACTACTTTTTATCAGTATTTGTCATATTCTTAATTTTTTTTTTGTATGTTAAGTAAAGGGGGACAGAACTTGTGTGTCAACAATTTTTGTGTAAACAAATGTATTATAATAGGCCTAAATAATTTCTAAAAAGGTGGGTCACGGCTTGATGACCATGGGGAAATGTGGGTCCCATGGCCAAACTATTCAGAACATCATTCAATGTAGTGATAATCGTAATTAATAATCACAATTACAATTTCTAGGGAATAATCGACAATTATGATTTTTGTCATAATCATGCAGTCCTACTTAATTCAAATAAAATGTGAATGCATTTGACATTAATTGTTGTTTACTTGTTTGTTTATATCCATAATTAATTGATACCTGATTCCCTTACAAGAATTTTTGGCCAAAAAGTCACTGAATCGATTTCAAGTCACTGAATCGTTTCGAATCGTATCGTTCTAAATGAACCAATATCGTCCTTGAATTGTATCAACAACCACGAATCGCGATACGAATCGAATCGTTGTTAAAACGAATCGTTACACCCCTAACATTTAGCATTGAAAGGTTGCCTCTAGTTCACATTTCAACATGTTTCTGTCTATATATAGATAGCCTACATATACATGTACGTCATAGGCTTCATGTTTTTACTCCAATCTCAATTCATAACGTACATTTTAGTCTGGCACCAGTTTAACTAGTAACTACAATGTAAAGTTTATACAACAATAACGTACTTACTATTAGGAGTGGAAATGTCTTACCTTAAAAATCTTCTCATCTTCAAATTGCGTTCTTCTAATTCTTCTGAGGTAAATCCAAGGTAAACAACACAGCACAAACACAGTCTCGATGAAAAGCAGAGAAGTACATTACTGTAATCTCTGATTCTTTGTTTTGAGGTAATGAGGGCGTTTACAGGCCCGCGTGGACTATTTGCATGTCAATCGCTCGTGCGCGCGTGAGCACATTAGAGGTAACTATATGTACCGCATGGCGGTACAAAATATGACCGCCGCTCAGGCCTGCACTGGCTTTCCACAAAAATAAATGACGTGGAGCAATTTGGCTGTATTGCGTGTTTATGTATATACCTAAAAAAAGTAGTAGTATGTGCATGTCTGTCTGTGTGTGTATGTGTGTGTGTTTGTGTATGTGTGTGTCTGTGTGTGTGTGTGTCTGTGCGTCAGAGGTGGGAGTAAATCACTAAATGCCAGTCTCAAGTCAAGTCCAAGTCTTAACATTGCAAGTCAAAGTCAAGTCAAGTCATTCTGTTGTAAGGCTCAAGTCAAAGTCAAGTCAAGTCATTCTGTTGTAAGGGTCAAGTCAAGTCAAGTCATACTCTTTGTCAAGTCATGATACTCTTTGTCAAGTTTGTGATTTGCCATTGTTGAGGACATCTGACACTCGTCATTTCCGGTGAGAGTACGCTGTGCGCGCCTTTGCTGCCGCTTCTCGCTGGAACTTTTTGTTTGTTTGTTTTGAACACTGTGCTGTGTTTCGCGTCTACCATGTCATCTCCCTGCTGAACTGGACGTTTGCTTGGACTTTATTGCTGTCACGACTAACACTACCTCTGGATCTTATTTCGGATACAACGCAGACACGGACTTATTCGAATACAACGCAGACACGCTGTAACTTTTGTCTGTCTGTTTTGAACACTGCTGTGTTTCGTGTCTACCGTGTCATCATCATCTTCCCTGCTGAACTGAACGTTTCCCTTGACTTTATTGATTGTCACTTACCTCTGGATATTATTTTGGATACAACGCAGACACTGACAACTCTTCGACTCATCACTGGCATTCATCCAACTCACACTACTCATCTGCTGTTTGCCGATCCTCGCACTACTCCACTGTACCTTCTACATAGGTGGCCGGTGAGTCTCCACTCCCTCGCTTATCTATCGTGGACAGTCTTTTGGATGGTTGGTTACCCCCAGTCATTCAATTTATCTGAAAGGTCGTCATGCTGTGTTGATCGTGCACAATTAGCAACGAGAGTAACGTTACAGCTGCTTTCTTGCATTTTTTGCAAGAAAAGTACGGTTTTCAACTGCCAGTGATGTTCTGTTGTCCCGCGGTCTGAATATGCATATTATTTGCAACATCTCTGCACTGCTTGGAGTTTTAACTCTGGGTTTATTGCTGAACTGTGTACCTATGGCTCTCAACTATTCATTACTCCAACTGCGTAGCCTGAAATCTCATCCTCGTCTTGATGCGACTACATACAGACTCTGCACGGAACTCGGGGTTGCTAGGCGACCGCGCTATGTATATCGTTCCTGTCGTCGCCATTTCTCCTCGCGCTGCCCATCGTCGTTAGCCATTCCTTCCATCTGGTCGAACAGATCGGATATCTGTAATTCTATACTGCCGTCTACTCACCGTGGTATACATCTTACCTCACTAATAACGGTTTCCTGTGTGATCTGTCTCTGACTAACCCATATACACGCAATAATTGCGCGTTCGATCCTGCAGTTGCGCTGTTTAACTGTCGGTCTCTCACAGATAAGGCTACTGTTCTTTGCTCACTACTAACTGAGAAAAACTTTGACTTTATGCTCCTCATTGAAACATGCCAAATTCCTAATGACTATTTCCACCTTAATCTACTCACTCCCTCTGGATACAGCTACCTGGCCAAACCTCGTCTGACATCAAGGGGTGGTGGCCTGGCTGCTGTTTATCGCAACAGTTTCAGTTTCTGTCAAAACTATTGACTTTCATGTGACTTCAACCTTTGAATATTTAGTTCTCAAAGTTTCCGGCACATCTCCAATGCTCTTGATTCTCCTGGATCGTCCACCTAAATCTGCCCTCAATATCCACGCCCCTCTTAAAAGTCGATTTGTGCCTTCTACGCACACGTCTCCCTGGTTTACCCCTGCACTTCGCAATCTAAAAACAGCTGGTCGTCGTCTTGAACGCCTGTACAGGAAAACTGGTTTAACTGTTCACCTTACTGCTTACAATGACCATATTCAGTTCTACAAATCTACTATATATACTGCACGCTCTAGTTACTACTCTGCCATCATTAACAATGCATCCTCTCGACCAAAAACACTGTTTTCTATAGTCAACAAACTCACCAACCCTCCTGCACCCGCTATGAGTAACTCCGCAGACCTCTGTGAGTCATTTCTACACTTCTTTCAAAGTAAGACTGATAGAATCTATACTCTCTTCCCATCCACTACCTCTACTATTGTTACACATGTCTTCCCCACCTCTTCTACATTTGGTACTCTCACTGCTTTTGCCCCGCCAACCCCTGCTTATATCTCTGAGTTAAATAACAAAGCAAACTCATCTTCCTGTCATCTTGATCCTGCTCCTACTACTCTACTCAAAAAAAGTGCACCCGTTATTTCACCGTCGATTTCACTTCTCATCACTCAACTTTTAAGCACTGGTGTTGTTCCTCTGGAACTTAAAACTGCTGCCGTCACTCCTGTCCTAAAGAAACCTGGCCTCGACCCCTCTGACATGGCCAACTACCGACCTATTTCTAATTTACCATTTCTTTCAAAACTGCTTGAGAAAGTGGTTGCTGCTCAACTTCAAACTCACTTGTCATCCAACAACCTTTATGAATGTTTTCAATCTGGTTTTCGCACCCTTCACAGCACTGAGACTGCACTTCTTAGGGTTGTTAATGATCTCCTTGTGGCCACTGACTCCGGCTCCACCAGTATTCTAATTCTCCTAGACATTTCCTCTGCATTTGATCTCAACTGCAATCTCTCATAGTATTCTCATTTCACGACTCTCTGCTCTTGGTATTTCTGGAACTGCCCTATCCTGGTTCACCTCCTACCTGTCTGATCGCCAGCATTACATCTCCATCCGCCAGTCAAAGTCCATTTCTGCCTCTGTCCCGCACGGTGTTCCTCAGGGTTCTGTTCTTGGGCCTCTTCTCTTCATTATCTACATGCTTCCACTAGGTGATATCATCCGTCATCATGGCTTCAAATTCCACTGTTATGCAGACGATACCCAACTATACATCCATTCCCTACGCAATGCTCCTTTCCCAACGCTTTCCATATCAGCTTGTATTGATGAAATAAATGCTTGGATGACCAGTAATTTTCTCAAACTCAACACAGACAAAACAGATTTACTTCTTATTGGTTCACCTCAAACTACATCCCGGGTCTGTGTTGACAATTTCAATATTGCTGGAGTTCCGGTTAAACCTTCCACCACTGTCAAAAACCTGGGTATAATCTTTGATTCCTCTCTTTCCTTTCTTCCTCACATCTCCTCTCTCACTAAATCTGCCTTCTTCCACCTTCGCAATATTGCACGCTTACGTCCATTTCTTACCATCAGTGATGCTGAGACCCTAGTTCATGCTTTCATCAGTTCACGGCTTGACTACTGCAATTCTCTTTTCTATGGTCTACCAAACTCATCATTAAATAAAATTCAATATATCCAGAACTCTGCCGCCAGAGTCCTCACTTACACTAAGAAATCTTCCCACATTACTCCCATCTTACGCAGTCTACATTGGTTACCCATCCGCTATCGCATTCAGTACAAGATACTCCTTATTACATTCAAAGCACTCCATGGTCTTGCCCCAAACTATATCTCTGACCTCATCCATACATACACACCTGTCCGCACACTTAGATCATCTGATACTGGTCTGTTGACAATCCCACGGCACAAACTATCATCATTTGGTGGAAGGGCTTTTTGCTCCGCTGCACCAACTCTTTGGAATTCAATTCCACAACAAATCCGCAATCTCTCATCACTACAAGACTTCAAAACCCACATTAAAACACATCTTTTTGTCACTTGTTTCCCTGACCCCTGAATGTTCTGATTCTATATGTACTATACCTCTACTATGTTATCCTTCACAGTTTATATGTATCGTCTCTGTCATGTTTCTATGTTATGTGTAATTGTAATTATTGTAAAGCGACCTTGAGTTCTCAGAAAGGCGCTATATAAAATAAACATATTATTATTAAGTCAAGTCAAGTCGCAACTTAGTCATCAAGTCATACCAAGTCACACACAGGCTCGTTTTACACATTTTTTTTAACTCTGGGACTTTTATTACAGACACAGAGGGCTGATGGGTTACAAAAATAAATAAACTAACTTGTGTGTAATAAATAAAATATCATTAAGAAGCACTTTAAATGCTCTAAAATAAAAATAAATTAAATGAACACAAGTAAACAAGAATTAATAAAACTTTTCCCATCTTGTGCTAGCCATACATATAGTTATTTTGCTGTGATGTCAAATTTCCAGATACTTACATAATTGTGATGAATTTAATCCTTTTTAAGTTATTATTTTGCAGTGTAAGATTCCAGTTAACACCTTTAAATATTACATAAATGTATTATGCATTTTTATTAAACTTAATGTGTATAAATCAGCAGCAAAAAGTAATTCTTGAAAAAAATCTGCACAGTAATTTTATAAAATCTAAACATGTTAATAAAAACAAATTACTATTAGTACTCTTATAAAATTCAATCAGGCAGTCATACATTTCACAATTTTATATTTATATATTAATGTCAAGAATTCAGAAGTGTATTTATATAGCCTACACTACACAGAAATAATATACAATTAAATGATGCTTATTTTAAATGTATTGAGCAGGCTAGGTATAAAAAGATATAAGCTTTTAATAATCTTTCAGTGTGCAAAACTATGATAATGAAACGCTTCAAAACAGAACGCACAAAGCGCGTATGCAGAATGATGTGCTCAAAGCAACATGGAGTCACAGTGTTCAGCGCTGCGCTGCACAAGTGCGCATTTAAAAGTTCACGGCACAAAGCGAAGAAATGTCGAGCGCACAAATCCTAGTGTATATCTGTCCAACAGTTTATTGATCATTTGTTTCACAGTTTTAAATTCCAGTTATTGTGCGTTTGATGCCGATTCATAGTCCTTGTGATGTGCGTGATCTAACAAGCACACGGTAGTGAGTCGTTTAAAAACAGCAACAAACTCCAACAAAATAAAGTCATTTTATGCAAATCCACAGCCTTTTATCTACAGATCATGCATTATAATGTGAATATATCATATTGGAGAATGGAGAGAGTTTTACCGTGCATCCAACCGGAAGAGGCGCGCGCGCTGTTTGAATACTGAATGGAGAATGATTGACAGCCACAGAGGAGGGAAAACGAGTTTCCGTAAAAAAAAAAAGAAAAATTCACAATAATTGAAATAAATTATTTTCCACAAGTCATTTCAAGTAAATAGGCACAAGTCCGAGTCAAGTCTAAAGTCACAAGGAGCAAGTCTAAAGTCAAGTCGAGTCTTTTCAGAGATCTAGTCAAGTAAGTCTCAAGTCCAGAAAATTGCGACTCGAGTCTGACTCGAGTCAAGTCATATGACTCGAGTCTCCCACCTCTGCTGTGCGTGTATGTATGCGTGCGTACATGTGTGTGCGCGTGTGTGTGTGTCTGTGCATGTGGATTTGTATGTGTGTGTATGGGTGTGTGTCTGTGCGTGTGGATGTCAGTGTGTGTGCATGCTTGCGTTTGTTTGTATTCCTGCATGTGTGTGTGTGACAGTATCATCCTAAACCAGCAACCCTTCGCTCAACACCACCATCTACAGGCCGATGAGTGTACAGTCACTAAATGTGCACATAAATTAATTTATTTTATACCCCCCCCATGGATGAAATTCTACGAAACTTAGCATACCCCCAGAGGATGTCAAGTTAATCATACACATGAAATATGGTGCAGTTCTGAACATCTCAACTGAAGATAGGGGCGATTAAAGCAGAATAATATTGCATTTTCATTTTTTATGGGAGGGGCGCAAATCACAAATGAGTGATTATGGGCTAGGTTGATGTGGGCCCTTAAGAGCAACATACCATAAAAATGTCTTCATCCTCAGTGCCACGGTTCAGGTAGTTATTTAGGAAAAACTGCATTTTTTGGGTTTGGGGGGGCCCAGCGCGGGGGGGGGAGTGGCCCCCGGGGACCAAACGAAATTTTTCCGTAAAAGTCTAGTGGGGCTACATGCCCACCAAATTTCATGTTCCCCGGTGTTTCGGTGTCCCTGGTATCGTTGAAGAAAAATTCACAGGGGGCCCAGCGCGGGGGGGGAGTGGCCTCCGGGGACCAAACGAAATTTTTCCGTAAAAGTCTAGTGGGGCTACATGCCCACCAAATTTCATGTTCCCCGGTGTTTCGGTGTCCCTGGTATCGTTGACGAAAAATTCACGGGGGGCCCAGCACGGGGGGCCCAGCGCGGGGGGGGGGGGGGTGGCCCCCGGGGACCAAACGAAATTTTTCCGTAAAAGTCTAGTGGGGCTACATGCCCACCAAATTTCATGTTCCCCGGTGTTTCGGTGTCCCTGGTATCGTTGACGCAAAATTCACGGGGGGCCCAGCACGGGGGGCCCAGCGCGGGGGGGGGGAGTGGCCCCCGGGGACCAAACGAAATTTTTCCGTAAAAGTCTAGTGGGGCTACATGCCCACCAAATTTCATGTTCCCCGGTGTTTCGGTGTCCCTGGTATCGTTGACGAAAAATTCACAGTGGGCCCAGTGCGGGGGGGGAGTGGCTCCCGGGGCCCAAACAAAATTTTTCCGTAAAAGTCTAGTGGGGCTACATGCCCACCAAATTTCATGTTCCCCGGTGTTTCGGTGTCCCTGGTATCGTTGACGAAAAATTCACGGGGGGCCCAGCGCGGGGGGGGAGTGGCCCCCGGGGACCAAACGAAATTTTTCTGTAAAAGTCTAGTAGTGAAAGTGACACGTGACGGCCAAGTATGGTAACCCATACTTGGAATTTGACCTCTGCATTTAACCCATCCAAGTTAATGCACACACATTAGGAGCAGAGTAGTGAGTAGTTAACACACACACACTGCAAACGTGGATACACACCCAGAGCAGCGGGCAGCCTTTGTGTGGCGCCCGGGGAGCGATTAGGGGTTAGGTGCCTTGCTCAAGGGCACCTCAGTAATTTCCCACCGGTTCTGGAATCGAACCAGCAACCTTGGGTTACCAGTCCAACTCCCTAACCACTAGGCCATGACTGCCCCCTAATAGTAGACCAACATACCATAAAAATTTCTTCATCCTCGGTGCCACGGTTCAGGTAGTTATTTAGGAAAAAATGAATTTTTTGGGTTTGGGGGGGCCCAGCGTGGGGGGGGGAGTGGCCCCCAGGGACCAAACAAAATTTTTCCGTAAAAGTCTAGTGGGGCTACATGCCCACCAAATTTCATGTTCCCCGGTGTTTCGGTGTCCCTGGTATCGTTGACGAAAAATTCACGGGGGCCCCAGCGCGTGGGGGGAAGTGGCCCCCGGGGACCAAACTAAATTTTTCCGTAAAAGTCTAGTAGACCAACATACCATAAAAAATTCTTCATCCTCGGTGCCACGGTTCAGGTAGTTATTTAGGAAAAACTGCATTTTTTGGGTTTGGGGGGGCCCAGCGCGGGGGGGGAGTGGCCCCCGGGGACCAAATGAAATTTTTCCGTAAAACTCTAGTGGGGCTACATGCCCACCAAATTTCATGTTCCCCGGTGTTTCGGTGTCCCTGGTATCGTTGACGAAAAATTTCAGTAGATGACGAAAAAAAAAAAAAAAAAAAACCTTTGACATTCCCTATATGACCGCTTTCGCTAGCTACGCTAGCGGCAGTCATAGTTAGCTCAGACTGGAGAAACTGTTTATGTCGTTGCTTTCATACGGATTACTTAAACAGAGAACATTTGTTTTTGATATGATTTACATCATTTAAAAATGGAGACTTCAAGCTTTGTAAAGACATGTTTCATGTCACAGTCAGTGTCAAGCATTCGCTGAGTTACAGAACATTTTCTGACGCGTTTCAGAATGATCTTCACATTGACAGTGTTTGATAAGATGGCACCGTTGTGTCGCAATCTCTAGTTTTGCTGTCCTTACTGTTCTTATGCATATCTTTTTTAATCACTGGTTGTAAAATGGCGTTGACGTACGATCGTCAAATACTTTTGGACATTCGAGTGGCTGTTGAAGCTGCTAGAGGTGACATTTGCCTGCCTCGTCCCTCTCCTCTGCCTACCCATACTTATCTTCCAGTATACCAATATTGGCGTCCTGCTGATTTGCCTTGGAAGAGGAAGCGTCGGAGAAAACTTGGAAAGCGGGGTGGAGTTGCTGTTCGGCTTAGGTCTCCTGCGTGGTCGCCGTCTGTGAGGGTCTGTGAGCGGCGCGCTTGCCCGCACTCGCTGAGTACTGGTGCATGGTCGCCGTCTGCTGAAAGGCTATCTCCTTTGCCTATGACCCGAGAACGGCGTGCGCTCTGGCGTCCGCTAGATACATCGCATCGATGGCTTCGACCCGTGGTTCCCAGCACTCTTTTTATGTCTACGCGCCACCTTCCTCCTCGTCTTCGCGCTTGTGGAGTGAATACCTCTAAATCTTCGACCGTTGCAGAGATCAACGCAGCTCCAGGAGGATACGAAGCTACTAAATGTGGCTTTGATCAACGCACGCTCTCTGGTAAATAAGACCTTTATATTAAATGACTTTTTTACCTTGCACACCTTGGATATTTTATGCATTACCGAAACCTGGATTAAACCGGGAGACTTATGTCCATTTACTGAACTGGTGCCACAGGGCTGCAATTTTCTTAATTCCCCTCGATTATCTGGTCGTGGTGGGGGGTTAGCGACAGTGTTTAAAAACAACTATCTTTGTCACTGTTTATCAACTCAGACACGCAGGAGTTTTGAAGTTCAGCTGTTTCAACTTTCTCTGGTAAATCCAGTGGTTTTTGTTATTATATATCGGCCACCCCATGCAAATAATGACTTTATCAATGAATTTGCAGAATTTCTGGCTGAAATTGTCACCAGCCATGATAGAATTCTAATTATTGGGGACTTCAATATCCATGTGTGCTGTGACTCTAAGCCTCTCTCAAAAGACTTTCTTAGCCTAATTGACTCTTTTGACTTTGTGCAATGGGTGTCTGGACCAACTCATGTTCAGGGGCATACTTTGGACTTGATTTTATCTCGTGGTCTATCAGTGTTGAACTTCAAAATTGGTGAGCCTGGCTTATCTGATCAGATGCCTTTATTGTTTTCTGTGCCATTTGATGGAAATACTGAAGGACATTCTCCACAAGAATTTTCACCGAATGTTCAGGCAATGAATTTTGTTCCAGGTATGTACAATTGGGTGCTACTCAGGATACAAACCTTTCCATATCCCACTTAGATGCTGATGAACATTTAAATATTTTCAATACTACTTGTTTTAACATCTTAAATTCTATCGCACCTCTAAAAGAGAAAAAAAGCAAGCATAATTCATTACCTTGGCATAATGATATTACTCGTTCTCTCAGACAGACCTGTCGAAGGGCAGAACGCAAATGGAAAAAAGACCGATTACAAGTTTCATATGAAATTTTAAGGGATTCTCTTTCTGCCTTTCAACGAGCTGCTAAGGTTGCTAAAAGTAGATACCTTTCAAACTTAATCATACGGAATAGTCATAAGCCAAATATTCTATTTTCCACCATCGAATCTGTTCTCCATCCAAAGGCTAATTCATTCCCTGAAGCATCTGTCTCTTTATGTGAGGACTTTGCGACATATTTCAATGACAAGATCTCCAAAATTACATCCCCGTTGTGTATTTCAGCGTATAAACTGTCTGATGTCTCACTCTCCTCTTCCACTTGGTCTGTCTTTGAGTCTGTTAACCTCAATTCTCTGATTGAGACTATGTCTCATTTGAAACCAACTATGTGTCCCAATGACGTCATTCCATCTCGTTTCCTTGGGCAAGTTATTGAGACTGTTGGCCCTGACCTGTTGTCTGTCCATACTGGTACGGTACCTTTTGATTTTAAACTTGCCACAGTGCGACCCCATCTTAAAAAAACAAGTCTGGACTCCAAACTGTTGGCTAACTTTCGACCTATTTCAAATCTACCTTTTTTATCTTGTTACCTTTTTGGATTGTTTGGAAGAACTAAAACTCTGGCTTGCGACCAACTTCCTGAGCCTGAATGAGAGTAAAACCGAATTTATTGTGTTTGGTTCAAATGGACACTATGTACATGATCCTGAATTTGCATCTTTGTCGCTTTATAGTACCACATGTGTCAGAAACTTGGGTGTTTGGTTTGATATTAATCTTAAATTTGATAAGCAGATAAGTACTGTGATTAAGTCGTGTTTTTATCATCTTCGTCTTCTGTCAAAGGTGAAGCCTTTTCTTTCCCTTAAGAAATTCGAAACGGTCATGCATGCTTTTGTTACATCACGACTGGACTATTGTAACTCATTGTACATCGGTGCTCCACAGGCTTGTGTTGCACGTCTACAGAAGCGGCTCGGCTTCTTTATGGGAAGCGTAAATATGAATCTGTCACGCCGATCTTGATCTCACTACATTGGCTGCCGGTCAAATATAGAATTGATTTTAAAATTCTATTGTTTGTTTTTAAATCCATTCATAATGAGGCACCACAGTATTTGTCAGACCTGCTACACCCTTACGCTCAGTCAAGGTCACTTAGATCAGCTAATTCTGGTCTATTGCAAGTTCCGAGGACTAGATTAAAAAATAGAGGAGATCGTGCCTTCTCTGCCATTGGCCCTAAATTATGGAATAGTCTCCCGGTCCATATCAGAATTGCCCCAACTCTATCGACCTTTAAGTCTACTCTTAAGACTTATTTCTTTTCTTTGGCGTTTAATATATCTTGACTCATTGTTTTATGATTTTACTTTCGTGTGTTATACCCATTTTACAACTGGTGTTTGTAAATTGTAAAATGTTTATTCTTACATTTTATCATTACTAGTCTTTTTATTATTTTCTTTTTTTTTTCTCTCTTTGTGTTTACAGCACTTTGGTCAACTTCGGTTGTTTTTAAATTGTGCTTTATAAATAAACATTGTATTGTATTGTATTGTATTGAGAGACGGGAGAACGCGCAGTGTTTCCCCTACCATTATATAAGGGGGGCGCCCCGCCCTCCTAACGGCTCCCCCCGCCCCCCTTGGAGGTCAAGTAAATTTGATTTGATTTTCTTTATAGCGACAGATTACAATTTGTTATTTTATAAAAAAAAAAAAAACCTAAATGGCCCTTAAGTAATATGTTATTTATCTTATTTCCACGATGGCATGTCTTTTCTGTCTGTGTTTACAATTATCCCAATGAGTGCGCACACTCACACACAAACAAACACTTGCGTCACATACAGTTGAGCACTAGCGGACAGAGAGCGCGCGGCTGGAAATGTGTCGCTGAACTGAAGATGGCAACACTCGCTCTACTGCGAGTAGCAGCCGGAGTAGCTCTCCTGCTCCAAGTCTAACGCCCGTTTCACATATATTTCGTTTGCGGTGAGTATTTTTTTTCCGTACCCATGTTAACAGAGCTTTCACACTGCACGAGGATGCAGTCCGTCGATGATCGATCTGTTCCAGTTGCGGTGCGTATACAGCAGTGCAGAGATCGTTTCTGCACCGAGTCTATTTCTGCTGTGCTGCAAACGCTGAATTAAAGTGACAGCGCATGTTTCGTGGTCAAAATGAACACCGATTGACCTGAAAATGTAGTAATTTCACCATAAGTGCGATTAATTAAATAAAATGTAGTAATCTCACCATAAATTTATTTAATTAATTACTACTTTTTTCACTTTAAGACTGAGTTAAAGCAAGGAAAACTACAATTTACCTCAACAAGGCGACATAATGAACAACACTCGTCTTATTCGTGGAGGTGGAAAAACAAGTTCTTTGTGACATGCAAGATTTATTGTATTAAAATTTAAATACAAAAGATTTTAATATAAGTACATGGTTAAATATTTTACCACTTGCTTGAGCAACTTAATATATAATTATAGAAGTAATGTATTGAATAATACATTGTTTAAATTGTGTTTACGTGAACGCGCGTTCACAGCAGTGGTGCGTCTGACAGGATTATTCTCTCCAATAAATGCATCATAGAAATAAAAACTTCTCATAAAAAAAGCCCATTTAAAATGTATATATATATTGGTTAGTAGGCTATTTATAAATCTTTTTTTAGTTGTTAGTTAAAAAATAAAACTATTTAAGCTCTGGTCCATTAATATTAACAAATACTTCTATAAATTTAACAAAGGTTATTTGCAAAAGTCAATTTTAAAAAGATTTAAATGTTTATTTATTTTTTTAAAGAGATATCTTATGTTAACATTTTTTAACTTTTACAAACCATTACCCTCCCAGACAACCAATTTATGTGACAGATAGATAGATAGATAGAGATAGATAGCGTCTGTGTTAATCCCCCCCCCCCCCCCAAACCTGTAAACCTAGGGGAAACACTGACGCGCATCATGTTTATTTTCTTTACTTTACGAAAAACACAACATTTTGTTTTTATTATTAGTGTACACAAATAAAAGAAGACATTTAACAGTTTTGAATGATGTATAACTAGCTTCTGGCCAAACGAACATATGGATTTGACTTAAGTGTAAAGCTCAACTTATGTGAGTAATGTGACATACTGCTGATATTTACGCTACTTCTGATGTCACAAGTTGCGTAAGTTGTGCTTTAGACGCTAGTAGACTGCGTTTGGCCGGAAGCTAGAATTTTACTAGAAATTTACACAAACACATCGCTTTACTTCAGAAGGCCTTTATTAACCCCCTAGAGCCGTGTGGAGTCCGTTTGTGATGGACTGATGCACTTTTATGGACTTTGAAACAGAAACGGCCATTCACTGTCATTATAAAGCTTGAAGCATCAGGGTGTTTATTAATATAATTCTGATTGTATTCATCAGAAAGAAGAAAATCATATACACCTAGGACGACTTGAGAGTGAGTAAATCATGGGCAAATTTTCATTTTTGGTTGAACTATCCCTTTAATTGCCTCATCCCTGACAATTATTTGCAGCTTCTTACAATACAATCAAAGACAAGAAATGAAAGAGAAATGGTAAGTTGAGTACTCTGTGTTCTAGTATATCACACTGTGTGCTCTTGTCTGTGTGCTGCATGTGGAGTAGGGCATCCAGGATTTGAGTATATTGTATATTTTGTGTGCTGTGTGTAGGGGAAGGAAATGCTGCTGGTGCTGGAGAACGAGACACTGAATCTGATTGAGCCTCATGGACGAACACTGCTCCATTCTCAGCCAATCGTCAGCATCCGTGTGTGGGGAGTGGGACGCGATGATGGCAGGTGAGTCTGGAAGCAACTTCTGTAAGCAATGCTCTAACTGATGCTTATTTTTTTTATAATTAAGATGATGCTGAATTACTTTGTAATTGTGTTTTAATTTTGTCTGTCCTGCTGCATCCCGGATCCCAGGGAGAGGTAGTGTGTTGCTGTATATTATATTATATTATATTATATTATATTATATTATATTATATTATATTATATTATATTATATTGTATTGTATTGTATTGTATTGTATTGTATTGTTTGCTTTGTGTGCTAGCTATTACAGTATCAAGCATAATGCATCCAAAAATGTAAATTTTTGTCATTTTTCTCACCCACATATCGATTCAACTTTCATCTGTGTAACACAATAAGACAATTCTGGAACAGTTTTTATGCTGCTCTTTTAGTTAACTACTGTTCAAACATTGATGCCACAGCTGTTAAGCTTATACAGTGCCCTCCACAATTATTGAACCCCCTGGTAAATATGATCAAAATTGGCTGTAAAAAATAAATCTGCATCGATTATCCTTGTGATCTTTCATTCAAAAAATGTTCAAAATTCTAACCTTTCATTGAAGTAAAAGAATTGAAAGTGGGGGGAAAATCACATTATGAAATAAATGTTTTTCTCCAAAACACGTTGGCCACAATTATTGAAACCCTTTTATTAAATACTTTTTGCAATCTCCTTTTGCCAAGATAACAGATCTGAGTCTTCTCCTATAATGCCTGATGAGTTTGGAGAATAACTGACAAGAGATCAGAGACCATTCCTCCATACAGAATCTCTCCAGATCCTTCAGATTCCCAGATCCATGTTGGTGCTTCTCCTCTTCAGTTCAGCCCACTCATCAGGTCAGGGGACTGGGACGGTCATGGCAGAAGCTTCATTTTGTGCTCCACAACAAATTTTTTGTTTTGATTTTGATGTTTGTTTTGGATCGTTGTCCTGATGGAAGATCCAACCACGGCCCATTATAAGATTTCTAGCAGAAGGCGTCAGGTTTTGATTTTTTATCTGTTGATATTTGATAGAATCCACAATGCCATGTATCTGAACAAGAAGTCCAGGACCTCCAGCAGAAAAATATGCCCACAACATTAAAGATCCAATGGTATATTAAATTGTACACATGGGGTACTTTTTATCCTTGTGTTCACCAAACCCATCTAGTGTGTTTGCTGCCAAAAAGCTCTGTTTTAGTCTCATCTGACCACAGAACCCTGTGTTGTTTGAAGATCCAGTCGTGTCTGACAATTAAATTTGCTGGAATTTGTTTTTTTTTTAAACCCTCCCAAACAACATGTGGGGATGTAGGGGTTGTTTGATAATTTTTTTTTTAGGCTTTCTGACCCTAAGACTCAACTAATCTCTGCAATTCTCCATCTGTGATCCTTGGAGAGTCTTTGGCCACTCAAACTTTCATACTCGCCGTGCATTAAGACAGTATAGACACACGTCCTTTTCCTGGCAGATTCATAACATCTTTAGTTGGTTATAACTTCTTAATTATTGCCCTGATGGTCAAAATGGGGATTTTCAATTCTTTAGCTATTGTCTTACAGCCACTTTCTAGTTTGTGATGCTCAACAATCTTTTGCTACGCATCAGAACTGTATTCTGTGGTTTTACTCATTGTGATGGATGATTAAGGGGATTTGGCCTTTGTGTTTCCTCATATTTAAACTCCTGTGAAACACGAAGTCATAGCTGGACAGTTTCATGTTCCTAGTCACCCTGGTGTACTAAAAAAGGTAAATATTAATGGGAATATACTTCAGAGATATTTTACTCGTAAAAAATTCTAGGGGTTTCAATAATTGTGGCCAACGTGTTTTGGAGAAAAACATTTATTTCATAATGTGATTTCCCCCCACTTTCAATTCTTTTACTTCAATGAAAGGTTAGAATTTTGCAAATTTTTTGAATGAAAGATCACAAGGATAATCGATGCAGATTTATTTTTTACAGCCAATTTTGATCATATTTACCAGGGGGTTCAATAATTGTGGAGGGCACTGTAAAAACAATGTTAAAGTGTTATGCTGGGTCATGCTAAGTCACTTGGCTGCAACTAAATGTTTCAGTGAATGACACACACACGCAGTTTAGTCTAGGGCTGCACGATGTACCAACATTAAATGAGAATCGCGATATTGCTTAGTGTGATTTTCGAATCACAAAAGGCTGCATTTTATAATATATAAATATTATATTTATATATAAAAATATTTTATTATATAAATATTAATTATATAATATAGCTTGTCAGTGCATTGCTGCTGATCGGTAGTAAATGCTGCTCCATCGGAACACCAGAGGGCCACACACACACACACACACACACACACACACACCCCTCTAAATACCAGAGGGCGTCTCTCTCACACACACACACACACACACACACACACACACACACACACATTACATATCCCTCTAAACAGGGTGGCCTTACGAACGGGAGTGTTAACAAGTCACCCACGATCTCTGCTTGCGTTTCGGTGATTTTGCGTGCGTGCGAGGCTTGGCCTTGGCCGGGCAGTGTGTGTCGCTGATCATAGGCTGCAACCCGCAGATTCCTTCAGTGTTGTCTCTGAGGAAGGGTTTTCTAGGGCAGAGATAGTGAATGTCTTTGGTCAGAGTACACGTGCAGGTTTGGGGCCAGGTAAAGCTGTGTGTTGCTGTCATGATAGGCCATCACTTCTGGAGTGTGTAACTTGATGTGGGTGTTACCTTTCCAAAACCCGACATTGACAATGTCCTTGAGTCTGTAGATATAGTTTGATTCGATGATGGGTAGGTTCAGGAGGAATGCCACCTCCCTTTGCTCTGGGTTGACGTGTAGTGGGATGTCGCTACCCAGAGAGTAGGCGAGGTGGGTCTGAAAAGGGTTAGTTGGTGTGGTAGTGGCGGGTGCCAGCACAGTTTGCACAAGGCTCAAGGGTAGCAGGTAAAGTGGAATCCTACCCATGGCCAAGCTGTCAGTGGAGGAGCTCACCTACTGCAGCATGTCTGTCATCAGGGCTGTGACCAGCTGAGTCTGGGCAAAATCATTTTGGAAGACTGAAAACAGCTGCTTCATGGATTTAACCGTTTGTTTCAGCAGGATGCTGTGAGTATTGAGAACCACCACAGTCCCCTTCAATGATTTGCAGATGGTCTGCAGGGACACACTCTGTGTTGTGAATTGCTTTCTCAGCTGTGGAATCTCAGTCTGAATTTCCGCCACATGCCGCCTCACGGTGGCTAGGTTCACTGCATTGACACTAGACATGCCAATGTTAAACAGGGTTTCGACGGCAGTGGTGGCTCCGAGCAAAGCTCCCAGTAAACGTTTAGTGCGGCGGTTGTGTCTGTCTAAGGGGCCGCTCACATATCGCGTCTTTTGCGCGCGCAAGTTCGTTATTTCAAATGTAGCCGCGCGGTATGCGCGCTCATAATGGAAGCGACGCGGTCGCGGTGCGACGCGCTCGTTTTTTCCAAGCGCGTCCGCGCCGCATCGAGATAAAAACATCTCAACTTTTCAGAATGCCGCAAGCGCACCGCAGGTCACGTGACAAGAACCAACCAAGCGCAGCTGATAGTTGCTTAGCAACGACAGACGCCTCCGGAGCGCAACCACCCGAGCGCTTTGGAAAAAAGGAGAACGCGGCGCGCCTAGCGTTTTCGACGCGTTTTTATGCGCGATATGTGAGCGGCCCCTAACTCCGCTTGTGTGATGGTCATCTTCTCCAGTTGGGTGAGCATGTGATTGACTTCGGCCTCAGTGTGAGCGAGTGAGTCCTCTGTCCATCAAGCACCTGCCCAGCTGTATTGTGCTACTGCACTGGGGTGTTGTGTACAAGGAAACATTTCGACCAGAAGAGTTCTTGATGCTTGAATTAATTTTATTATCTATTATTTTACAACTCTAAGTTGCGTGGGGGAAAAAGGGAATGGGAAAAATAGCAATATGGAGTCTCTTGTGCTCTGCACGTGTTCCACATCATAGTTCCTTTATCCTAGGAAACTCCAATGAACCACGCCCACTGCAACAGGTTATATCCATATATGGAAACGTGCGTCACACGAACCCCTAGGTTGAGGGAGCGTCTCCATTAGCCATAACAAACTCCGGCCCGATGAACTTGTCATTAGTCAATGTTTATCCACTTCTAAAGGGTAGAGTAATTGTACAGGTCTCCTATACACAAATCCAGACGGCAATCGGACAGCACACGATCTAATTTTACCGTCTCTTCCCATGAAGGTCTCTTCAATACGTCCCATCTTCCACATATGCTTGAGTTGTTTATGATCGTGAATCAATACAACATCTCCAATTTTAAATGTAGATGGTTTGAATGTATTACTCACATGGTGTGCAGAACGAAGTTCCATCAAATACTCTCTTTTCCATCGATTCCAAAATTGAGTAGTCAACAACTGTCGATACTGTGGTCTTTTATTGAGCTGAATGGCAGTCGCTTTCACTAAACTGGAATCATGTAACGGATAGGAAGGAAGAGTAGTTATTCTTTGTCCAGTCAGGAAATGAGCAGGTGTAAGAGGCGAAGGTTCACTGCTATCTGTGTGCAGATAAGAAAGAGGGTGGGAATTTATCACAGCCTCCACTTCACAGATCAGGGTTTGGAGTTCCTCAAAATTGAGATATGACCTCCCAAGTACTTTACGTAGACACGTCTTAACAGATCTCACCAAACGCTCCCACATGCCTCCCCACCAAGCAGCATGCTCCACGATATACTTCCATCTAATCCTCTTGTTTGCAAACAATTCTTGTATTTCTTTACCGTTTATCAATGTCCACAGGGATTTCAAATCTTTTTCAGCCTTCTTGAAGGTCTTAGCGTTGTCAGAATAAATAACACTGCAGATAGCACGTCTGGCAATGAACCTTTTAAAGGCAAGTAGGAACGCATCAGTGGTCAAATCGCAAACAAGTTCTAAGTGCACAGCTCGGGTTACGGCGCATGTGAATAAAGCAATATATGCCTTCTTATTTTCTGGTTTCACATAAATTGGACCAGCGAAGTCAACTCCAGTAATCTCAAATGCTTGGGCCTCGTTAATGCGTTCTTTTGGTAACGGTGCACAGACCTGTTGGCCCGCCTTTACACGTGCACGTCTGCAAATTAAACAATGCTTGACACAACTCTTTGTCATCTGTCTGGATTTCAGTATCCAGTACACTTCTCTTAATTGATTAAGAGTGGCTTGTAGACCTGAATGCATCACTTCTTCATATGCGTTTCTGATCAAAAGTTCTGAAAACACATGGCAAGATGTACGGATGTTTCTGGGTAAAAGACCAGGGCCCGTATTCATAAAGAATCTTAATGCAAAGAGTAGCTCCTAGTGACAAAATTCTAAGAATATTCTTAGAAATGTGGGCGTTTACTCTTAAAATTAAAGAAAAACTCCTAGTAAAGAAAAAAGTAATTCAGAAAGCATCTTAACCCTTAAAAGAGGTCTTAAGGTCAAAATTGTTAGGAGCACAGACGAGGACTTTTAAGAGGCTTAAGCGTTTCGGTAACACTTTATAATAACGTTCAGTTGTAAGTCATTTATAAGTGGTTAGTTAAAGGAGAACTCCGGTCAATTTTAACATTGAGCTCATTTTTTTGTACATTTGGAGTGCTGTCAATACAGAGAACAACGACAAAAATCGGTGTTTCCTACACCGAGTTATTCTATTTTTAAAATTTGCACCCTATTGACTTCAATGGGGCAAGTAGTAAGCCTGCTTTTTAGCCTCTTAACATCCTTTAAGTGTCATTACAAGTGCACAGAAAATGTGAGTGATTCCTTCCGAGTGAACACGAGTGAATCTGACTGCAGTAGATGTTAGAGATATTAATAAAAATGAAGTTAATTCAGCCAGCGCTCATACCTTTGTTTACATCCTGTTTTCGGTGGAAGGCTATAGTAATCGATTGTCGAGTTCACGCGCGTGATCATAGGTAACTAAGCAACAGTGGAGACTCAGACTGTCAGCCCAGCCGATGACGGTGCTCTGTGGTGTTCTGAGAATATCAGATCTGATGGATAGTTCATCCGAATCAGATGTTGAACACACAGAGGATTTTTTTGAACTCGACAATCGATTACTATGGCCTTCCACCGAAAACAGGATGTAAACAAAGGTATGAGCGCTGGCTGAATTAACTTCATTTTTATTAATATCTCTAACATCTACTGCAGTCAGATTCACTCGTGTTCACTCGGAAGGAATCACTCACATTTTCTGTGCACTTGTAATGACACTTAAAGGATGTTAAGAGGCTAAAAAGCAGGCTTACTACTTGCCCCATTGAAGTCAATAGGGTGCAAATTTTAAAAATAGAATAACTCGGTGTAGGAAACACCGATTTTTGTCGTTGTTCTCTGTATTGACAGCACTCCAAATGTACAAAAAAATGAGCTCAATGTTAAAATTGACCGGAGTTCTCCTTTAATGATGAACTAATAATTTACAAAACATTCAGAAATGATTAGCAAGTGATATACTAACATTTTATGTATGTTTTGTAAATTCCGTTACAAGTCATTTACATTTGATTAAAGCTACAATATGCAGGAATTTTTTGCCGCTAGAGGGCGCTACATTCCAAACAACAACGGCGTAGCTTGATGACGATGTGAAGGAGCATGGAATGATGGGAACTGTCGTTTTAAACTCCACCGTGGATGTAAATCAGTCAGAAGGGAATCGAAAAATCATGTTCATGGATGAGTTCTTTTTTTATAATGACTTGCTTTTTGTGGCGAGGAGGGCGTGGTTCAGCGCGGTCTGTAATGGGAGAGAGAAGAGACGAGCAAGTAGCTGCTTGGTCAAGTGCAAATGACTAACTCATGTGTCTTATTGCTGTGATCCGCGTGGAGAGACCGCTTATAAGCTGCGCGCTGGAACGAGAGAGAAAAAAAACGGTGGATCCGAGCTCTCATTTTTGAACTGTTTTGTGCCGTCGCGGTTGCCACGGTGAATGCGCGTTATGCGCGACTTTTGTTTGTTTTGCTTTATTTTAATAAAGTACGAGTCCCAGTCACGCCGACCCCTGTCTTCTTCCTTCCTGACTCTTGAACCTCATCACACTTTTATTTCATTAAAATTAATTAACCGCAAGAAAAGTAAGGTTTAATACTAAATTGGTTATCATAGATGTTACTGTATGTCGAATTCATTGTTGTGATAACGCGGCGCAGTTTTACGTGTTCTAAACAATTGTTGTAAAAGTACATTCGAACATACCCACATCATTTGCCAAAATACTGATTAATCTTTATGTATAACACATGCTATATTTATTTACATGGCCATAAACACCAGACGTGATAAGCAATGTCAATAAACTAAACACAAATCTAAAGCAATATTACTTCCCTTACATAAACATAACTATTACCGAATGCTACATTTGGAAAATATAAATAAAATTAAGCATGCTTTGTCGACAGAACCAGCTGCAATCGGTAAAGAATAATTGTGTCCCATAACGACTGCACGAAACAAGCTAACGTTTGTTGCTTGATCGACGCTACAACTACAACTTCCGCATTTGTCCAACAGGACTCCACGCAGTACGAGCGGAAACCGAGGGTAACGCGGATATGACGCAATTGACTGGCGACTCCCAGCTCCCCCTGCTCTAACACCCCGTTTCCTTGGTTAAAATCGCAATTTTCTCACGATTTAAAAATAGTTGGAAACATTTGGGATATTGTAAGTAATCAACTTATTCTTGCTTATTTTGTTACTCAAAATATATAACACTGGCCTTGAGATTATGGGATATTTTAATGCAAAATTCTTGCATATTGTACCTAATAATAATAATATTAACTAATAATTTATTAAACATGACTATGCGTTTCATAAATGTTTAATAAATTGTTAAAAAAAAATAATGTTTTCATTAATGTTTTCACATCAGGTGCACAGTGGTTAAAGACAGCTGTCTATACCCTCACCAGTCAGCACTTACACTGCAGCACACACTACAGTGTTCAACACCTGTTACAGATGTGTAAACGCATGAATAAATCATTTACAATACCTTCTGCATCCCCTAATCTAAAGTGTAAACTATTCATCACTTGTAAATGTATTACACATAATTCGTAGATAACATTCGTTGATCTTATGCCTTGTTGGTTCTTGACGTGGTAATCTACAAATGATGTGTAATACATTTACAAGTGATGAATAGTTTACACTTTAGATTAGGGGATGCAGAAAGTGTTGTAAATGATTTATTCATGCGTTTACACATCATTGTGTTGAACACTATTACTTACCTGTTACAAATTATCTTTACGTATATACAAGGCATTTACAACACTTTCTGCACCCTCTAATTGCTATATAGGCAAAAAAAAAAAAAAACATAATTTATTAAACATTTATGAAACGCATATTCATGTTTTGTAAATAATTGGTTAATCATTAACTAATCAATTGTAAATAACTTATAACTGAATATACAAAACATACATACAATAATGAACATATCACTTATTAATCATTTATGAACGCATAATTCGTAAATAATTAGTTCATCATTTACTAATCACTTGTAAATGACTTGTAACGGAATGTACAAAACATTCATAAAATGTTAGTATATCACTTGCTAATCTTTTATGAATGTTTTGAAAATGAATAGTTCATCATTAACTAACCACTTATAAATGACTTACAACTGAACGTTATTATAAAGTGTTACCAGAGTTTCTTTAGCAGAGGAGAAAATGGCAGAAAGACGAAGAGGGAGAAGAAATGTGTTGCAGACAATGGATAACAGTGAGTTAATAAGACGCTATAGATTAGATCGTGCAGGGATCATGTTTGTGACTGATCTTTTTTAGAGACACGCTAATATCTCCGACACAGCGCAGAAATGCCATAGCGCCTGAAATGAAAGTAATCACTACATTACGATATTTGGCAACTGGGAAAATTCCATGTTTGATACATTAAAACCAACATTCAAACCACCGCTTAAATAGCCAGCAATCAGTGTAACTGGAAAGAGTGGAACAATTTTTATCATTCTAAGCAATCAAATAATACCTTATAGGAAATCAACAGCATGGTAAATAAAAAAAGGATTTATATACACATATATAATGTGTGTGTGTGTGTGTGTGTGTGTGTGTGTGTGAGAGAACGATCAAATAGGAAAAATTACGCATGTAAGTTCAAAGTGGAGGCTTAGAATAGACCCTATACTTAAAATCACTTTTTTTTTTCTTCTTGGACAACCAACCAATCACAGTCTTCAAAAGATTGTGTCATACATAGCAACGGGGTCAACCCCGCCTCCTCACTAAGATAAAAGTTTTTGTATTTTCCTTACTCAGAGTTGCTCTCAGATCGGTCCCGAATCGCTCTTAAGCTAAGACTCCTGCGTAAAAGTTTTTAAGCTAAATTAAGAGTTTTCTGAGAGGATTCTTAGAATCTTTATGAATACGGGCCCAGTTCGTTTCCTGCAATCTCCCTCCCACGCGCAGAATTCCACATTCATCCAGGAATGGTTTTAATGAAATGATTTTCGAATTCCTGTTCACATCATCATTTTTCAACAAACTATCCATTTCCTTTGAAAAACTGTCACTTTGAGTTCGCTTGATCCAGTACTGCTCTGCTTGCTGAATCTCATCTGTACACAATGGTCCATAGCGTTTTTCCTGTGTCCGTGCATTATGCACAAAACGCTGTATCCATGATGTGATTCTTAAAACTCGGTTGAGTTCGCTGTACTTGTTCAAATCAAACAGCGGAGCAACTTTACAGTCTGGATCAATCATTGTTTTCTGAACGACATACTCCATCACATCAGTTTCATTCATCGTGTGTCGTGTGTCTGCGATCCGTCTTTCAGCCATTCCGGCCCGTGCCACCAAAACGTCTCTCTCTGGAGCGCTTGAGCGCTCATTCCACGCGTTCCGCGGTCAGCTGGATTCTCTTTTCCAGAACAATGTTTCCAGTTTTCTGGTGATGTCAGACTTTGAATTTCAACTTCTCGATTCTCCACAAACGGTTTCCACTGTTTGGAACTGCACCTAATCCAATGAAAAGTTATCATAGAGTCAGTCCAGAAATACATTTCATTTTCACTCACATTCAGATTATTCGATATGAATTTTCCAAGTCTTGCTCCGAAAAGCGCTCCCATTAACTCCAATCTGGGTAGTGTCATTTTCTTTAATGGAGCAACTTTAGTTTTGGAACCGATCAGACTGGTTTTACACTCTCCATTTCTTTTCACGCACCGTAAATATGCCACGGCGCAGTAAGCCTTCTCACTGGCATCTGTAAATACATGAATTTCACGTTCAACTGTGGTATTTACACTCGTTTCGTTACATTTCATTTCAACATCATTATCGTAACGACGTGAGATATTTATCCTTTTCAAATAGGGTACCTCTGAGCACCATTGATGCCAGGTTTGGGCGAGATCACTGGGAAGATCTTCATCCCATGAAATTCCTCTCTCCCACATCTCTTGAAATAAACATTTGACTCGAATGGTAAACGGGGACAAAAATCCAATGGGATCGAATATGCGCGCAGCTGCTTGTAAAACCTCTCGTTTCGTGTCTCTTTTATTCTGCAAAAAGTCAATCAGTTCATTAGTTTCAAACATGAATTCATCAGTGACTCTATTCCACGTTAGACCAAGAACTTTAAGTGGATTTAAGCCTTTGATTTCCACTATCTCATCCTTATTTCGTTGTTTCCATTCGTTTTGCAACTCAGATGAATTTGTGTACCATTTGCATAATTTCATACTTGCACTTGACATTATTTCTTTGGCTCTCTGGGACAATTTAAGTGCATTTTCCACATCATCTGCTCCTGTTATGAAATCATCCACATATAGACATTCATCCAACACTTTGACTTCTTCAGGGTATCTCTTTTCATATTTCTTAAGATGGTGTCTGATAGTTGCAGCTAATAGAAAGGAACTTGCTGATGCACCAAATGGCACACGCGTCATTCTCATAATTACCACCTTAATCTCTTCATAAGGGGTGGGTCTTTCTTTGAACCACAAGAATCTAAGCACATCTCTGTCTCTCTCATTCAAGCCAATTTGCAGAAAAGCTTTCGTTATATCTGCCATCATAGCCACTCTATGCTGCCTGAATTTTATCAAAATGCTTAGCAAGTCAGGGTTCAGATTCAGTCCCGTTAAGAGACATTCATTAAGTGAGCGGCTTTCTCGTTCATGGGATGACGCATTAAATACAATTCGCAACTTAGTTGTACTCCTACTTTCTTTAATTATGGGATGATGAGGCAAATAATACACTGGATTTTCGGTCTCGACATTAGTTACATCTTCAATAATTCCTTCAGCTATATATTCTTGTATTACGTAATCATATTGCTCATACAACTCGTTATTATTATGAAAACGTTTTACAAGGCCGTTCAAACGATTTCTAGCAGTACAGTAATTAGTAGCCAAATTAATATTATCTTCTCGCCAAGGCAAACTAACTTCATATCTACCTTGTAGGTACTTTACGGACTGCTCAAACTTCCACAGCGCATCTGTCTCTGGGTTCTGTTTGATATCCGTAATCCCCAACGACTCAGTCTCCCAGAAACTACGCAGCTGTTCGGTCAGCACTTGTTCCTCACCGACGCAGATATGCAGAGCATTTACATCCACTGTTTCAGTTGTCACATTCATTACAGGGATGGAAACAGTTCCTTGAATTAACCATCCGAATTTGCTCTCTACAGCCACAAGTCCATTATCCAGTCTTTCTGTGTTTCCTGACACAATGTTCCAATAGTAATCTCCTCCAATGAGAATTCCAAGACCTTCCTGTTCCATACCTCTCACAGGGTGATCCGCGACTTGGAGTCCTTTTGCTTCAAGAGAGTGTCTGATTTCTTCGTTAGCCATTTTAATGTTAGATGAACATACACTTGGGGTTTCTAATAATTCAAATTTGACAGACACATTTGTTTTTAGGTTTCTCAAACTAGCCTTAACCTTTTTTACTGTCATTCTTTTGGCATTTACGGAACCAAATACGTGTAGCTTAATTATTTCTGTACCCACTACTGGTAGGTTCAAAGCTTTAGAAATATCTTCACGGATAAAGCTACGTTGACTCCCCCCATCTAACAAACATCTAGTAATTTGGCTTTGTCATGGCTTATCTACCCAAACGGTTGCAGTTTGTAACAGCACTGCTCTATCGTTACAATCACCTGGCGAAACTGAACATTGAGCTTGAGCGGTATCTACCTCTGGTTTTATCGTTGCTTCTCGTGTCTGGGTTGACTGTTGGTTACAAATTGTTTTATAATGTCTTTTGCCGCACTGTGCACATTCAATACCATACGCCCTACAATTGCACGCAATGTGTCTGGGCCCTAGACATACAAAACACCTGCCTAATCGTCTCAATTTTTCTCTTCTAATATCCACTGTGGATTCAGTACAATCAGGAGAGCTATGATTAGGCTTACCACAAAACAAACAGTCACTGTCATTCAGACTCGACATATGGAATGCTGCGGCAGAGGAGTTTCCGGTATTGAACCTTTTCGTCCTGCGCTCTGGCACGCGCTCCTTGTCAATTGCAGCATTCCTCCTTTCCTTTTGAAACACTTCTTTCTTCTGAATGAGATTCTCAGTTCTTTCTCTACTTTCCACTTCTTTTTTCAGAAAGTCCATCAACTCCTTTGCTTTAAGAACATTGTCAGCTTCTGATTTAGTGAATTCGAGAGCAATATCTTCTGGAATAATTTTCAACAAGATAGGACATAATAAACTTCCATAGGTGTCCGCTACAACACCTAGTGCGTCAAGGCTACGCACCTGTATCTCACAGTCATCATACAATTTTCGCAAAGCGCTCACATCAGTTGCTCGATTTACGGGAGTCATGTTCAGTAACTTATTCATATGAGCATTAATCACTAGATCTTTACGGCCAAATCGGGTTTTAAGCAGATCAATGGCAGTGTCATAATTAATATTAGACAAAGCGAG